>NW_028186824.1:18229-29535 GCF_003343005.1 Rhea americana | reverse complement strand
AAAAAAAAAAAAAAAAGACTCGGACACACAAACTGAAAATGGAAAAATCCTGCTAGGTCCCATCTGCAACCACTCAGTGAAATGGCTTGTGCACAGATGCCAGCAGTAAAAGGAAGAAGTTCTATTCGATGCTCAGCAGAGAGAAAAGACCAAAAAGAAAGAGCTGTTGAGAAAGGGACGCTGAGAATATCCCCCCCGCTTCTGTAAACCAGCAGGGTGCTCTCAGATCTGCTCTTGGCATCTCGCAAACTTACAGCACAAACAGAATGAGTTCAGAGACATAAAAACCCATGAAAAAATAACAAGTACAGAGGGTCAGGGAGAGAAGAAAAACCAAGGCCACTGACTTCCAAGAGGACCCAGGCGGCTGCTAGCACAGCAGCGAGCGGCAGCGGGTGGAAGCAGCGCTCTCGTTCATTCCCTCCCAGCACAGAGGGGGAGACCAGACGGCCCCGAGGCGCAGGCAGGGAGAGGGGATACACGCAATAGCTATGCACCGTTCACCACCCTGCCAAGGCCCAAACGTGGGCAGGATGAGGCCTGACAGCAAGGCCAATTCCAGCTGCTGAAGGGCTGGAGCCGAGCAGCGAGGAGAGGACGCGTTCCTGCTGCAGCACTGCTCGTATTATGGAATAGGTYGAAAACTGCTGACACGGAGGGAGGGACGACTGCAGATACATCAGGGAGAAAAAACAGCAGGAACCTAAACCCTTCTTCAGGGCACTAGCCAGCCCCAGAGGATGCGGTCAGATGACTGGGAGCACTTGAGCGACAGCAACTTCAGTCCCCACYCCCAGTGCAGCCGACAACTGACTCGGCACAGCACCCTGCTCCGCGCAGGAAAGCTCCTCCGTGCAGCCCACTCCGAGCAGGATCGGCACCGCAGCGCACRGAGAGCACGCGCCCGGGCAGCTAAGGCGCTCGGCTCCGGGAACGGCAACGTCCAGGCAAGGGGCAGTTAACCGACAGGAGTGAGGAGCCTGGGATTATCAGGAGGAGACTCTCCCCCAGGGCAGGCGATTTTGTAATCGCGCACCGAGTCCCCAGGACCAGCTGCAGGCAGAAGGAGGTTGCACGAGGAGCGTCTCCCTGATCTGATCCACTTTAGCAATGCTCATGCACCAGCGCAATCAGTCTACCCCCAGCCAAAGCAGGCTTGCTCCCTACAGCATATTCTCCAGCGCCTGAAACTTCACACGTGAGGCTGGTGGAACGAGCAAGAACTCCTGTCATCCTGTCCCAGTTTTAAATATTTTTAACCTGAAGAGCTTGGGAAAAAAAAAAAAGCCATCATTCTGTACTAATTTCAGAGTTGTATTCTTTACCTCTAAAGGCCTCARTGGAAGCAGCTCTCTCCCGGGCAACTTTTAGCACTATGTACCTTGCATCTCAGAGACACCAGCCAAGGTCAGGGGCTTCTCAGACTTCCTGCACTTACCACTTTTAACTTAAAAACACCCGCAGCAGCTTGCTTGCTCACCATGCTTCCCAATCATGGAATTCGCTCCCTGCATCCATCAGCAGGAAACAAGCTGTTGAGGGTTTTTAAACTAAAATAACAAACTTAAGTGGAATGTAGCATTTGGTCTTTTAAAGAAAGAGTGACGTCCTGATACTTTTTTGTAGCGTTCAGCGCCATCCCTCCTTCTCTCGGCACTGTGACTGAAACGTAAGAAGTATTATCAGAAAGGTGCTGAGATGAAAGGAGTCAACGCAGCTCCTGACGTCGATCAAACTGCCATCTGATGAAATTCTGGCAGGAGCAGCAGTCTCTAACGGTTCTTGCCCTCCCTCTCTGGAAAGACCCCTYCCTCTCACCAGGGTACTACTCCCCAGGCATCCCTCAGAGCGTCCATTAGAAAGAGACGGCTGAAGGCCAAGTCCCATCCCCTGCTACTGCAGCCACCTCACACAGTATCATCCAGAAACAGGCCCAGCTGTACAACACTTCTTGTCCCTGCTTCTCAGATCCAGAGCTGGACTGCTCTACGAGTTAGGAACTTTCTCCTGATTCCCAGTCTGTTCATCCACAGCCAAGGCAGAGCTATTTGTTGCTCTGCCAACTTTGTCCTTTGGTTTAAACTGCTCTCCTCCCTCACTGACGTTCACTCCTCAATGTATTTATAGGCAGTTCTGTCTCTGTACAGCTTGCATTTTGCCAGACTCAACAAGACAAGCTCCTTCGGGCTCCTCTCCAAAGACCAGCTCTCCCCGTCCCCTGACAGTTCCCTTCTCGGTACCCGTTCGGTTTGGATCAGCTCTCTTGCACCCGGACGCCTTGCAGTGTTTGCTGTATGCCAGAGGGAGCACTACCACCCTCATGTGACAGAAGGGCACAAGATTCAAGACGGGTCTCTACGGGAGTCCAGAACAGACCGCACATCTTGAACTCAGTGTCACGAGTCCAGCGCCACCTCTCCTCTTCCACAGCACAAGCTCCCCGAAACTCAGTGCTGTATTCAGTCCGGCAGGGCCCCRCACCAACGCTCCATGCAACAACACGGGATGGCGGTCACCTCTGCGGCAAGCAACGTCACAGCTCCAAAGGATCCSGCAAGAAGCCCTTGCTCCCAGACAAGGCCAAGGCTGCCTTCATCCTCAAGAAATCAGAAGCTGGCGTGCAGCACTAGCCGGATTCCAGCGGCCTCCAGTCCCTCTGTACTGGGATTGAGAGGCTCTACCAATCTCAGTGCCCTCCTCTTCCACAGGCAGCTTATAACCCACTCCAAATTCAGGGTGGCCTTTCAGTTCCTTGGTGCATTTGGCCACCCCAAACCCCTTTCAGACATATTCGGCAAAGACAAGCCAGAACTCAGGTAATTGCCAGTTGAAAACACAGTGGTTCAACATCCTGCCCAAGCAGGTCATGCCATAACCGTGTCCCTCTGGACTGCTTCCTGATGATCCCAAGGGCAGAGGGGATGCACTGTCCACCTCAACACCACTTCAACCGCTGGAAACCAGCTCTTGCAACACCGCTGGCTTTTCACGCATTAACAATTATGCCAACATTAAGCTACGGACAGCTGAACAAGACCTCAGAATATGCTCCACGTGACCTCTCTGCCAGCTAGGAAACAGAGCCTACCTCRTCCCACAACACAGCACTTACCCTTGGGTGGCAGAAGTCGATGCGACGCACAGCTGGCACTCCTTGGTGAAACACACAGCCCTTGCCARGAGTCTTGCCCTGAAACGCTTTGGCACCTCTTGCCTAAATGCATGCCCCAAGAGCATGCTCAAGGGCTCTGCACTAAAATCAGCTTTGCATTTTGACAGCCTCCCTGACTACTTCAAAAGGTTCTCCTGAGTGTACRGACAGGAGGAAGCCTAAGGCTGGAGCAATCTTATCTTCCCTTTGTAAAGTTGCTTTGCCAGACCTCGCCTCTTCAAATCACTCTTGTATGTCCTTCCTGTGCTTATCATCCCTGCAGGGAAGTATCTCTCCGTATCACTGTTTGCTAGATCTTTCAAGTTAGTCAGCCTGCAACTCTTCATGGTCAGGACCTTGCCTTTGGGTCCTGGAAAATGCAACAAGCCTTTATGGCACTCTATAAACAAGCAGCAAACAGGACTTCTGAAGACAGGCGGCACAGGAAAAGAATGCCAGRCATGCAGACGCACAGTGCAAGAACTTAATAGTCGCATTTACAGTTCTGGACAACAAACTGAAGCAATTCTAACAACTTAATAGATTAAAAGTATGAGGTAAGTGGATGCAACGAAAACCAGGAGGACAGCAACAGACTGAAAATGACAAAAATGCTGAAAGCAGCTTATTAATTGCTCCACATTCAACTTCAAAGTCTCCGGCTTCTCCCCTTAGTTCAAAGGGAGGCTGCAAAGCGAGGGGAGGATCTGAAAAGCCTGCCCCCCYACTCACTGCTGCCTTCCTGCCCCACCAGCACAGCACTGAGGCAGCGGAGAACGCAAGTGCAGCTGCAGAGCTCTGCCAGGCCCTCCTCAGAACGAAGGGGGAAGCTGGGGGGGGAGAAGAGTGTCTTTAAAGACAGGCGAATTCTCTCAGGAAGTGGCTGCAGCCTCAGGTGCTTCCACAGAGAGTGGCAAGCTGATGTCGCCACCGACTAATGAAGAATATCATGATGAGGGCAGGCTGGACAACATCCAACAAGGCTTACCACCCTCTCTAGCTGCTGCATTGCACAGAGCCTGCAGACTGAGGCAGGCTACCTCCAACTGCGGGGCAGAACGGGATGCTGCCTCCTCTGAGGCCGCMGGCTGCACCACTCAAACGCTTCTTCCCAGCGGGGCTCTGCTGATAACTTTTTCCTTGGGGCTGCTCTGAACAGAAGACATTAATGGCAGGCATGCATGCTCTTATTTCTCATGTGGGCTGTAACTATCGCTGCTGCCAGCATCTAACACAGATGTGCTGCAAGACATACAACATGTGAGCTTTCGGGCCATTACCTGAAAGGCAGCAGCGATCAGCTTTATTTCCTTCGCAGCCTCCTCATTCCTTCAGCGCAGCCACTGAACTGACGCACAGCCTCACGAGGGCCAGGGAGGCGGCAAGCCGCGGAGAAAGCTACTGCCGAGAGCCGAAGCTCTGCGAAATCCTAAGGCAGTCTCTGTCCCGCGATCCCAGGAGCTGACCATCAACCCAGAGGGACTGCGCACACTCTCACTGCCGTACTGCAGGCTCCTTTTCTAACGCAGGGTTATCCACACCGCTGGTTTAACACAGGCACCTATATCCCTCTTGAAGCATTCCCCTTCTGGCATAACATAAACCCAGGCCTAATCTGYTCATGGCAGCCAAAACGAAGGACGGGGCTGTAAACTACACTCGGCTGCAGCTGAGGCGCAGGCAGAACCTTCGCCATCACGCCCAGGCACGGAAGAGCACTGTGTAACGGCACAGGTCACTGTGTGCGGAGCCGCAGAGATAAGAAGGCTGAAA
The DNA here is from genome assembly GCF_003343005.1 of Rhea americana. Lineage (NCBI taxonomy): Eukaryota > Metazoa > Chordata > Aves > Rheiformes > Rheidae > Rhea > Rhea americana. The sequence goes on along the minus strand of NW_028186824.1, from coordinate 24,611 downwards.
GAAGCTTCCTGGGCACTTGCAGAGCCAAGAAAGCCTTCTTAGACATCTAATTGCCTGATTCAAGCGGGCTCAGTGAGGAGTGGGGCAAGCGCCCTCGGCCAGCCTTGCCGGGGGAGAACCCTCCCCGGGTAGCTGCAAAGCAAACGCGAGGCCTCGTCCCGCGGGCAGCCCAGCCTCCGGCGCAGCGGCTGCCTGACCCCTCTCAAGGAGACCTCAGTAGGCGCGGAGGCAAAGAAACTGATTTTATATCCTTTAAACTCATCAACACATCAGCAAAGCTCCCCAAGCCCAGTGTGCAAGGGAGAAACCATGAWAAAATGACTGGGAAATACGATGAGAGGCTGACAAGCACCAGAGCCGCTAATGGAGAACTACCGGGTAAYTATATACCCCAAGGGCAGAGAAAGCAGCCATGTGCCTGGGGCTATGCTCTGAGAGCAAAGCTGAGCAGTTTGTTTTTAACGATGAGGAAGGAAAAGGGAGCCAAGGAGGATGCAAAGGGGCATGACCAGGGCACTGGGCTGGGAAAGCYGGCTGGGCAACAGCTCTTTGAAGGCACAATCGTGGGGCAAAGGCGCATTCACCACAGCTAAAGGGAAGATGCTGCAGTAAAAGGAGGCAAAGTTAAGGCTAATTTCCCCCTTCCAGTCAGCACCACTGTGGTCTCGACTCCTGCCAGGCTCACACAGCTAYTCCTTCTCCAGGAGCAGWTTTCTTGAAGGCCTCTGACAGTTTTTAGCAGCGCRGCTCCCACACACCGGTGGGAGCTAAGTTGGGCTGCAGCGCTCTCTCCCACCGGTTTCGCGAGGACGAGACGCGAAGAGGCAGCAGCATGGATCGCTGTAAGCGGAGAGCTTCGGCGAGGAGGAGCTACCGTCTCCTGAGCTGCTCTCGCACTCCCAGCGCAGACCCAGCTCAGCCCAGCACTGGCGCTGCCGAACAGGAGCAAGCTGCACCCTGGGGGAGCCACGTGCTGGGCTCCTCGCGGGAAGAATAGGTCATTCAGCGAAAGCCCGAAGCCGATCACTTGACTGTGGACGCTGTCCTCTCCGTGCCACGACAGCCACGCGCTTAACCTACGACAAAGCCCCGACTGACARCTCGCACCAAACAACGCCAAAGGCAACTGCTCAGAGACCGGCTGTCCTCAGAGGGTAGGACGGGGCACAGACTAGGACCCTCAGGGACCCGCTGCCTTCCCCCTGACCGGACAACTCTGCGCAGCGGCGACGGCACGGACAGCTCTCACGACGGCTCCCTGGAGGGGATGTGCGGGGAGCCCTGCCCCTGCAGCCACCTGCGGCCATGGGGAGGGAGGGAGGGTCCGGAGCGCATTTGTTCTTCAAAGGGACCCACACATCACCGTGCAGCACAAGAGTTAGCATCAAGATAAGATTCAGCCCGCATGAATAGAAAGCGTTATTCTTTCCCACCGCAGGAGCCTGACACGCAGGCCGCGTGGTGTGGTCCCTTAAAGTACGCTGCTTCTCCCAGGTAAAGGGACGCCTGATGCCTCACATCCAAATCACCTGACTTCGGAGCGATTACAAATACTTAAAATAGCAGTAACAGCTTTTCTTCTAGCATACAGTAACTTCCATTTATAACTCCTTATTCAGAAGTGCAGAGTGTCTGATACTCAGTCTACGCTGGACAGAAATACGCCAATGCAGGAGCGCTCTCTTYGAAGGGAAAGGAAAACAGCTGAGCCCAACCAGCAGAGCTTTAGATAGCAAGAAGCTGTGTCCCCTACGCCAGGAGAAGAGGCCTTTCCCCTAGAGACGTGCATGACTCTGCTGGAGCATGTCACAGCCCACCCCCAACCCACAGAAGCCATCTTCGCAGTCCCTGCTGCTCCAAGGGGACAGAACAGGGGAATGAGGTTGGCTCTGTTGGACAAGGCTGAAGGCCCAGCTCCTATAATGTGACAAGATACATAGGAAAGCAGGGCACGCTTGTGAATAAGCCAAACCCTCTCCTCAGCACTGGCGATCCAGGAGAAGCTGGTAAAGATAAGCCCTCACAGGGCAATTCCATACCCGCACATGGGAGAGGGCTGGAACACTTCATTTTCTGAAGCTGAGYGGCCAAAAAGAGCTCACCACCTTCCAGCAGCCCACAGCTCCGTTCCAGTCGCCTCTGCAAAGGACTCCTCTGACTTCTCCATCCCAAGCTACTCCCCATTTTTAATACAAAGATAGATGGGTGACAGAGGCAGAAAGTGACACGTTCACCAAGGAGGTCTATACACGCAGGGCTTTAAAATCCTACTTTTAAATTCAAGATTAAATGTTCTCACATTTGATATGGTSAGCAGCCTCCTGTCTCTAAAGAAGGGAATGATCTGGTTCCGGCAACACCAGCATTTTGTCCTGTTATCACACGCCTGCGTTCCCAGTTGCTCATGCTCTGAGCAGGGGTTGGATCAGAAGACCTTCAGAGCTCTGTTTCAATCCGAATTGTTCTATGACCCCAAACTGCTCAACTCCAGAAGTGACTCTCAGATTACAAAATCTGCTCCCTTGTTAACCACAGGGCCTTAAGTTCYCCTTCGTCCCCTACAGTAAGCAAAACGACTTTTGTCAGGCTACGGTTTTCAGTCTCTGGGACACAAAATTTTGCAGGCCACAGGCAGAGGAAAGCAGATAAACTTAATCTTCTCAGAGCCCTCATCCCTCCCAGCAGCGCATCTCCCAACTTCAGTGCTTCTAGGAAGGACAAGTCTCTTCACTGGCTACAGCCACCAACCAAACCCCTGTTCTGACTGAAGGCCCACCGACGCCAAGAGCAGATRGGCCTGCCAAGGTTCTGCTCCCATCTTCACCAGTGGCCCACGAGAGCACCACATGAACTTGGAGCTTGGGTCCAGAAGTAGTTTAGCCATTAGCACATCATTGCGCAAATGCACCTAAATTGTTTCCAAATCTGGGCCGGTCGACTGCAGCCAGCTCAGGTTTCCAGCCTGAAATCCCAGTTCTGGCAGCAGCTCACAAACGCATCAGGCATTTCTGCACTCCCCAGGCAGGCATGCCCTCAGTCACTCTTTAGACAGGGAAGCTTCTCAAGCCAGGTCCTCAGCAATGTATTTATTAGCTTAAATCATCAAGATTGCTTTGCTATATCCAAATCCACRGCACAGAATAGTCTGGAAAGGCAACATTTTAGGGTGAAACAAAGGAAAGGGGTTTTACCCAGCTGGCTGCCTTAAAGCAATGTGAAATGGCTCATTCATCTTAACAGGATGTTTTCAGCTGACTCCATCTGTACACAAATACTGTCACTACTGCCCCGTTTGCTCTTGCTAGGAATTGTCCCCCCTCCTCCTGCAAGAAACACGTCAAATAAGCCTGTTCCCAGCCACCTCCCACTCAGCGTGGCTGGTGCAGGCTCCCAGAACCCAGTTCACCTGGGGGCCGCAAGGAAAGAGGCTCAAATGGCCACTTCTGGCATCTGCTCAGGAGATGACATGGGGCTGACCATCCCCTCCCTTTCTGCAACTCYGAGTCCCTCTTCCTCGACCTTCTGTTTCGCTTGCCTCCAGCTGCTTGCTCTATCCTAGCAAGTTGGCACTTGTTACGAACGAACACTTGCACTCTATCGTCCTTGTTACCTTTCGTTTATGCYGGGCACTTCTCAAAGGCACCTATGAAGCCTCTTGTTCTACCTCACATCCTCTTCTAAAATCGTCTTTTGCCAAATACTAGCAGAAGTGTCGCTGGTGTGTTAAGATCACTGCCCTTCACTCTCCCCGATGCTGTCACACGCATTTTTCCCCTACTCCTCTATCTTATTTTCTCTTCAGCTATGCAGTGTCCTGCAGAGTGAGGTGCAGTATGCCTGCAAGGGTAACACAAAAAAAAACATTTTTCCTGAAGAATGCGAGCACTGTGTGAATTATCTACAGCCTCTCAGTAACATCACCCCGAGCACTGCTTCCATATGACATCTCCAGAGGAACTGTGGGCATCAGGTGCCACCAGGAGAAATGCTCCAGAGGGAAAAAACAAGCTTGGTCAACACTGGCCTTGGAGGCAGGAGGCGAAGAAGCAAGGGGTCGATATCCTAAATTTAGACTACTGTTCCGCATCTCCGCCCGACACAGCAAGTTTCAAGGTGGCCTGAGTAAGCAGGCACATTTCAGAGAATTTCAGAACAGGAAGAACCACCAAAATAACCACAGAAGTAAAGCTCCAACGTGACAAGAAAGGTTAGTTTTATACATCTTTCTTTCCTGTCAGCTGCTCGTCAACTGGTCAGGCCTCCATAACCCACAGCTGGCTGCCCAAAAGGCGACAGTGTTAGGGAACTGCTGTAAAATACAAACTACTGTGCTATGCCAGCACGTTTCTGGTTTCCTCCAGAGCCTAACCACTGCCAAAGCACAAGAGTTTGCAAACGACAGCACTCCTCCTCCCAGCGCAAGGGACCAGAAGTTRTTATAATGGCTCCTTCTGCCACAAAAAGCCTTTTAGATGGTCAACTGGAAATCCATCGCAAGAAATGGAGTTCAGCACTGATCGATGCACTTCCTAGCACGGAAGTGTGACCTAAGAACTGCCCCACAACGTTCTCTGGTGCGACAGTTTTCCTTCCTTCAGCTTCATCAACACAGTCCTGTCTGGATTTCAGTTAACAACAGTTTAAACCTTCTGCTGGTTTTCCATTGAAAACTGATGCTCGCAGGAGTCAATGTCAAAACCCTGCTACAGTTCAGAACCTGTGGAGGAACATGACTTCAGGGAGCTGGCAAAGGAAGACAAAGAAACACGAAGCAGTCGCTATTTGCAAATATGGAAAAAGAAGATATTTATAGGCATCTCAAAGTGCCTAATGGATTGAAGAGTCTGAGACGTCCATGGGGACAGTGAGACACAAGTGCGGAAAGTGGGAGAAACGTTACCGTTGCGCGTGTGTATGTGTGTGCGTGCAGCGGGGAGGGGTTTCTGATGGGGTCAAACCCAGGCTTTTGACGGGACAGCAGTTAAATCTTCAGTCCTGGTTCTCCCCGCGACGCGCGGCCTTCGCTAGGCAGATTCCTGCTGGGGCGACGGCAGCCCGGGGAGCGCGGCACAGCCTGCCGCGTGCCAGCGCCTCGGCGGCCAGCGCCAGGCGAGAGGCACGAGCCGCAGCAGCACGGGCAACACTCCCTCCGGAGCGGCTCCCGGACCGGCACGCGAACCAGCAGCCCGGGGCCCAGCGGGCTCGTGCGAATACGCTGCCCCGGCGGCGGGAACCAGCTCTTACACGCGGGCGGGAGCGGCTCCCACCACCCGGGCACCCGGCACCGCTTGCCGCCTGCCGAGCGCTGCGGTAAGAGCTCCGCCAAACTGACGCCCTTCGCTATGTCCCACGACAGCGCAGGGAGCGCGCGGCCTCAACCTCCTCAGGGCGAGACCAAGCAGGCCGGGGAACGCGCCTGTCTCTGCTGACAGCCCCCGCAGCAGACGGGAACGCTGCCGCGACCCGGCAGTCTCGCACGTGAGGCAAGACGAGGGATGTCGCAGGAACTCRCAGTCGGTGCCTACAGAACGGGCCGAGACCCCGGGACAAACGGGGCTCCGGATCGACCTCGCGGCAACAGCAAGCCAGGGGCCTCCCCTGGGACGAGCGGGATTTCCACGCTCGGTACGCAACCCGGCTACGGCTCGAGGGCTGGGACTCGTGTCAAAGGGAAAACCTCTCACCGCTTGCCAGGGAAACAGGTTTTGCTTTCTTCCGTTCTGTACGGTTAAGGAAGGGCACAGGCATCAAAGCCCGTCACAAACAGCGTCCCCGCTTGCTTTGGTCTCAGGTAACAGACTCTTTCCTCTCCTTCTCACCCCTGCGAGGGAAGCTCCACGGAAATTGCTCCGAGCGCGGCCCCCGCCGCCGTTCGCGCCCCCAGCGCTCTGCTGTAGTACGTGCCGGCAGCGAGCGCTGCACTTCAGCAACCGCTTAGTGACCAGACTCGCGGGCTGCGCTCACGATGCCCCGGCGTCCGCTCCGCGTGACCAAGGTCACCGGAGCCTCGACCCCCGGGCACGCCACCGGGCGAGAGCCCCGGGCACCCCGGCTGGCRCCGTGCTCTCGCACCCTCCTGCGAGCGAGGGAGCAAGGGGCAGCTGCCGGAGCAGCGCGGTGCCGGCTGCCCACCTCGCCCCCGCAGAGAAGCGGCAGCCGGCAGAAACGACCCGGGAACAGCACGAGCGGGCACGAGCGGGGACCCGGGGGCGGCAACAGCCCGGGCTACGGGGAACGCGGCGACAGGCGGGCAGGGCACCCCGCCGGCGGCGCGAAGAGGACGCTTCCGCAGGCGGGGCCCGCTCGCCGTTCCCTCGGTCGCGGACGCTCTCACCGTGAGGGCGCGAGGCTGGGTGAACTCCGCGCGGGTCGCCGCCGCCGC
>NW_028186824.1:13112-16230 GCF_003343005.1 Rhea americana | reverse complement strand
GCACACGCTGCGCGCACACCTCGCGCACCCACCCCTGCACACGCACCCCTCGCACACCCACCCCTGCACGCGCACACGCACCCATCGCACACGCTGCACACACCCCTCGCACACTCGCCCATGCACATGCACCCCTCGCACACCCACCCCTGCACACGCACCCCTTGCACACCCTGCGCACACACCTCGCACACCCACCCCTGCACACACACACCTCGCACACCCTGCGCACACACCTCGCACACCCACCCCTGCACGCACACACCTCGCACACCCTGCGCACACATCTCACACACCCACCCCTGCACGCACACACCTCACACATGCTGTGCACACACACCTCGCACACCCACCCATGCATGCGCACACACACCCCTCGCACACGCTGCACACACACACCTCACACACCCACCCCTGAACACGCACCCCTCGCACACTCTGCACACACACCTTGCACACCCACCCCTGCACATGCACACCTTGCACATGCTGCGCACGCACCTTGCACACCCACCCCTTGCACACCCTGCACACACACACCTCGTACATGCTGCGCACACACCTTGCACACCCACCCCTTGCACACCCATCCCTGCACACGCACACCTTGCACACCCACCCCTGCACGCGCACCCCTCACACATCCTTTGCACACACCTTGCAAACCCACCCCTGCACGCGCACCCCTCACACATCCTTTGCACACACCTCGCACACCCACCCCTGCAGGCGCACACCTCGCACACTCACCCCTGCACGTGCACCCCTCGCACACCCTGGGCACACACCTCGCACACCCTGCACACACACACCTCGCACACCCACCCCTGCACATGCACACCTCACACACCCTGCACACACACCTCACACCCACCCCTGCACACACACCCCTGCACACACACCTCACACACCCACCCCTGCACACGCACCCGTGCACATGCCCACCTTGCACACCCTGTGCACACACACCTCATACCCACACCTTGCACACACGCAACCCTCGCACACCCTGGGCACACACACACCTTGCACAACCTACACACACACACCTCACATACCCAATCCTGCACATGCACCCCTGCACACGCACACCTCACATGCCTACCCCTGCACGCGCACCCCTGCCTGCGCACACCTCGCACACCCACCCCTGCACAGACATGCACCCCTGAATACACACACCTCACATGTGCACACCTTGCGCACACACTCCTCACACACCTTTTGCACCCATCCCTGCACACACACCTCACATACCCACCCCTGCACACCTCATACACACACACGCCTGCACGCACACGCCTGCACGCACCCACCTCACACTCACCCCTGTACACACACACCTTGCACACCCTGTGCACTCATCCCTGCACACACACCTCACATACCCAACCCTGCACATGCACACCTCGCACACACATGCCTGCACACACACCTCATACACACCCTGCACTCCCAGCCTTGCACACRTACACTCACCCCTGCACGTGCACACCATATGCACCTGCCCCTGCACACAGACCCTGCACACCTGCTTCTGCACATGCAGACCTTGCACATGCACACTCGCCCCCAAACACACCGGCCCCTGTACATGCACATCCTGTACACATACTCCCCCTGCACACCCACACCATGYACACACACCCCTGCCCCTGCAAAAGCACACTCACCCCTGCACACACGTACCCTGCACATCCTACACTCACCCCTGCACATGCACACCTCACACATGCACACCTCGCACATCCACCCCTGTACATGCAGACCCTGTGCCCCACACCTCAACACACACACCTTGCATGCACACACACACTTGCCCCTTCACGCTCACACRCTGCACATACACATCTCACACATGCATGCCTTGCACACTTACAACTACACACACATCCTGCACACCTGCCCCTGTACACAGACAGCCTGCACACCTGCCCCTGTGCACCCACATCCTGCACATGCAAACCCTGCACACCAGCCCCCCCCACACCCTGCACATGCACAGCCCTGCATACCCGCCCCTGCACAGGCACAGCCTGCACATGCACACCTTGCACACCAGCCCCTGCAAACATACAGCCTGCACACACACAGCCTGCAAACCCGCCCCTGCACACGCATAGCCTGCACACACAGACACGCACCCTGCACACCTGCCTCTGCACACGCATACCTTGCACAGGCACACTCACCCCTACACACACACACCGTGCCCATGCACACGCACAGCCCCACACGCTCCCATCCTGTTACACACACAGCCCTGCACACTCACACCTGTCCCCGCACAGCCCCACACTCACACCCTGCACACACCTGGGCATGCTCACACCCACACCTGCACAGCCCCGCACACTCACATCTTTGCACCCAGTTGAGCATACTCACACCCCTTCTGACACTAGGGCACACTCACACCCACACCACTGCACTACCCTGGCCACCTTCCAACACACACAGCCGTGTGCATACTCACACTCATGGACCCCTGTGCACACACATGGCTGTGCACCCCACACGCACTGCTGCCAGCGGCCCAGGTCTGCATCTGCCCACACACCCCCTGCTCACACCCCTGCCTGCACACCCTCCTGCTCACCCCTCACCTACACACCCTGCTCACACCCCTGCCCGCACGCACCCTGCTCACACCCCTGCCTCTGCACACACCCTGCTCACACCCCTGCCCGCAAGCACCCTTGTTCATCCCCTGCCCTCACACCCTCCTGCTCACCCCTCGCCTACCCCTCACACCCTGCTCACACCCCTGCCCTCACACACCTTGCTCATCCCCTGCCCTCACACCCCACCCACACACACCCTGCTCATCCCCCACCCGCACACCCTTGCTCACACCCCTGCCCACACACACCCTGCTCATCCCCCACCCGCACACCCTGCTCACACCCCTGCCCTCACGCACCCTGCTCACACCCCTGCCCGCGCACACCCTGCTCACACCCCTGCCCTCATGCACCCTTGCTCATCCCCTGCCCTCACACCCCACCCACACACTCTACTCCTCCCCCACCCGCACACCCTGCTCACACCCCTGCCCTCACACAACCTTGCTCACACCCCTGCCCACACACACCCTGCTCATCCCCCACCCGCACAC
>NW_028186824.1:10311-11832 GCF_003343005.1 Rhea americana | reverse complement strand
CGTGTGCACACTCACCCTCACCTTCCTGCTCACGCACTCACTCACTGCAGCAGCCATCCCACTCACATCCACACTCCTCCTCGCCAGTCCACACTCGCTGACCCACACTCCCCTGGCTGACCCACAGTCACATCCACGCACACTCACCCACCTACCCCTGGCCAAACTACACGTGCACACACCCTTGCACTCCCTTTCACTGACCCACACTCACACGCCTGCACTCGCACATACCCGCACTTGCCTGGCCAACTCACGCTCACACATATCCACTCTCCCCTGGACGATCTGCACTCACACACACCTGCARCCTCCCCTCTGACACACTCACACACCCCTGCACTTAACCCGCAGCGTGTGCCTGCACTCACACCCCTCACACTCGCCCCTACTCAAACTCATTAACCTACTCTAGCACCCTCAGCCCCACTCCCACCCGCTCCCTCACACAAGCACTCAGCTCACCCACTCCCGTCAGCCGGTGCTCATAGCCCCCCGCACTCTCCTTCGCCCCCACACACCATCACTCACCCCTCACTCGCACTCACCTTCACCACCCTCAATCACACACCATCACTCACTCCCTTGCTCACCCCCGCCTCATTCCCACTCGCACTCACACATTCACCCCGTCTCACTCCCACTCACCTTCACAAGCCTCACTCACACTCACACCACCGCTCATCCCTGTCTCACTCCCACTCGTTTTCAGCACCCTGACACACACCACCACTCACCTCCTCACTCCTACTTGCCTCCCTCCCACTCACCTTGACCCTCACTTGCACTCACACATCACCACTCCCACTCACTCCATTCCCACTAACCTCCACTCATCCCCGCCTCACTCCCACTCACCTTCATGCTCACTTACATACCATCACTCACAGCCTCGCTCACTCACCTCACTTCCACTCACCTTCACGATGCTCACCTGCACTCGCACACCATCGCTCACTTCCACACRCACTTACAGCCACCCCTCACACTCATACCCTCACTCAAGCCCATCACTCATGCTCCCCCTCACTCACAGTCCCCCTCACACTCACAGTTCCCCACAACCCTCAACACTCACACTGCCCCTCACACCCCTACACTCACTCCCCTCATGCTCTCCCCACTCATTCGTGCTTCCTTCACTCACACTCACACTCCCCTGACTCATCCCCATCCCCCCTCTCACTCTCCTCACTCACGCTCCCCCCATTCCCCTCGCTAATACTCTCCCCCGACACCTCTCACTCACACTCATAGCCCCTCAGTCTCCCCTCGCACTCTCCCGCACACACTCACTCTGCTCACTCTCACCTCACACTCCCCCCTCACTCAGCCATGGTCCCCTCACTTATACCCACTCATTCTCTCACAGCCCCACTCACACTCACACTCCCTCAACTCCCACTCCCCCCACTCACACTCACTCTCTCACAGACCCCACTCACACTCCCCCGACTCCCACTCACTCTCTCCCACTCCCCCCACTCACACTCACTCTCACACTCACACTCACTCTCTCAC
>NW_028186824.1:3642-4772 GCF_003343005.1 Rhea americana | reverse complement strand
TCCAGCCCCGGGGATCACGGTACGGCCCAGTACACCCCTGGGGCTCCCAGTACGGCCCGGTCCAGCCCCGGGGCTCTGAGTACGGCCCAGTACACCCCTGGGGCTCCCAGTACCGCCCGGTCCAGCCCCGGGGCTCCCAGTACGGCCCGGTCCAGCCCCGGGGATCCCGGTATGGCCCAGTACACCACTGGGGCTCCCAGTATGGCCCGGTCCAGCCCCAGGGCTCCCGGTATGGCCCAGTACACCCCTGGGGCTCCCAGTACGGCCCGGTCCAGCCCCGGGGATCCCGGTACGGCCCAGTACACCACTGGGGCTCCCAGTCCGGCCATGGCGCTCCAGTATGGCCTGGTCCACCCCAGGGCTCCCAGTCCGGCCATGGCGCTCCAGTCCGGCCCAGTCCACCCCAGGGCTCCCAGTCCGGCCGTGCCATCCCTGCACCGCTGTCCCCACGGTCCTGTCCCCAGGGTCCCTTCCCCGGCCCCATCCCCGGCCCCATTGGGCCCCCCATCCCCACCCCGGGGCCCGGCCGGCATGGGGGGCCCAGCGGCGGGAGCGGGGTGCCCCGTGCACCGGGGCCCGGCCGGGGGCGGCAGGACGAGCCGCGGAGAGCTGGCGGGGATGTGCCGCTCCGCGCCGTGCCGTGCCGTGCCGTGCTGTGCTGTGCCGCTCCGTGCCGTGTGCACGCTGCCCGTGGGCCTGTGCACACCACGCACACGGCTGTGCCGCCCCGCACACCGCGCACATGGCTGTGCTGCCCCGCACACCGCACTCACACGGCGGTGCCGCCCTGCACACCGCACACACACGGCCGTGCCGCCCTGCACACCACGCACACGGCCGTGCCGCCCCGCACACCGCACTCACACGGCGGTGCCGCCCTGCACACCGCACACACACGGCCGTGCCGCCCCGCACACACACGGCCGTGCCGCCCTGCACACCGCACACACATGGCCGTGCCGCCCCGCACACACACGGCCGTGCCGCCCTGCACACCGCACACACACGGCCGTGCCGCCCCGCACACACACGGCCGTGCCGCCCTGCACACCGCACACACACGGCCGTGCCGCCCCGCACACACACGGCCGTGCCGCCCCGCACACCGCACACACACGGCCGTGCCGCCC
>NW_028186824.1:0-1013 GCF_003343005.1 Rhea americana | reverse complement strand
GGGCGCACAAAGGCGCATTGAGGGGCCGCGGCGGCGGCGGGGCCGGGGCCGGCCGGGGGGAAGGAGCTGCCGGAGCCGCCCGGATAAAGGCGCTTTGTGCGGCGCAGCTGGGGCGCTTCCGTACCAGGGCGCCCGATCCGGGGGGGCCCCGCGCGGCCCTGCAACCGGAGCCGGCCGCTGCCCCCCGGCCCGCGGACCCTCTAATCCCGGCGCCGCCGCCGCAAACAAAGGTGCTTTGAGCTGCGCCGGCCATAAAGGGCCCCTTGTTCGGCGGGGGCCGGTGCTGGGGGGGGGCACGTGGTGGGGACAGGACCCCGCACCGGCTCGTAGCCCACGCGGGACCCTGCGCGCACGCCGAGCATCCCTGCATGGGCCCTGGCCGTGCCTCGTGGCACTGGTGGCTGCTGCATGGATGCTGGGGGTCCACCTGTGGGTGCTGGTGGCCCCTACGTGGGTGCTGGTGGTCACTCCATGGTCACATGGGCTGGGTGGGGGTCCACCCATGGCACTGCAAGTCCTGCATGGATGCTGGCGATCCATCCACGGGCACTGCTGGTCCCTGCACGGGCACCGCTGGGTCCTGCACGGGCACTGCTGGGCCCTGCACGGGCACCGCTGGGTCCTGCACGGGCACCGCTGGCCCTGCACGGGCACCGCTGGTCCCTGCACGGGCACCGCTGGTCCTGCACGGGCACCGCTGGTCCCTGCACGGGCACTGCTGGTCCTGCACGGGCACCGCTGGCCCTGCACGGGCACCGCTGGTCCCTGCACGGGCACTGCTGGCCCTGCACGGGCACCGCTGGCCCTGCACGGGCACCGCTGGTCCCTGCACGGGCACTGCTGGCCCTGCACGGGCACCGCTGGACCCTGCATGGATGCAGGCGGTTGGCGCTGTGGATGCCAGGCCCAGTGTCCCCACGGCGGTGCCGGCGGTGCAGCCGGTGCGGCGGGTGCCAGGCCCAACGTCCCGCGGCGGTGCCGGCGGTGCAGCCGGTGCGGCGGGTGCCAGGCCC
>NW_028186823.1:4495880-4541168 GCF_003343005.1 Rhea americana | reverse complement strand
TGCGGGCTCCGCGGGAGCTGTGCGGTGCCCGCTTGCCGCCTCAGCAGTCGCTTCCATTTGTCGTTTAGGTACGCTCGCTGTCAGCGTCTCGCGGTGTGCCCGCACAGGTGGGAGGCGGTGGCGCCCGGAGCGAGGACTGGGCGAGCTGCCGATCTCTGCCACAGTCGTTTAGAGTATGTGTAACAGGAAGCAGGATAAAGCTCGATTTAAATCTACTTGACCTCCCCTGAGGCACAGCAGAAACTTTAGGTTGCACAACCATGATCAAAAAGGACGCTTTTTTAACCGTGCGAATAACGCGAGGAGCGAGGCTTGGGGCCCGCGAGATGCCCTGGCACAGCTGCCGGCAGAAACATCGGTACCAAACGCTGCTTCGCCCGTCCCGGGCCTGTGCCGGGCGCACCCGAGACGGGGCCGRACAGCCGCCAGCGGAGCGACGGCTTCGTCGGGATGAGTTATTAATTGCAGAGTTGAGCTGAAGCAAGGTTTGAGTTAGTTCTCAGAAGCAGCTCTATGTTTGGACCGTATTATTTCACCAGGGACTTGAGCAAAATGCTGAAGTGTTTCATTTTTGTTCATCATAAATTTGGCAGCTTCACGSTTGTTTGACTTGGACTGTTTGTATGTGCTTAGACTCTCAAAAACAAATTAGAGTTGCCAAATGAAAGCATACTTACTTTTCGTATAAACTGTGAAATCAAAATGTTTTAAAATATTTTAAATTAACCTTTAAGAATTACTCGTTGCTTTCTTTTTTGGTAGACATTTTTTCTAATTTTTCCTGAGAATAATACATGAATTTTAATATTTAATACCATTTTCTTGTTGAAATGTATGCTTTTATTTGCATGAGCACTTCTGGTAGTCCATTTACCTGTCTTTTAATTGTGCTTGAAAAATGTTAGAGAATAATAATTTACTTTGGACTTAAATATTCTTATTGAGTACACATTGCTTTGTATTAACAGGTAATAGGAGTTGAAATGACATGGAAAACTGTTCCCCGCTCTGACTGCAAAATGGGCTYCTTTCACTTGAGGCTGAAATGAGGTACTATTTTAAATTGATTTAATAAGATCAGTCCTCTTAAGGTAATTTGAATGCTCTGGTTGCCTGTGTTTTGACAGGAGGTAGAAATGGGTAGAGTAGGTAGCTTTTCATGGTGCTACAATCAAGTGGTGGCCAGATTCATAGATACATGCATCTTTTTTTCTTCATCTATGCTTTGATGAAAGATAAGGCAGGACCTTTAATAAATATTTTGTTTAGATTTAGAGTGGCTTATATTTTATCTGTCTCAAAGTTGGACTTGAATTTAGTTCAAAAACATCTAACTACTGCAGACCTCTTTGTGGGCATTCTTCTTTTATTTGTGTGGCTTCATTTTGATTTAACTTTAACATCTTGAATAACAGATTTTCCTTAGGGGTATCTGAGTTAAAGACTGCAGTTTATGATTAGTGTTTCAGTGTCATAATACCACAGTGGTCATCCAGACCCACCTTCAGAGAGTACTTGTGCATCTTTTCATTGGACTCAGTGTTGATGCATTGCCCCTGTAAAGTGGTCAGTTGCATTTTTGTTTTTACTTCGACTATGTTTAACAGGAAAGTTGGAACTGCAAGAAACTAGTAGATGGGAAACAAGCTATGGTTTGCTAGAATAATTTGTCTTACTTTGCTTAGATCAGAGTGGCTTGATGACAAGAGAGAGTAGAGCAAGGAACAAGATAYGAGCTGTATGAATTGTTTTTGGTGGATTGAATCTTGCCTTTAAGTGTTTGATTATTGTACCTTGGAGCAAGTGTCCATACATATTTTTTTTGCACGGCTTCAATTAAACTTAAAATTGTATTTAAATTTTAAAAAGTTAATGCAGTTCTCCCTTATAGGTGTGCCACTAATTTGGGGCACTTTATACTTCTCAGCTATTATCTTGTTTGCAAAGATGACAAGTAGTTACCTTTGAGTTAGGTTTTCTGTGTTTCTCTTTATGGCTAAAAGAACGAATCTGTTCTCCTTGCTATAGAGTCCCTATAAATAGTAGTCAGTAACTGAAAGCCACCTAAATAAATTAGCAGGTGCTGATACACARCTGAGGGGTTTAGATGCTCTCTGAACTGTCTTAAGTATTTTTCAAAGGCAAAATGTTGGCCTTTGTAACAGTCAGTCATGTCTGTGTATTTATAAACTATTTACAARTAAAAACTTTTATAAATTGGAAACAGAAAATCCGGAAAACAAAGATGCACTTATGTGTTTTGCACAGCTTCCTGGAGGACACTTTCACTAATTCTGGTGTATACAGAATTAAGGACCCAATAAGTCTTTAAAACCTGTGCTTTTTTTCATTTAAAATTGGCAGTGTGCCTGTGGCAAGTAAAGGACAGGTTCTGTGAAGAGAGACAACCTGTAAAGAGCAAAAGTCAATATCTTAAATCAGGTCCGCATATTTTCTATTTGTTTACAAGGTGTTCATTGTAGAAACTAAACTAGTAAGTTCTGTTTCAACTATGGGAAGATAAATATTAGGAAAGTAACTTACGAAATCAGAAGAAACCTTTTTTCAGTAGCTCAAACCACAAGAAGGATTGGTTGATTTTGTTTGTTTATTTTTTAAAAGACTTTGCATAAACTCTCCCTTTCAGTMCAGCAAGCTTTGAGCCAAAACAATTTTCCAAACTATGTATATATGGCAGTCTTGTCAGTGAAGTTGCCGTTCACTCTATGCAAGTAAGATAACTGAGCTTCGGTTGTGTTACGAGGCAGGAGGGCATTTCATGTTGCTGTGACTGAGAGGGCAGTACTAGGCTAAAGCTGTCAGGTATGTGAACAAGCCTTATGCTATTAAGCAAAGCTTGCTGTTTCACACTTGCGGATTTTGGATAATGCTTCACTGTAAATCCTGCTTAGAAAAGAATGTTTGTACAAACCTTGTGGGGTCACTTAAGACCGTACTGACTGGAACAGAAGTGCTCCGTGTAATCAGGTATTGCAAGTGCAGAAGATGGTTTCATCCTTTTTTTTTTCGAGTGTCTAAGCTTTACCTCTGTCTTAATTGATTTTTTTTAAAAAATGTTTACTTTGTAAAGAATAGAACTTTAAACAAGCTGAGATTTAGCATACAATTTAGAAAGACATCCACTCTTTGTATTAGAGATGAGTAAAAAGTGCAAAAATGTAAAGTTGGATTGTTTAATTGTTTTTACCCTAAACTTAGGTATTCCTTTTTTCAGTTCTTAAATTTGTTGTAATAAATGACTACTTAAATCTGGCTTGATTATTTGCTTTGGCACCTGTGTTATATGTGCTTGAGTTTGACAGAAACATAACTTACTCAAAGTTTTTCCTAGATTGCTGGGTAAATCTTTACTGCAAGTTTGTTTTAGGTGTCTGCACTGTAGGCAGAGAAATGGGCTTGCTTGTACGTTTAGGATGCCTATAGAAAATCTGTTTTTGTATGTTTATGCTGTTGTCCAAATAATGCATTTTGTTAAATCTRTTCTTTCTCCCCCTTCTCTGCTCCTTGCAGGTAAACTAAAATTTCAAAAATGSTGATCATCTCATTGGCAAGTTACAGGAAAAACACATAAGGCAACTAAATAAGGACTATGGTATGAGTGCTTTGTCAGATAAACTGTTCAAAARAAGTAAATGCTTGGAGGCTATTACATGCTGCTGTTGAACTCTGTGCTGTGTGTCCCTCCCTACTACCTACCTACTTCTTTATGTGAAATATTTTGAGAGAAAGAGCTAATGTGCTTATTTGTCTTGGATAGAGTGAATTCTGAGTAAGTCAGGGTCGTATATGTTTTTCAGGGAATACCTCCTCCCCTTCCAACCCATTTCTAGCTGCGTAGAAGACAAAAATTAACTAAAACCTATGCAATGTATGTTGTGCAATAGACTAGAACTCTGCTTTGGTGTGAGAGGGAGCAGCAGAGAGAGAATAGACCTSAATGGAGGAAAAGCAAGACAGTTAAGTGCAGACCTTGACTTATGAAGAGCTGTCAGAAAGGGATGGGATTAGGTGTTTGTCAGCTGGCTGACAGTAGGTGGCTTGGGAAGGGTCTCTGATGATATCGTCCTGCACACTCTTATATGGGCCTGCGTTTTCTTGACATGTGGTTAGATTCAGAGGTTTTGTGGCAGCACATACCAGGCCTTGAGGGCAGTGGGTTTCTGATCAGTCATGTCTTGGTTGGAGGAATGTGCAAAGAAGACTTGAGCTGTGAAGTGAACTTACAGTTCTTGAACATTTTGCTGCTGTTTTGTGTGTGACCACAGCACATTCATAACTATGGTTCCCACACAGATTCTGTCAGGCAATATTGTCACTTTCAAAGTGAATGCAGGTGCCTGCCARTTCAGCTTAGGGTTGCGTTGTGTTTGTTCTGCAGCAAAGAACTCTAAGTTCATCTGCTGTGAGCAATAGTGCTGTGTCAACTGTAGTAGCACAGTTCAAAGAACTCTTAAACCTCTGCAGCTGTCTACCATAAAAATGCTGAGAATAGCATATTCACGCTTGATATATATATTATACAATATAGTTTAAACCACTTTATGCTAGCATATTGTAAGGATGGTTTAGGGGCTCAATTGCAAGAGACACAAGGCTAGTTAATATAAATATACATTTATTARCAATTAGGTAAAAAGGAGCAATGTTACCAATGCAGGAGGGTTCCCTGTAGCTCCCATGATGGCCAGTGAGAGAGACGCAGGGCAGCCCCAAGAGTGTCTCTGCTCTGAGGAACTTTTGCAGGGGGGCGCTACAGGAGGTTTTTATGTACTATATAGATGCGCAGTACACATATTGAGCTCATCACTAGTCTTGATTCAAAGCCCAGGTGTAGCGCCACCCTGGCATGGGCCCAGCTGAGTGACCATGGCTGTGGGTCAGCACGCCCGGCTGATGCTCCTTTTCTCATGGGATGGTTTGGCTAGCTTCCATCGCCTGTCTCCTCGACRTTCTTCTGCACTTTTCCATACAAGTATCTTTGTGCTAAAACTTATTGTGTGTGTGTGTTTGTGTGTGTGCATGCATGCGTGTGTGTGTGTGCATGAGCACACRCATTTAGCTAGACTGACAAAAGAAATAACATATTTAGCAAGAGTTACTCCAGTAGAAAGTTGGAAACATTCTAAGAGAAGGCCGAAAACTAAGCAGCCTTCTGTTGGGACCAATCAGTGYTGTAGCTGAAATGTTTGAAGGGCAGGGCTAAATAACCAGAACTACTTTTTCCTTCTCCAAAATGACTAATACTTTTGAATTTTTAAAACATAGTGCAGGAGGCTGAGGACAGTGTGGCTTAAACATTCCTGCTATACTAATGGAAAAATCTTTTTCTTTGCAGCAAAAGATGATATCTGCATTTTTGCTCATTGTCTATCTAATTCTAGTGACATCTCCATTCAATGCTGGTAAGTTAAACATATTAAAATTGTCATTCTAAAAATGAAAACCTGCTAGAGACAAATTGTGTGTATCCAGTAGAAAAGAGTTCTTTTCTACCAATATCAAATAGTAGATTTGGGATTTGCTTATTTTTGCTTCAGCGTATTGAAGATAAGCCAAGTGCTTCTTTTTAGACTGAAGCTGCAATAGGGATGGGACAGCTTAACCCAAACATGTTTAAATCTAGCGACATTAATTTGAGGATATTGAGGCTTTGAAAGTCCTGTCTGTATTTCATACAGAGAAAGTCTGAGGAGGTTAGTGTCCTCAAATTMAAATTAGCTGTTGAATGCCTTTCGTAAAAGACATGCTTTCTGTCTAGTCCTGAAAACAGATATATAGGGCTCAATTTACTTTTGCAATGAATTAATATTATTTTTAATGGCAGATTTAATTTTTCAGTCAAGTTTAAGATGAAATAAACTAACAGTGTTTGTCTTGCTACTCTTAGTGTAAGTAGTCTAACATTAATGGATCTCCATAGGGAACTAGAATGGATCTCCATAGGGAACTAGAATGTAATCAGAGTATGTAAAGATGCTGTGAGGAAGGCTAAGGCCCAGTTGGAATTGAGTCTGGCAAGGGGTGTTAAGGACAACAGAAAGGGCTTCTTCAAATACATCAGCAGCAAGAGGAGGACTAGGGAAGATGTGGGCCCACTACTGAATGGGGCGGGGGCCCTGGTGACAAGGGATACAGAGAAGGCAGGATTACTGAAGGCCTTCTTCGCTTCAGTCTTCACTGCTAAGGGCAGCACCCAGGAATCCTGCAGCCTGGGTATGAGGGAGAAAGTCTGGAGAAGGGAAGACTTTCCTTTGGTTGAGGAGGATAGGATTAGAGACCTTCTGGGCAGGCTAGACATCCAGAAATCCATTAGCCCAGATGGGATGCACCCTAAGGTACTGAGGGAGCTGGCGGATGTTGTTGCCAGGCCGCTCTCCATCATCTTTGCAAGGTCCTGGAGAACTAGAGAGGTGCCTGAGGCCTGGAAGAAAGCCAGTGTCACTGCAGTCTTCAAGAAGGGCAAGAAGGAGGACCCAGGCAACTCGGGGCTGGTCAACCTYACCTCCATCCCTGGAAAGGTGATGGAACAGCTCATTCTGGATGTCATCTCCAGGGATATGGAGGAAAAGAAGGTGATCAGGAGTACCAGCACGGATTCACTGAGGGGAAATTCTGCTTAACCAATCTGATAGCCTTCTCTGATGGAACGACTGGCTGGGTAGATGAGGGGAGAGCAGTAGATGTTTTGCACCTTGACTTCAGCAAGGCTTTTGACACCGTCTCCCATACCATCCTCCTAGATAAGCTCAGGAAGTGTGGGTTAGACGAGTGGGCAGTGAGGTGAATTGAGAACTGGCTGAAAGGCAGAGCTCAGAGGGTCATCATCAGTGGCACAGAGTCCAGTTGGAGGCCTGTGGCTAGTGGCGTCCCAAAGGGCTCAGTCCTGGGTCCCATCCTGTTCAACTTCTTCATCAATGACCTGGATGAGGGGACAGAGTGCCTCCTCAGCAAGTTTGCTGATGATACCAAGCTGGGAGGAGTGGCTGACACACATGAGGGCTGTGCTGCCCTTCAGAGAGACCTGGACAGGCTGGAGAGCTGGGTGGAGAGAAACCTCCTGAGGTTCAACAAGGGCAAGTGCAGGATCCTGCACCTAGGGAAAAATAACCCTAGGCACCAGTCCAAAGTGGGGGCTGACCTTGTGGAGAGCAGCTCTGCGGAGAAGGACCTGGGAGTGCTGGTGGCCATGAGCCAGCAATGTGCCCTTGTGGCCAAGAAAGACAATGGTCTCCTGGGGTGCATTGGGAAGAGTGTTGCCAGCAGGTGGAGGGAGGTGATCCTGACCCTCTGCTCAGCCCTGGGGAGGCCTCATCTCGAATACTGTGTCCAGTTCTGGGCTCCCCAGTCCAAGAAAGACATGGAGCTACTGGAGAGAGTCCAGCGCRGGGCTACAAAGATGATCAGAGGGCTGGAGCACCTGCCCTGTGAGGAATGGCTGTGAGAGCTGGGCCTGTTTAGCCTGGGGAAGAGAAGACTGAGGGGGGATTTTATCAATGTGTATAAGTACCTGAAGGAAGGGGCCAGACTCTTTTCAGTGGTACCATGTGRCAGGACAAGAGGCAATGGGCGGAAATTGGACCACAGGAAGTTCAGCCTGAAGGTGAGGGGGAATTTCTTCCCTGTGAGAGTGACGGAGCACTGGCACGGGTTGCCCAGGGAGGTTGTGGAGTCTCCTTCTCTGGAGATCTTYGAGGCCCACCTAGATACAGCCCTGTCTGACATGCTCTAAGTGACCCTGCTGAGCAGGGGRTTTTGACCCTGTTGAGCTGGGAGGTTGGACTAGATGATCGCCAGAGGTCACTTGCAACCTTACTGATTCTATGATTCTAACTGCTTAAGGATTTTTAAGTTAGTTGACAGGAAGGGGGTAAAGGAAGGGTGAAAAGTTGAATTTGAAAACTTTGAAAACTTGGTTTTGCATTCATACAGTCACTCACCATGACTTGTAAAATCTGTTCAGTCAGAATTTTTGCAGTTTCATARTAATTCAGATTTGCACATGTACACAGAAGTTTGGAAGCTTTTAAAATCTGCTTTATGGCCAAATGTTTTGTTTACTTTATGATAAATTGGTATTCTCCAAATAGTTTTAATTWAAAGATTGGTGTCCTTGATGACTTCTTGCAGTATCTGTCCTTCCTCTTCCCTCTGTATTTTCTGCCTAATATTTAAAAAAAGCCTCCTTGCCAGGATGCATGGTTATATCTTGTTAACTTGTTACACAGCCATAGTTATAAAAATGCTGTTTATTCTTGGCTTATAGCTGAATGGGATGTTCACAACCATGTTTGTAGTTTAAAGGAAATTCTTGATAAACARGAGAGAAATTGCAAACATATTAAGGAAATAATACATCATAGTCAAGACCTTATAGTATATATATTGCATATTCTTGAATTTGGTTCTTATAATGACTTGTTGGTTCACAGACTTCATTGATGTGTTGAGMTCTTGATCTAATTCCCTTACATCTTGTTTTTCTGGTCAAAAACACCTTATTCTTTTCTTTTCTCCTAACTTGTTTTTGACCCCACAGTYGTGATGAGTAGAGTTCTGTGAGGAGCTCTGCACTGCTATTGTTCGTGCTATTCTTTTATAGTTGGTAGCTACATTAGAAATTGGGCAATTCTGCATAAGTACTAGCATGCTCAAATAAGCAAGGATAGGAAAGATAAGTTCTGAAGCTTGTGTTGCCTGGTAAATCACRTTTATCTTTATATATCATGATTTACAGTAAGGCTATTGGACTTACATGCGCATGTTGCTGCCTACTTTAATTAGGGAAGTTATAGCTTAATCTTTGTAAAACACMTAATTTAGATACTCAGATAGAAGGAGCTAAACAAATGAAGAATAGTCTCTCTCTGTTTTGATGGTAAATTGTTACAGGAAGATTACTTCCCAATTCTGTGCAACTGGGAATGGATATTAATGCTTCTAAAAACATTTTAAAAAGTACAGATTAAAAACATTATTAACATTTTCTTTTCTTTYAACAGGAGAATGCATTATTTGTGATTACTTTGTGCTTGTTGGAGAGCCTACAGCTGTTAGTTGCCCAATAATTACATTTTCAGCACATTACACTGATTACAATCTGACATGGTATAAAAATGGTAGTGTTACGCCAGTAACCACAGAGAAAAATGCCAGAATTCATCAGCGAGATGGCTTGCTTTGGTTTATTCCTGCAACACTGGAAGATTCTGGGCTTTATGAATGTGACATAAGGTAATGGAGGAGGGGAACAACTGTATTGCTAATGTATACAGTAAGATAACATATTCRTGGAACTTGAGTGTTTTTTTTTWTCTAGAGAACTTGGATAAGMTAGAAGCACTGTTTTCCTCTTGTTTGTTTTTTTCTATGTGCTGCCCCTCTTTCTTTCACAGTGGTAGAATTTACCATTGTGAATTAGTTTATATAGAAGAGTTTATGTTAAAGCATAGTAATATTTATAAAGAGATGTATGTGTGTGTGGTTTATTAAGTGTAACCTCAGGAAAAACATCTTTACTTCAGCTTTTTCTAGTTCAAGCTGTTTGTTTCTGACAGATCAGGAAAAAGGTTTGGTTTGTTTGTTTGTTAYGGTTAATCAAGGAAGGGTTTAAGGAAAGCAAACTGTATATACTATCACCACATACACACTTCCTGGAGGGAYCAGCAACTTTGGGGGAATTGTTTTAGAAATGTACATATTAAGAGACAGAGAACCATTTTTATCTGTCATATTTCAAAAGCTTTATCAGATGTTATTAGGCAAAAATGAGGTAATGCATATGAAGATCAAGAAAACATGTTACAAGAAGAAATAGATTCTTTTCAACTCTTTCGATTTTAACTGTTGTATCTAAAACCCAGGTTAGTGGGTAAGACTTCACCACTTCAGGAAGCTGAATCTTTCCCACAACAACTGTGTGCTGAATGAGAAATTAATTTCAGGAAAGTGCACAGAAGTTGTGCTTTTCATCATGATCTTGCTGCAGTACACTGAAAACAGCCAGTAGAGGCTTMTGAGGTGACCCCAAAATTGTTGGGTCAACAGCAGTGTGTAGCCATGTGTAATAATGGGCATACAGTACACCAGCTATGCTGGTGTACTTATTCACAATCAGTGGATTGTGAATAAGGTAAAAATGATCAGTAAGAACTTACTGTGTATGCAGAGATCATAAGCTGTTGCACTTTCTTGTTTCAGAGTAAATATTGAATCTAAAACTGGAAGAAATGTAATCCCTTCAAAGCTGGCTAGTTAAGTAATAAATATAAGTTTAGTCATTCTTGATCTGTTTCTAGTTATTCTATCCTTGACCTATTTTCCCTGGGCACCTTACATCTTTCTAAGTCTAGCTTGTATAATGTCAGCATGCTGCAAAACATATAAAAGTTCTTGCATTAACCRTAGGCTATGTTTTGTGTATCAGGCACTTAAACCTTAGTTATAAAACTTACTTACCAAGGTGCAGTGTATAGAGGTTGTAACTAGAAGTGTCAAACATGGAGTTCAGGCTTTTGAGAAGTTCTCACTTAGCACAGCATTGAGAAATGGAGCATGAGCAAGAATTCACAAAGAGTGTTCCTTTATCTCTTGCTTAGACTTCTGGTTTCTAGTGTCATTTCTGTTCAGCAGAGCTCCTGGTGTACTGCAGGTATTCCTGTTAGTGTCCTGTGAGATCTCAGTTTGAAGTAGTTTCACRTTGGCATTACACCTTGGTACGTCTTGTATTCAAAAGCTTTGTCTCTCCTCTTTGAAGAGTTACAATCTGTTTTCCTTGAAGTGTCCCTTCAAGGAATGTCATCAGGGAGATGAATCTGTTTTCCTCTCTTGTTCACTTTGTGTTTGGGACTGAAGTTGTTTTAGTGTGGTTATGTTTCGGGTAACTGCAAGCTTCTGTGTGTTGGCAAATGTAACACTAAAAAATGAAAAGGCTTGGCTGGTGCTGTGGGTACCATAGACCTTCGACTGTGCGACATGCCTACTGCTCCTCTAATGCTTCCAAAGCTGATGCCACCTCTATTCACAACTCTCTTGATCTGGTGCAGAGAGTGATGAGCTAAGAATGGTGTGAAAGAGCTAGAGAGGCTGTAACAGGRGTATTAGAGGCACCTTGTGGAGGTGCTGACATTCCTCTAAGTCCTGAAGTCTGCTCTCCTTAGACTTCATGGCTTTTTGAAAATAGTGGCCTTACTGTTAATGACTTGAGTCATCTGCTTTTCTCATTACAGGAGACTTAACCACTCTAACAAAAAACCTATAAATCTAACAGTTTTTAAGAATGATAATGGTTTATGTTTTAATGAAAAAATGAAGTTTGAACAAAAAGTGATGAGCACAAATACTGGAAAGATTATATGCCCTGATCTAGAACATTTTAGAGATGAAGACAATAACGAGCCTGAAGTACACTGGTACAAGGTATTGTGCACCTATATTTGGGATACAAAAGATAGAAAATGTTCTATTTAAAATGTGTTATGCAGTAAATCTGAAAAACAACTGTTGGAAGGAGAGACTTATTCTATACAGTATAAGGTGCATCTGTCTCGGCACATTATTGGGAAAGTGTACAGAATTCTAAGAGGCATATTTTAAAGAAACAAGGTATCCATTTTGATTGTGAAGTCTTTCAGTCAGAGATGTGTAATCACACCTTGCTTTAGTTTGTTGATTCAYGAAATAATCCAGTTCCACTTCTTTTATCCTCTTTTTATATTATTTAGCTGGTAAGTTTAAAAACTTGTAAGTTTTGTTAAACACTAGGCTCTGCGTAGCTATATCAATTTCACATAACATGATGTTAYGGCAGATTATGATGTAGTATCCTTATGCCTCTTGCTCTGATTCTGGAAAAATACTCTATAGACTATGCAGGCTTGGAAAAGTATGTTTTGCCCATGATGATGTAAAATTCTAAAGTAGTTCAACTCTTCATTCTGATGCTGGTTTTAGATATCTGTGTGGGCCTGAGTCACAGAGTCACAGAATGGTTGAGGCTGGACCTCTGGAGATCATCTAGTCCAACCCATGCTCTAGGGTCACCTAGAGCATGTTAGACAGGATCATGTCCAGGTGGGTTTTGAATATCTCCAGAGGAGGAGACTTTACAACCTCTCTGGGCAACCTGTGCCAGTGCTCCATCACTCTCACAGGGAAGAAATTCCCCCTCACGGTCYGGCGGAACTTCCTGTGGTTCAGTTTTTGCCTGTTGCCTCTTGTCCTGTCATATGACACCACTGAAAGACTCTGGCCCCATCCTCTTGACACTACCCCCAACAGACCCAGCTCTCACAGCCTTTCCTCACAGGGGAGATGTTCCAGTCCTCTGGTAATCTTAATTGCCCTGCGCTGCACTCCCTCCAGTAGCTCCATGTCTCTCTCGTACTGGGGAGCCCAGAACTGGACACAGTACTCGAGATGAGGACTCCCCAGGGCTGAGTAGAGGGTCAGGATCACCTTCCTCGACCTGTTGGCAGCACTCTTCCTAATGCACCCAGCATACCACTGGCGTGGGCTGCAAGGGGACATTGCTGGCTCATGGTCAACCAGCTGTCCACCAGGACTCCCAGATCCTTCTCYGCAGAGCTGTTTTCCAGCAGGTCAGCCCCCATTCTGTACTGGTGCATAGGGTTATTATTCCCTAGGTGCAGGATCCTGCACTTGCCTTTTTTGAACCTCATGAGGTTCCTCTCTGCCCAACTCTACAGCCTGTCCAGGTCTCTTTGAATGGCAGCACAGTCTTCTGATGAGTCAGCCACTCCTCCCAGCTTGGTATCATCAGCAAACTTGCTGAGGCACTCTGTGCCTTCATCCACATCACTGATGAATAAGTTGAACAAGATGAGCCAGTACTGAGCCCTGGGGAACTCCACTAGCTACAGGCCTCCAACTACACCTGCACCACAGATGACAACCCTCTGAGCTCTGCCTTTCAGCCAGTTCTCAATCCACCTCACTGTCCATTCATCTAGCCTGCACTTCCTGAGCATGTTATGGGAGACAGAAAGCCTTGCTGAAGGTAGACTGCGTTCACCGCTCTTACCTCTATCCAGCCAGTCATTCCTTCATAGAAGGCTATCAGATTGGTTAAGCATGATTTCCCCTTGGTGAAGCCATRCTGGCTACTCCTGATCACCTTCTTTTCCTCCATGTATTTAGAGATGACATCCAGGATGAGCTGCTCCATTACCTTTCCAGGGATGGAGGTGAGGCTGACTGGCCTAGAGTTGCCTGGGTCCTCCTTCTTCCCATTCTTGAAGACTGGAGTGACATTGGCTTTCTTCCAGTCCTCAGGCACCTCTCCAGTTCTCCATGAGCTTTCAAAGATGRAGGAGAATGGCCTAGCAATAACATCCACCAACTCCCACAGCACTTGTGGGAGCATCCCATGAGTGCCCATGGATTCGTGGATGTCAAGGTTGCCCAGAAGATCTCTAACCCAATCCTCCTTGACCAAAGGAAAATCTTCCTTTCTCCAGACTTTCTTGTCTCCAGGCTCTGGGRTTCCTGAGAGCTGGCCTTAGCAGTAAAGGCTGAAGTGAAGAAGACATTCAGTAATTCTACCTTCTCTGTATCCTTCGTTATCAGGGCATCCACTCCATTCAGCAGYAGGCCCACGTATTCCCCAGTCTTCTCTTTGCTACTAATTTATTTGAAGAAACCCTTCCTGTTGTCCTTGACATCCWTTGCCAGATTTAATTTCASATAGGCCTTAGCCTTCCTCTTTGCATCCTTGCAGTCTCTGACAACATTCTTRTTCCTCCCAAGTGACCTATCCCCTCCTTCACATTCTGTATACTTTCTTTTTCTGTTTGAGTTTTGCCAGGAGCTCCTTGCTCCTCCATACAGGTCTCCTGCCCACTTTGCTGGACTTTCTCCTTGGGATACACTGCTCTTGAGGTTGGAGGAAGTGATKTTTGAATATTAACCAGCTCTCTGGGATCTCCCTTCCTTCTAGGGAACCCTAACCCATGATAACCGGTGAAATTCCTCCAAGTAGTTTCTCTGAAGAGGCCAAAGACCRCTCTCCTGAAGTCCAGGGTTGTGATCCTACTTAATGGTTTGCTTCCTCCTTSAAGGATCCTGAACTCCACCATCTCATGGTCACTACAGCCAAGGCTACCCCCAACCTTCAGGTCTCCAACCAGTCCTTCTTTGTTGGYTAGTACAGGGTCCAGCAGGATGCTCCTCCTTATTGGCTCCTCCATTATCTTTGTTAAAAAGTTATCATCAGTGCTCTGCAGGAGCCTCCTGGATTGTTTATGCCTAGCTGTGTTGTCCTTCCAGTAGATATCAGGGTGGTTGAAGTCCCCCATGAGRAGCAGAGCCTTTGTTCRTGAGGCTTSTTTAAGCTGTCTGTAGAAGGCCTTATCGACTTTCTTTTCCTGATCAGGTGGCCTGTAGTAGACACCCACAATAGTGTCAGCCATGTTAGCCTGGCCTTTAACCCTTACTTTTAAGCTCTTGACTTGCTCTTCATCCACCCCTAGACAGAGCTCAATACATTCCAGTTGCTCTTTCACATAAAAAGCAACTCWGCCACCTTACCTTCCTGGCCTGTCTTTCCTAAAAAGCATGTAGCTGTCCATGATTACATTCCAGTCACGTGACCTATCCCACCATGTTTCTGTAATTCCAGTGAGATCAYGACCCTTTGGCTGCACACAGATCTCYAGCTCCTCCTGTTTATTCCCCATTCTGCATGCGCTGGTGTACGGACATTTAATAGAGGTAATTGTGCATACAGGTTTCCCAGGAGGGGCGCAAATRGATCCTCCATAGTCATGTCTTGTATGCACATTCTCAGCTGCATGGACCTRCTGGAGGCCTCCTGACTTGAGCCTTGTTTTGTTAACTAACCTGTCTTTGTAGCTTTCCCTTTTTTCCCCATCCTTCCTAGTTTAAAGCCCTTTTTACTAGGCTGGCCAACCTGTCAGCAAAGACACGCATGCCTCGCCATCAGTTACCGATTTTTCATACAGAGTCCCATGATCATAGAAACCAAAATCATGTTGCCCACACCAGCAGTGCAGCCATTTGTTAACTTGCAAAGTCCATCTATGCCTCCCATACTTCCCTCTCACTGGTGGGACTGAGGAGAAAATGACCKGGGCTCCCCGACCTGGGCTCCCCTTGACCAGAGCTCTGAAATTCTGTTTGATCATTTCCAATTTGCCCTTGGTTATCATTAGTGCCCCGATGGAAGAGCAGCAGAGGGTAGTAGCCTGACATGTGGAAAAGCCTTGGCAGTCTTTCGATGACATCTTGTATACAAGACCCTGGCAAGCAGCAAACCTCTCTAGACAAGAGGTCAGGTYGGCAGATAGGTGCTCTGTCCCCAGCAGCATGGAGTCACCTACACCAATCGCTCATCACTTCTTCCGAGTGTTCCCACAAGGCACAGGGTCTGTTGGCCCAGTTGCTCCCCTTGAAGCCRTGCCCAGCTCCTCCTCATCCTAGAGGGCACTAAAYCATTCTTGAACTGCAAGTGCAAGTCTTTGGGACTCCCACAAGAAGCGACCAGTTTCCAGCCTCCTTCTGCAGTGTTGTGATACACTGTTTCACTTGGCACAGAGCCCTCCAGTGACTCCACTGCTTTGGGGGACWGGGACTCCTGGAGCAGTATGGTCTCCAAGAACACCCGGTCTATCTTCTGCTCATTTTCATGGATGCTTCACAGTCTGCTGACTTCCTCCCACATGTYCTTTACCTGTGGACATAACTCATCAACAACAGCACACCTTCTGCAGAAGGGCTGACTTCTGCCYGGRCCTTCTAGARAGGCCCCCAGCACTCCCTGCAGCCTGAGACCWGTAGAGCTGCATCTGCTGTCAGMGGGTCTGTCTGGGCTGAAGCCTCTGACACAGCTGATGCAGCAATTCCAACAGCTACAGTCAAATGTGCTCTGTGGCTTGTCATGACCATGTTTGTGGAAGTGGACACACTTCCACTGGAAACAAAGATGCCTTCCTGCACAAACTGCTGCCTTTCTTTGCTGCGCTCTAGGCCTGGCTTTTAAATAGGCCTTTCCCTAGCACTGACTTAYAGGGTGCTTGACCACCCTAATCAAAGGCCACCTGTATCAAAGGCCCCAACTCCCTCTAATCAGGGGCAATCAAGACTGTATATTACCTATGTTATTATTATTTACTGTATATTGCATATGAGATATCCTCAATGCTCTACCTGGTGTACGTCTTTTTTGAGGTGAAATGATTCCAAACTCTCAAGTCAGAGAAGAGGAGGGAGTTTTTCTTTGTATTTTTATTTCTGCTGAAATGGCAATGTATCCAACAGCATGGGTCACTGCTACAGTAGCTCTGATGTATACCAATGAAGTGGAAATGTAGGCGTGMATTGTCTTAAATTCTACTATAGCAATAATAACCTTTTGTACAGGTGAGGTAGATAACTGGCAAACCACTAGGTGAATGTGGTAAAATAATGGATACCATTTCTCTTAAAATATAACATAGAAAAATTTAAAGGATTGGTTGTAGTGTTTCAAAAGGTGCAAATATGGCAAGATATCAGCAGACTTCATGTTAGGGCATAGTGACCATTGGATAAGACCCCTCACTTTGTTTTTTAAAAAATGGCTATTTGTTTGGCATGTATTTTAATAATCAGTATAGTTATTAATTTCACAGAATCATAGATATTTTTGATACATTTAGGAATGTAAGCCTGGCTTCCTAGAGGACAAGCGACTTGTCTTGGCAGAGGGTGAAAATGCTATCTTCRTTCACAACGTAACTGTACAGGACAAGGGAAACTATACATGCCGTATGGTATATACATATATGGGAAAACAGTATAATGTTTCACGAACCATCAGTCTAGAAGTTAAAGGTGAGTGCATTAGGGTTTTTCCTTTTCTTTTTGGCGCTGCTGTAATTACTTCTATACAAGCATAATCTTACTTGGCATGTCAGTTTACTAGACTGCACGTTTTGCTCTGTGAAATTACAACTGCAAATCTTCTCTAAATTAATTTTGTCCTGAATGCCAAAATTAAAATACAGTAATGCGTGTTGCAACATGAATTTCTTCTGCCACCCACTTTGGATTAAATTTGAATTGTTTTAGATTACACTTGAGTGCACTTACCTTTAGGAAGCATTCCACTTCTGTTTGAATGAAGCTGGGTATTCAGACTTTCTCTGATCCTTCTACATGGATTTCCAGATGAAAAGGGAGTCGAGAGAAATAAAAGCAATCCTTAACAGGATTTTTTGGCTTTGTTTTGGCGCTTTTTACCAATTTTGTTTGTTTTAAATTGGGAGGGAGGTACAGGCAGAACTGCTTTCCAGCAACAGTGATGGATTTCCTGGCAGAAGTGGTCTATTCTTTAGGAGTATTTTGCATTTTTATCTTTCCTTGCTGAGAGATTGCAAAAAAACACAAGAAGAGAGATGGCAGGTACATGTTCTTCTTTTACAAACTTAGATGTGGGAAGGAGAGTTGGCTGAACAGCCAATAGATTCCCTTCTCTCCTCTCAGCTGTAGTTACTGGCATTTGACTTTTTTGTTGCTGCCTAGCTGAGCAGTGCTATTGAGGAARAATTGAGAAAGGGAAATGAGAAATATGGGGTTAGGAATGAAAGTTAGTAGGAAGTAGCAGTTACTGGGGTAAAGAGTGGGAATATCTGTCAGTGGAACATATAAAATTGCRCTTTTTTTGCAAAAACAAATTAGGACCCACTAAAATAAACAACAACAACAACAACAAAAAGAAAAATCTGAACATGCTGAGACCATGACAGCAAAACTGTTTCCCGTGGCCTTGTTAGTCAACTTGCTATGGAAGGTGGCTAGAATCTCAGCTTATAGGAAAGGGGATGTTGCAAGCTATATAAATCCTTTAATCTTCAGTAAATCTTCACATGGAAAGGACTAGTTGACTGTTGGCACTTGGTTGTGCATTTCTGTATTTGACAGGATGCAGGGCTGACTGCCAAACTCTCCCAGTACTGTTGTTTGTCACTCTGATCATTGTGATTCCTTTTCCTCTCAGAAAAGATGGCTGGAGGTCAAGTGTCCGTCTTGTTAGTTAAAAAAAAAAAAAAAAAAAAAAAACTAAACAAGAATAGCCCTGAATCAGGTTGTTTCAGTGCTGCTGAAAAATATTTAAATTTTACATTAAAAAAAATCCAAAAAGCTGGCGCATCTAAGCAGTAGGGTATGACAGACTATTAGAAGCAAAATGGGATCCTCCAAAAAGAATTTGTGTCTGTATGAAAAAAAAAAAAAAAAAAAGAAAAAATCTCAAATTTACTGGCAGTTGATTAAAAAAAAAAGTAACGTAAGAGCAGGTAACAACAACAACAAAATCTCAATGAACTTTATCAGAGTGATGGATAAGAAAAAGAAATCAACTTTCTAGGTTGATTTTCCTAGGTGAACATCTACTTAAATAAGACTGGACAAGCAGGCATTCTTGTACCACCTATCTAAAGTAAAAATTCTAATTCTACATTTAATTAATGAGAGGGACACTAAAGTCCTTCTGGGATAAATGGTAGCTTCTGCCAACTTGGAAGCTAAAATAATTTGTAGAGAATACAGCAAATATCATTAGATATTTTTCTATTAGAAATTTAAAACTGATAGTAAATATGGTACTACAATATTATCAAGCAGTAAAACAAAACTATTGTAAAACTATGAGGTGGAATAAACTGTGGAATATTCARTACCTGAAGATTTTGTTTTTCTCTTTGTTTCTGTTAGAAAGCCCACCACAAGTGAGACCAGAGTTTATTTATCCAAAGAATAATACAATTGAAGTGGATCTTGGTAAGTAGTGACTCTTTAAGAGATCATTAATATTTAGTAGACAAGCTGAGCTCCCGGTCTTTCTGAAGTTGAATGCTGACAGTTCCACTGACCTCAGCAAGATTGGGAGGCAGGTATGTGGACTGAGGATAGCTGAGAGACAGATGGTAGAACACAATTCCYGTAAGTAATTTGCAGGGATAAAACTATGCCTGAGATGGGAGTCTCTTGGCCATCAGTGTTRGGTGGGATGCATTTATCTTCTGATTCTTGCCATCTGTCCTTTGTCCCAGGACCCATGTCTTGACATATCCTCAGTATTTGTAGTAATATAGTTACATATATACGTATTGATAGTTGCCAGTTGACCAGTTCAGTAGTTTCTTCTCTTCCTTTATTCTGAAGCTGCCAGATTCTGGTAAGGATGAATAAAATTTGACCGAAACAGTGAATGAACTGTAATAGAAATTATGTTCCTCCAAAGTCCAGAATGCTTTGTTTTAAACAGAAAAGTGTATCTGAAAGAGAAAATTCAGGATCTGATGCACACAGTGTTATTTCATAGTCTTATAGTCCTGCAGCCTTCAGAYACTGATTTAGTTCTGTTGGAAATACTCAGAAATTGCTGTTGAGCATTGTTGCTCTCTGCTAGTAATTGCAGCTTCTCTGACTTCATTAGAATTACATTGCTGAAAAACTCTATTTGGTCTCCCACTAAAAGGAAACTTATAGGTCTTAGACTGAAGTTGGAAGACTTACTACAGTCTTTTTTTTTTTTTTAACCTCACACAACCTGTTTCCTAGGCTTTATGCATAGCAATTGTAACTGGAAAAAATGAAGYAATGTTACAGTAGGACTTCCATGTCCCTCCCTCCCATTAAACTATTCTGTAAATCTTCTCCCAAATTCTTAATGATAATCAATCGTAAGTTCCCATTTAATTGGAGAAATTCTTATCAGTGCAAGCTGTACTCAGAAGGAATCTGACCTTTCAATTCAAAGGCCCTTTTATTTCTTAAAGGTATATCCTTTAGGATTTTTTCAATCCTTTGATAGTACTTGTTGAGAGAATGGAGAATCAAACAATTACCAGCCCAGGGGCTGTGATACTTGGCCTGTATTAAGACCTGTTGTGGGACCACTTGTTTAGACTACTCATTTTAGATGAGCATTTGTTCCACTGTATCTTGTACACTATTATTAAAAGTTGCCRGTGTATTACTGGCTGCCTAAGACCAGCTAATGTGAACCACTGTGGCTTTGATTGCCCTCCTGATGATAAGAAAGCAGTTACATGTGAAATTAAAGGCACTAGGCCTTCACTCACAGAATGGGTGTTTTTTTTTTTTTTGGCTACTGAGTAACGAAAATAGAAAAATGATTCCTTACCACAAGGAGACCCCTTCAAAGCAAGTAAAGCAAGAACAAACAAACAGCACCACCCACCAAAAACCACACAACACTGCTATTCATATAGGAGTAGTATTTTCTGTCTGGTACATTTAATGGGGTGCTGGAGAAAAATTTTTGCTTCTCCTAAATGCCTAGTTGTAGGGCAGAACATGGAAACATTTGTTGAATGAGAAATGACAGAAGAGTGTGCAAAAAAACTCTTAATATCTACATGAAAGTGTGGAAGTAATAGGCCTGTCTTCAAACTCCAAACCATTCTTTAGAAAAACATATCACTGAAGCAGAAGGCTATGGGAGAAGAGATTGAGGAGCATCTGTGGTTCCTGTGTGAAATGTATACATTCAAGTAACTACTTTGCAAGTGAGCTAAGGGTTTATTTTGTACTTTTGATAGAGACTACCCCTGGTGGAAGCATCTAGATCTGATATGATTCTATTGAAAGAAACACTGAGACCTTTACAYAGGTGAACAGAGAGCCCACCTTCTCCTATTAAATCATAACTTCCATGGGTAAAGGACAGGACTCTAAGAAAGCTGCTTACCTTCCTGTAAATGGAGCTCTCTAAGGAACACTGGCAATAAATAAATTCTGCAACTTGGCTTTCTTGTTTGCTGCTGACGCCTTCTGTAAGATCTGTACTGTTTGTGCCTGTGGAGCTGAGTAACAGATGAGCTTGCTGTAGGAGCAGAGTGTGGAGCTGCTCAGAAGCCATCCCGGTGGACAGTGTTGGCCAAAAGACTCTGATGTGGAGTAAAGAAATGCATATTCATTAAGAGTGGGATTCAGCTGTGGAGTGTAGGTATCTAAATGTGGGTATCTGCATGYGAGTTAGGGGCCTCAGCTCATCATAGAGGCTGTCATCAATAGAGACTCCACTTTATATGTAAGTGTCTAAATGTTCCTGCCTACATGTGAGCTAGAGTATTGGAGTTCAGTTCTGTGGTAGTCAACTCACACTGTAATTGACACCTGGACCTTATCAACTGAACTCCAGACTCCACTGACTATACTGATAGACCTCCAGGGCTGAAATGAGTTACCTGCATAATGCATCTAAGACATCTATATGGAAAACTGGCAGATAGGACTCCAGATCTGAAAAGCTAGAGTAACCAGGACATCCCAAACAGCCCTAAACATTATTTGTTGGCAACTGAATTGAGCCTCCCAAGTGTGGAGTACAAATAGATGAATTTTAAGGACTCTGCTTTTCGTAAGGTAAGTGGGTTTTTTTCTTCTTTCCTCCTTTTCCCAACTGTTCCCCAGTCACCTAATTCTGCCTCTGTTACAAGACTGTTAATTGTTAAATTTTAATGTTTTTTAGGTTCCCCTTTAGTCATGGAATGTAATATATCAAGTGGCATAAATGGCTTAATTCCATTCTGGAAGGTTAATGATGAGGATGTTGATAGCTTTGATAGCACCTACAAAGAGCAGTTTTATGAGTAAGTATTCTTATACTTTGAATTGTAAGTGTGTTTCAAGGTCAAGCAGTGAATCAACTATAAAGTTGACTAGTAGTCAATGTCAGTAGTCATTGAAAAACTATTTAAACATCTGCATCAAAAATAYTGTATTCTTATCACTTGGTTTTAACAAATGGAAATATTTTGTTATAGATACTAATGTATCTGATATAAATGTAGTGAAGCCACCATGTGTAGATTTTTAGAATGCTGTTATGAAACATATCATTTTGTAAGGTTTTTTGCATTTATTTTATGCAATCATTTTTATTATAGATTAAARCCTAGTCTCTATCATTAGTGTGGGAGGGATAGATTGTTCAAAGATAAAAGCTAAACACAAACTAGGGAGAAAAAAAGCAATTTATTTCAAGAGAGCAGGAGTTCTTTGTTACTCAACAACTGGTTGATGCTATAGCAGAATGTGGATGTATTGTTTTCTTTGCTTTCTCATTATGTCAACCACTGTTGTTAAATATAACCCTTAAAACAAAGAAGAGGGGAAAACTCTCAGATGATCAGTTCAGACTTATGCAGAAGCATTACTGTCTTCACCAAGTGCTGTCATCTTTGTGTGAAATGGCTGGAGAGTTAATTTGCAGATTGCTTTTAAAATGAATCTTTGATTCATCTGTATCTGGCATCCAGAAGGGGGCTGGGAGCTCAGAGGCAARCTGAGCTTGTGCACATTTAGCACATGGGACCATGCTGCTGTTTCCAAAAAGGTACTGTAGATATACTATGGTTTAGGAAATGCTTTCTTTATGATCCTGCTTGAGCAGGAGGGTTGGACTAGATAGTCTTCAGAGCTCAATTCCAACCTCAACCATTCTGTGATTCTTTATACTTATTCTGTAATAAAGAATAAAATACTCAAACCTGAACAAATTTGACGCTCTAAGACAGAAGGATGGTGTACTAGATGTTTTCAGAAGTCCAGATGGAACAAGCTGTATGAAAAGTTAGTCAATACTTTCCCCTCAGGAAAGCAATATTAGTTATACTTTATCCCTAAGCTCCTTTAGAGTGGATGATTTTGTTGTTGTAGATCTGCRTATTTGATGTTCACTTATAAATGTTGGAGCCCCACCTTATGGTCACTAAGGCACCAATAAGTCCGTTATTCTTTATGGCATAAAATTTTTCAAATTCAACAGTTAAGTCATATATACAACTCTATGAAGCTATGTTTGAAGTTGTTATAACTGCAGCTTCTTCTGAAACCAACTTGGTGCTGCTGTTGACTGCATCTTTCTGAAAAGCACTATGTATATTTAATTCAAAGCAATTCTCCCTTAAAATTTTTAGATGTTTAGAGGTGATCTCCATCTCTAATCATCTTCTTGCCTGTTAGTTTTCCCACTCCAGAAGYAGAGGTATACAAAATGCATCCTGTGAAAGCTCTAAGTAGGATTAATAATTTGAGTGATCTAGGATCAGTGAAATGAATCTGCAAAGTAGCAGTAATGTTGGAATATTATCATTTCCAAAAAAAAAAAAAMAAAMCTCCCAACAACTGAATTTGTGAGCATTTGCTAGTAGCAAAGCACACTGTAGGCATGGTCAACATTCTGGATTCTGCCAAGAGTGGTAAAACTGATCTAGGTAAAACTGACTTGAATAAATGTGAACATGTTGCAAAATAATTATGTTTGCTTTCATATCSTGTGACAGACGTCACTGGCAATTATTTATGTAACAGAAACCGGTTCTTCAGGATGTTCTGCAAAATGAATTTTGCTCCTTGTGTGTCAGTGCATAAAGCTATATTGTCAAAGAGCGTAATGTCAGTTTGTAGGCGCCTCTCAACTACTACCTCTCCATCATATCCCTGTAAACCTATCTTACAGCCAGATAATGTTTAACAGAATATTATATTATATGATATACTGCCACAAGAGGCCCCAAGCCTTTTGTGGCAGTAGATACTGGAAATAAAGGTATCATCACTATGTTTGTCTTTATTAGGCACCAGTCACCAAGCTCTCGTGAAGCTCCTTCATCATTATTTTCTAAGCTGGTTGATGCCATTGACTGTGGGCTACTGTAAACATTGTCAGCTCAAGGAGTCTGTCTGTAAGCTTACAAARGTCTCCGCTTCATCATCAGTATAAGGAATCATGGAAGAGGCTCTGCTTACATTTWTATTACTGGTTATTAATAGTTTGATTAGTCTTCCAGGAAAAAAAACAAAACAAAAAAAMCATCATGTATCTGGAAAATGCCCWGTCAACTCTAGTCATGAAGCCTTTTTTCAAAGGGCTGATAATTACTGATCTGTGCTTCACCAGCCTCTTAGATTTCCAGAAGTTAAAAATGAACGTTCTTGTATTTGTAGACAGACAAGTCTATCTTATATTAAGCATTGATATTTCAGCTTTTTTACTAGCATTTCATTCTTACTCTTTTTTTAATGACAGAGAGGGGATGCCTCATGGACTTGCTGTATCTGGAACAAAATTTAACATTTCAAAAGTAAAAGTAAAGGACTATGCTCATAAATTTTTTTGTCATGTTGTATATGATTCTCGACAAATTACAGCATACATCAAATTGGAACGCCCAGGTAAGRTATACAGTTTTGATAAAATGGTGATCAATGACTTCTGAATTAGTCTGACATCAGACTTATCACAGCTAAAACAGTATGAGGTACTTTCGTGCTGAGTGAGTGATACAACTGAAGACCTTTCTTAGTGAGATTATGTCATGTTCCCATTATTGTCAAAATGAAACAAAATAGCACTTTTACCCTGCTTTAGGTTCTCTCATTCGGTATGTTAGAAGAGGTTAATGAAACACTCAAAACCAAAGTGAAGTAAGTACATTCCTCAGTGGAACACTGTGCCTCTGTRAGGGTGAGACGGGGCACAGCCTCGACCCCCAGCAGGGACAGACAGACAAACACAAGGCACACTATGGTCGATACTGAGCGTTTATTACCTCTGCCTCTAAGAGGTGATTCCCCAGAAGTTTCYGAAGGAGGCAATAAAGGTGCGGGGGAATCCCAGGCACCACTGACTGTTGGTCTGGGGCGAGGAATGTCGGGTGGGGGGGGGCACCAGAAGAGGTTTTTAAGTACTATAAAYGTGCGCAGTACACTTACTGAGCTCATCTCTAATTTTGGTTCAAAGCCCAGGTGTAGCACCACCCTGGCTTGGGACCAGCCAAGTGACCATGGTTGTGGGTCAACACACCATGTTGATGCTCCTTTTTCCACAGAATGGCCTGGCTAGCTTCTGTCACCTGTCTCCTCAAAATTGTTCTGCATCTTCCCATACAGTCTTGTTTTATATTCTTGTACTTCAAGTAGCTTGTGGGTCAGAGGAAACCAGGTGTGTAGCAGGGCACTGAGAATAGCAAATTCTCTAAAACAGGCATAGATACCAGGTGTGTAGAAGGGCACTGAGAATAGCAAATTCTCTAAAAAAGACATAGATATGTCCAGAACAGAGTGTGCCTAAAGAAAATGAACATTTTTTTGTGCGTCTGGTTGTCCTGTCCTTCAGTAACAAGCAATAGGCTCAGACTACCAGGAGAAAAATAAGTTGTTTAGATTAGACTCTTAACAGTAACGATAATGAAGCAGTAACATAGATTGCTTGGGAAGGTTATGGAGTTTCCGTTGCCGATAAATGTCTTGCGTTATTGTCTCCTGGATAGGCTTATGCATCCTGGTTGGGCACGTCTTGCCACTTGTTGGATACCCCAGTCTTGTGCTGGGAGACAGGATGATAGGCTTGTTGCCAGCTTGGCTGAAATCTTTCTTTAAAGTAGGTAAACTTTAAAATGAGTTTCAAAAACTCAAATGCAAGACCAAAGAAATTCATTGTTTGTATTTAGAAAGAGGTGCACAGAAAAGCAAACCACCAGATTTTATAACTATCATGTTTTTTAAGTTTAGCTACATAAGATTCTCTGGTCTGTTCAGCTACAAAGATGGATTTGTCAATTGAGTCAATCCTTTGACAAGAATCATTTTCAGATTTACTTTTTTATGGCCACATTATAAACAAATCATTAACTGAAAATGGATCTGAGYTATAGCATTTTACATGTCTTGACTATAAATAAAAACATGTTTGCATACTATAAGTTAAGGTCTTCCTTTTCAGGGTAGGATTTAAATTTCAGAAATCTTTTAATATACATGAATTAAAAACTACATTTCCATTAAAAAAATATCAATGATAGGTCTTCATAGAGGTTAGACATGATGGAAGGCTGGAGGACCATGGTCAGTAAGCTGTTTCCCAAACTCTGACATTTTTACTTTTTGATTGATCAAATTTTGTATGAGAATTCTCACTCTACTCCTGCACTAGAGTTAGAATCACACAAAATATCAATATTTTTGTGTTTTGACTGAAGAATAGCTGCATTTGTCACATTTCRAAGGTATCTTTTCTCTGAAAAATAAAAGTAGACTTGTCAAATAACAGTATTTGTTGAAAGCGTGTATGAAGAATCTTCAATCCTGTTCATTCATTGCATTTTTGAATCCTTTAATGACTACACAATTTTTGAGGACACAGCTACCAGTTTTTAACATTTCTCTTTTTTTCAGTTCCAATATATAACTTTTTCCCCCTTCTCCTTTTTTACCACTTTCTATTGCAGCTCCAAATATT
Source organism: Rhea americana (assembly GCF_003343005.1). Classification (NCBI taxonomy): domain Eukaryota; kingdom Metazoa; phylum Chordata; class Aves; order Rheiformes; family Rheidae; genus Rhea; species Rhea americana. Next base: position 4,514,860 of record NW_028186823.1, on the reverse strand, counting down.
CAAGGTTATTTAATTGGAGGAGGAGTTTCTTTGGTATTTTTAGTGTTTTTTACTCTCTTTSTCTACAAGATCTTCAAAATTGATATTGTGCTTTGGTATCGGAACTCCTGCCATCCTTTCCTGGGTGAAAGAGGTATGTTATATAGCAGTACGTATTTACTTTAAGAGTGTGTTGTGTGTGGTAATGAATAGATTACCTCTATCTTCCCTTACAAAGTGCTGAGTTAACCTGATGGAATGTGACTGGTACTTTGGGGGATTTTTCAAAAGATGACACACTTTTAGGATGTTTAGAATTAGTTTAAATGAGCGGTGCATCTACAGAGAGGAGTCAGCAACTTGCTAGAAATCTTGATATTGAGTCCTGACTTCTGCATAATTCTTTCTGTTAAAGTTTCACTACAGAGGTTTCAATGCACAGGCTGTTCTGACAGCAGTTGTTCAGATTTCCTTTAATTACTATTCTTATAAAAAGCAGTAATAAAATGGAATTGCATGGAAGAAGCACAGCAAATTTTACTTCTTCCTGTTTGAGGACACTTCTGATTATTTTACTTCCTGTAAACTCCTGGCATTTGCAGTAACATTGATAGGTGTGCTGTCTGTGACAGCAGGATGCTGGCGTATGGTTCATCATGAGTATCTGAAAGGAGGTGCACAGCTAGAACRACAGATAACATCTATTAGAAGTATAGAGGTATCTGCTGGATTTCTGTGAAGTCTCTTGAATTAAGCCTTTCTGAAAAGTTTCTTCCAAATACTTAATATACTTCTGATATTCTTGAAATATATTAGATATTTGGATTTTTGTTTTCACATCTAAGTGGTGGTTGTGTTTTGAAACTTCAAGCTACAAAAAATGACTTATGACTTACCAGGTATTTTGAATTTTAAATAYTGTGTTATCTTACTGGAATGACTACTTTGCAGATACTAGAGTTGAGTAAAGAATACTCAAACCTACTTAATTACAAATCTTTTTTATTTTTGCCTTTTTAGGTTCAGGATACTGAATTTCCAAGGCCTGATTTTGCAGTTATTCAGGCTCAATATAATTACATATACTTAAATAATAGTAAGATTAGGACCCAAAGCAATGCTTTAAGTATGTATGTGGAGAAGTAGACTTTAGGGATTTTTTTTTGTCTTCAGAATCCATTTTTATATTGTTCCTATTGCTGACTCTTTAGTTTCGGATGGGAAGATCTATGATGCTTATGTCCTGTATCCAAAGAACAGAGTGAGCTGCTTRTTTTCATCAGATATTTTTGCTCTGAAAATACTGCCAGATGTCTTGGAAAGACAGTGTGGATATAACCTCTTCATATTTGGGAGGGACGATTTACCAGGGGAAGGTAAGCTACCTGAAAGCATATGATACTTGAGTTTTCTCACTGGCTGCAGAAGTGAACTGCAAATATAGCTTGAGTATAGGAAATTAAATATGTCCAGCATGAGCTATGATTTTCCTATCCTTTCTGGAGAATGAGGAATACAGCARTGGGTACTCCTGTGAAGTCCTGTTTGTCTCAGCCTTTTCCTTGTCATCAGTTAGCTTTTCCAGGTTTTTTTGTTTAAGTGGTGAGATGGTTTGTTGTTTGTTTGTTTGGAGGTTTTTGTTAATATTTGGCTAACCTAGACATCTGGGAATGGAACAATGCTTAGGTGAAGAAGAGTTGAAGTAGTTGTGAATGATGACTAATGGCAGGAAGGACAGCAAAGTGGATCTTGTGAGTGGTGTGAAAAGAGCTTGTTGCTGTCAGGTGCTATTTGACAAAAGCACCTCTCTTTCACTTTCATTTGCTCTGAGRATTACAGTGAACGTGGAGGAATGAAATAAAGGGGATAACAGATGCTCAGACACTACAGGTGAAGTAAAATGAATACAAAGCAACARTATGTTATCAGGAAAGAGCATGTGAATTGAGGGATACTTGTCTATAGTGAAAGTTCTTTACAAAGTATTGTTTTGCAAGAGTTTTAAAATCCTAGTGGGCGTTTCGTCTGTGTCGCAGACAAAACTTAAATTTTTAGCATCTAACACTTGAAATTGCAAAATTTTTCCCACTGACTGATATTTGTGAGGTGTACAGAGAAAAGCCTTCTGAATCTTTCAGTCTTACAACTTCAAAAAGATAATACAAAGACAGAATAAATTTGATGAATAGATCTTGAAAAGAAGTTTTTGTTTAAGCAATTTTTGTAGGGAACAAGCTTAGATCAGGTCATTTATGTCTGGATCACTTTTTATGTATCTCAAGACTATTGGTACTCGTTCAGAGAAGGGCTCCCTCAGATACAGAGTCCGAAGTGCTTCTTACTGAAGTGCACCATGAAAGATGCTCCCTCAGATACAGAGTCCGAAGTGCTTCTTACTGAAGTGCACCATGAAAGATGTAATGGCCTGTTTTCACGGACTTTGTGTGATACTTAGTGTTTCCCTGCCATTGAAGGGAAGATTCTGTGTTTCTTTGAAATTTGCATGTAATGAAAATGTGTTAAGCATATTAGAACAAGCTGTTTAAGAAAAAAAGCATGATTTTACCTAAGCCAATGTTTATCTAGGTGTAGGGTTTTTGGAACCTGTTTCTTGTTTGATGGTTTTTGCAGTTGCACCTACTGGGATAATGAAATGTCAACTARATGAATAGTAGATAGCTAGTTACTGTTGTCGGTTTATGCAAAACAAGAACCATAGGTATGCAGTTTGATGCRGTTAGACTGTGTTGCATTAGCCAAATCGCCACTTGTTGGCTAACCCACTGTAACTGCTTGCTTGCACTTACCSCATCCCTAATTATGCAGTAAAGTATTTTGGCTCATATATCAAACAATAAATGAAGCAGCTGCAACATGACAATAACAAATAAAAACATACAGCACGACCTTTTTTCTCTCTACAGCTGTGGTCAGCATTGCTGATGAAAAAATACGCCAAAGTAGAAGAGTGATAATTGTTTTAGTACCAGAACCGTCCTGTTACAGTGTCCTAGAAGATGCATCTGAAAAACAGCTAGCTGTGTATAATGCTCTTATCCATGATGGCATCAAAGTAATTCTGATTGAACTTGAAAAAATACAAGATTATGCAAACATGCCAGAATCCATCAAATATATTAAGCAAAAGCATGGGGCTATCCGATGGAAAGGAGACTTCTCGGAAAATTCTTACTCAGCAAGTACCAGATTCTGGAAACAAGTGCGTTACCACATGCCATCTAGAAAAAATGGATCATCCTCAGGATTGCATTTGTTACCAAAAGACTTTAATTCTCCCCAAATTACATCAGAAGAATGAYGCCTCATGACTATGCAGTTCACATAAATGATGATGGGTTCATTGGAGACCACTTGTATCTGTTTGTACAGAGAATGTCATCCAAACTTTCTGGATTAAAGGTACTACAACATTGTCTATGAGCGTGAATCATCCTTTCTTCTGGTCAGATCAACAGAACAGCTTGAAATGTTATCAGCAGCACAGTGATGGCATGAAAACCATGCAAGAAGTGCATAAGGACTTTTCCAAGAATTGTGCTGTGTTTTGGTGAAAAATTTCTGGTAATAAAATTGCAAAGGTTAAAAAAAAAAACTACCCTTCTCAAAACCAAAACTTTTTAGCAATTAAAGGTTGAAAATGAAGGAAATTATATTAATACAAATTGTGATATTGTGTGTGACTTGGGTGATGCCAGTAAACATATTTTTCTCTTTTTTTAAATGAAGTGACATGAAACTTTTGTTTGTTAAAAGTTCATTAATTGCTGCTTTGTTCAGTTTGCTCAAAGAGAAATTCATCTATGTTGCTGCATTACTGTGATATCCTCCAGGAGTAAAGGTAAGAGAAAGTCCTACCTCCCAGCAAAAGAGCTGTTGAGCCTGAGTGTAAACTCTCTTCCCTGATCTGTGACTCCTTTACATTCTAAAGAATTGTGTGATTTTCACTTGTTTTACTCAAACATTACAAAAATATCAGTGTAGTGTTGTGCTGAGATATAAAGATCTAATCCCCAAAGGATGTTTGTTTTTCAGTTAGGTGGCTCTATATATTTGTCCTTATTACACATATGGAACAATGAGCTAATGACACAGATTCTCTAGAGGGCAGTACAGAATGGTTAGCTTCGTTTTTCTTTCCCCACCTTAGGGACCAAACCAAGGTGCTTCAGAGCACAGACTGCACAGCTGAGCYGTTCTCATCGGTTGCAGTTGCTGAAAGAGAGCAGGTCTTCTCTCCTGGTCCTAGCTGGGGTATTGGCTCTAGCATTTGTTGACTCTGGAAGCTGACTGAAGAGATTAATGTGGCAGAAAGTGTTATTTTCCTTGGGCTAAGTTTTCTCCCARGTCAGTGAGTTTATGTGGCTCCCTGAGGGGTCAGCAGTGTAACGAGAGAAGGAAAGGAGCAATAGGGCCGTGCTTACRTGCATTTAGAAAATAATACTAAAATAGCGTTGCTGCCCAGTACTCCTCRAAGTCAGAGCTAGCCTGAATTGTCCCCAGGAGCTGCTTACCCCTTTGTTTTTGTTGTTCCCCCCCACCCTGACCTCCCTCTTCCCTGATTGTATCAGGACTCTAAAGTGACTTTGTACCTGATTTGCCTGTGACAGAAAGAATTCAGACTGAAGTCACAACTTCTGTCATTGTTTGGGATAGCTGTTTGGAAGAGGAAGTGGTTAAAATTCACTGTGCATGTTGAATCTTACACTTTTGTTAACTATGAACTTATGCTTGATCTGTGTATTGACAGTGATGTAGTTTGCAATGATGGATTTAGGGGATTTGATTTGATTTGATTTGATTTTAGGAAATCAGCAAATATGTTTAAAGCCATGTTTATAGCTCTGGATTTTACAGGAGGAGATGTGGAAAGCTAAATTGCCTGTGCTTTTCAGTCTCTGCTTAATAGTTTACGTTTTTAAGTTATGGGATCTATTTGTATAGGAGAGCTTCAAGATTTGACTGTTACACTCTGCRTATTTGGAGTACAAGGCATATGTAGCTGTTCTGAATAATACTAGCAMATTTCAAAGTCTGCTGAATTGTATGCTAACCTGAAAACAGAATGCTGGTTGTAACTAATATATATGGGCATTGACTTGTTTTTGCTGCYAGTGATTTTTGCCGATGGTTTGTTTATAAAAAGAAATAGCCTTTTGATTTGGGAATGTATTTCTAGGGAGGAAACATAATAGCTCTGCTAATTGTTAGGAAAAAGCCAAATGGTTACTTAGTACATTTCAAGTGAAATCTTGCTTGTGTACTAGTTGGAAAATATGCAGGTAGGGTAAGACAGAGAYCTGTGGAGACTTTTCTTGATACATGTCACAGTAATAGATTCTTTCYAGCTCTAGCTTTTCCCTAGACTAAACGTAATTTAGCTTTTAAACAACAAAACTCTGCAGCTGTGTACACTAMCTCCTTTGAGATTGTTTGTTCTAGTAGCTTGTATGTGCCCTAGTACAGACGTTCAAGAGGAGACTTCCCAGCAGATTGTTGTGCTTCACTTGCAGCACAAGAGATATCAGCTTCCCACACCCAAAGTTTTAGATATGCCTTTAATCAATGCTTGCCACTGAATTACTGTTTGCATTCACATCCTGTCAGCTTCTGCCTTGCAGCATCTTTTGTTCTCCCTCTCCAATTCCAGCGTATCTTTTCCCGTACAACTCCCTTAGTCTGGAACAACCAACTTACTGCTGTGTCAGACTGCATCATTTTCCAAGCAGTCCTGGAAGGCTGTTGCTTGTACAGCATTARGCAAACTTTTTTGAGTTGGTCTTTTGATATTTCTGTTTCTTGATCTGAAAAAAAAAGGTGTTCTGCATCCTTCAAAATTCTTCTARTCTTTAAAGACTGCTTCCTTCTTTTTGACATGGCAGAGTTGACTTTTACTTCTCTCATGCCTCAAGTGTTTACCTTTTTATACCTCCATCCTAAGCAAAAAGAAATGGATAATGTGAGGTACTATCCCAGAAAAATTGTCCAGTGAATCATCTGACTCACCTGACCTTTGTGTTCTGCCTGATGGGTAACAAAAGCAGTGGAAATAGCTTCCTCTCCCACCTGAAGTTATTTGATTACCTGAGTGTATGCTGGAAACTTGAAACTGCCACTGACAGCTGATGCCTTTTATGTTTTGTGCCTCTGTTGGCAAGAAATCCAGCCTTCCTGAAAAGGTCTTTTGGCCTCGTCAGTCTTTTTCTGCTGCTGTTCATCCCATGTCCTATTGTGAGAAACAGGGCTACATGGACATGCTAGATACCGTTCAATCCATTCCCTTGGTAAACTGAAAACCGGCCAGAAAGTAAAAGTTCCCAACAGCTGCTTATTCCTAAATTTTTCTACTACCAGACTTTGCAACTCTATAAGCAGCTATTAAAGTTTGTTTTTTGCCAGAATGGAATAAGAATCTCTTCAATTCAGAGTATAGGGTAAAAAAAATGMATTTGAAATGTCAAAGATTAATATCAAACTGTGTGGAATGCTTTATTGCTGAATGTTGTTTATGTATAGACCAATGCGTATGTTTATCTTCTGTTCTCACTGTATGTTTTGTTCAGTTTAAGACAGAAGTGTTAAGGGAGGAACACTACTGGTTATAAAGTGCCACATTGACTTGGCTGTTGCACAGAATCTGCTTTTCAATATGGTGTGTGTTTGGTGACAGTCTACTGTAGAGTGAAAGAACTTTTGGTAACTGAGATGCATCTGAGCAGGCATAATGAACTAATTGTTGCAGCTCACAGTTAGATGAAATTGATAAAAGAGTTTAGTGAGGGACAGAAGCTGTACAATTTAGTCTCAACTATTTTGTAAGAAGATCCCTATTTCAAATGTGAAGATTAGACACTGGAAGTACCATATTTGTACTCTGAGGACTAAGGTATGATACTCTAGTTTGCATAGTTTGCATTTCCATCAAGACAGTTTGCAATATGGAGGCTAACAGAATTTCAGCAACTTGGGCCACCTGTTTTATTTTTTTTTCTGACTTAAATGGATTGTGGTATGAAAAACTGCTACTTGGTATCACTATCTTTGGTGGGAAGTTATTTGACTGAGCCAAAATACTGTTTTTATATTTGTACCTTTTGATATGTTTATACAAGTGATGCTGTAGTTCTTACATGTGTTGTGTAAAGACAGTTTGAAGAAAACTCCATTTTCTAATTCAATAAAACTCTCTCTCTTTATATATATACATATATATATATTTATATACATGTATTTTTTTCATGGCAACACTGCTCTTTTTGCCTTCTTTTTGCACTAAAGCAGGTTGAGAATGAACAAAAACTAACAGCAGCTTTGCTTTGAAGTGTCTTAAACACAATAGTTTTATTAGCCCTGAATTCAAGCTCCTTCTCTCAGAAATGGGTGTGAGCGGAGAAAAGGTCTCATTAATCATCAGGTTATTCTGGTCTCGGTACCACATTTAGCACAATCCACCTTGCCTTGTCTGGGCAGAAAGGAGCTGTGGGCTCTCTCTGCCCTGTCTGATGCCCACCTGGCAGTGAAGGAAGGCCAGGGCAGTCCCAAGGCAGCCACCTCACTCACGAGGACCGGCGCTGTCCMCAGCAGCTGAGCTACTTTCTCCTGTCGGAGCTGCTGAAGGGCTGGCAGAAATGGGGGCGGGGGGGGGGAACCAAAAGGAGATGTGAAGGGTATCTTGGCTGTAGGGGAGATAAAGCCTTCTCTGCTTGTCCACTTGGAGAAGCGTTGGCTTTCTGATCCGCTTGAGGAAAGCAAGAGCTTTGGCAGGAGGGATGTAAGAGCTGGTTCTGCAGTCAGTGATCCACACGGATCAATTCCCTGGCAGAGGAGTCCAGTCCCCTAGCAAAGGCTCCCACCTCACCTCACCCTCTGAGACTGGCTGGGAAGGCAGCGCTGCAGCAGGGGGTTGCCCATGTGTGACTGATGCCTTGCTCCCTGTTCTGCCACATGCCTCAGGAAGCATTTTTGAGGTGCTGTGCTGCCCTGATCTTTGTGTTATTCCATTAAACAGAGCTAATTATGTGTGGCTGTCCTTGTGTCTTTTTGTTAACCTTCCAGGGAAGTTTGATAGTAATTTGCAAAAWTCAGTCTCCTTGAAATTAATTGCCTCTCTTTGAAATACAAAAGTGTCCTAGAGTAGATTATTTATACTATTTAAGAGTGACTCAACTGCTGAACATGATTGTTTTGCAATTAAAACTGGCAGGAGGCGTCTTCATGAAAACTATGCTGCATAGGCAAGGATTGTGCACATAGAAAAGCAAAGTAATGTTGAACTGCTTGTTCGAGTTGCTATTCTCATTCACRTGCAGTTTCTGGAAAATGCCCTGACATGCTGGGGATCTGCGTATCAGATCAGCCTTAGGCACTCTGGAGTGTAGGAACTGGTTGCTGGGGACTGTAACGGGACTGTAGAGCTTTATGCTAGCAGGGCTATTGCTGGGGTCAGCAAAAGAGAGCAGGAACTGCCCTCTGCAGGTTCTGTGGCCAGCTCCGTTGGCAGTGGTGCCGCTGCCTGTGCAGGAGATGTTCTGGTGCTTGGCTAGAATGTGCTGAAGGATCGGTGCTGAGGCTCCAGTGGATTCATAGGCTTTGCAGTTTCTGYTGCACGATTTTGCTTTGCAATAAATAAAGGCATGAGGAAGTCATGACTGCTATGTTCAGGCAGGAAGAAGAAACACCCACAAAAAGGTATTGCATTTTTAAGGGCTTGTGCTGTCAGCTGCACTGTCTGCAGAGAGCAGTGCAAAGAGAGCCCCAGGAGYAGCCCACTATGGTAGCGTTAGTGAAATCTGCACAGCCTTCGTTTGGCAAAAGCTCATTGCATGAGAARTTTTGACTCTTGCAAATCCTTACTATGTTGTCCTAAAGGCTTAGATCARCCTTAGATCTGCCAGCAAAACAAATTCTTGTATGATCAACTCAAAAATCTCAGCTGGGACAGGAACCTAGAAGTCCTAATAAAGTGGGAGAAACTAATACACTGGAGCCACAAATAAAGACTTACTCTGATGGTGTATATTTGGGTATTTTATTGGCCAGAGAGAGATTTCTTGCCCTGTAAAAACAGTAGAAAATTTCTTAATTGTCTGCACTGGTTGGCTGCTGAGGCATCTGGTTTCACTAAATGGAGTTGTCAGTGAGAGGACTTTTCCAGCAGTCCTTACCAATTCTGCAGTTCGCACTTCTCAGCCCAAGGAGAGATATCCTCCTCCATAGAGGTGAGTAAAGTTAGTATATTTTTTGGATGTCTTCACTGGTAATRAATTTAAAGGGAAGCAAATTAACCATACCTAAGCCTTGGATGTAAGAGAAAGAAGGGAGAAAAATTTGGGAAGGAAAAAAAAGGATTGACTTCATTAGGACACTAAAGCAGACATTAATAAATTGATCTAATTTCTGCATATGAAATAAGCTCAGGAATAAGATTTTCGATTGCTGAAGGGATTACGATTCCTAGAACTTAAAATTTACAGGTTTTGTGTTTGTGTATGACATGATGTTTTGGCCTGCATAGGTTCATTGTTCACATTTTTGTCCTGCAAGAGTATTAAAGATACTACTAGCCACCTAAATGCTTTTCCTCTATAGTTTTCTGCTCTTTTTAAAAAAACAAAACAAACAAACAAAAAAAAAAAAACAAACAAAAAAAGGGTTTGTTTTGTTCCTGTGAGATATATAGCCTCTCCTTCTCCTTGCAGGATCGTGGCACAGGCCCTGTCCATAGGGCCCTGCCCTGCTGCCAGGGGGAGCCCCTGCTGCTGCCATCCCTTAGAGGGTAGCTGGCCTGTGCACTGCCCTGGCAGCTAGGTAATATAGAGACTTAGCAGCAGATGCACTTTACCTTGGCTTGGTATGAACGTGAAAGCCATATGCTTATCATTGCAGGGAAATGCTCCAGTGTAYGTCAGCGTGAGAACTTGCTTTCATTTGTTCTCACAGCTGCACGTTTGGGAACCTACACAGGTATTGTATGGTAAAGATTTTCCGTCTCCTTTTGTTTTGGATTTTGTTCCTAAATGCAGAAAAAAAAAATCTTTGAAAAAAAAACCCTTAAAAAAAAAAAAAAAAAAAAAAAAAGATGACATTTGCAGTGTTAATTCAGGGTAACACAAAATACATACAAAGCAGAGTTCTCTACTTTGATTTTTAACAGGATTAATTTTGGTGAGGCTGTTACCCCTCAGAGATGAGCATCTCTGAGTAAACTTAAGACATAAGTGTGATGAGAGATGTAATTTAAGAAATAATCTAGCTGTGATGAGAGATGTTTGTTCCAGGAAAGTTATGGTTCCACCTCCTTAAGTTAAAGGAGGACATCTGGCTATAATTTCCAGTTTTTCATTTAGACATTACTGCAGTCTTGGTTCTGTTGATCTGATAAACAGATCCAAATTGTGTGGAAAGAACTTCCCCTCCCTCTTCTCCCCCGCCTCATGAGCCATTTTCTTGGACACTGTTTAAAGGCCTGGAAGAAGGTGATGGCTGTCAGTTACGAGAATTTAATTGCCTACAGGATATGTGTGTCCTCTTTGTTAGAATGCAGTTTCCTGGAGATTCCTTGGGAGCTGGAAGAACTGCAATGAAATAAAAATTACTGGCAACCTCTCTTATGGCTGTGTCTGTGACTTGATAGACTGAAATAGTAAGACTGAAATGAGTATAATGGATGACTAGCAGGCTTATTCAAAGTATCTTTCAGGCGTAAGCAGCACAGAGGAAAATGTAACAGGCAGGTCCCACTGGTGCAGCGGAGAGCAGGTTCTGGCTGCCAGGCTAGCAAGGGAAAGCTGTTATCCTTGACATCCAGCTGCCGTTATCCTCCCTCCYGTCCCACACAAGCCAGCGCAGCCTGCACGGCTGCCTCCATTGCGCGGGTCTCGAGCAAAGTTTGCAGAACAGTAAGTTTGAGAACAGCGTGAAGGCGAACGCTGCGCCACCTCCGCATCTTCCTTCTCTGCGTGTTCACTGCAGGATCCATTTTTTCAGTGGGTGCAAGCGGTGTTTTCTCCCAGGTTATGCYTGATCTTGTCTTTCTCTTTTGACTGAAGTTCCCTACATGATGAAAACAAATTATGCAGTGAAACTAGAGAAATGAAGATGGGCGAGAAGCAGAGGCAGGGGAGGATAATGGGGATGAGAATACCCTTGTCTAACACTACTTGTGTTTTGTTGGTACATCAGGCAGCAGAAAGTTTGCTTTTTTGAATGCAACTACTGCCCTGGCCATCTAGTCCAATTTCACTGAAAGTTACTGGAAAACAGAATTTAGGAAACCAAGGTGAAAGAAAGTAGATGTGAAATATATCAAAATACTAATTCAGATTTTTCATTTTCATTGTGCAACAAGCTAAACAGTGTGTTTAAATGCGTTAGTTAAAAAAAAATTCTGCTAGCTTTTGTGTCAAGCAYGAATATTATATGTCCTTTTTTGTACTGCTTCAGAGATGAGAAAGATKCTTTGCCCTTTCACTGATATAGGGTATAAGACATTGCTGTGACTATCCCGTTTCATTTTTAATTGTAGTGGAGTTTGTTGTTGTTGTTTTTACAATRTTTAGAACTAGAAATGGGGATAGAAGGAGAAATGAATAGATCATATGACTTCTTTTCTAAACAGGTCTRGAACTATAATATTTTTTTAATTATTTAAATACATAGTGATTAGGTTCAAATGAAAGTCATTTTCTTTTCAGGCCCCTAAATAGTAAATGCCATCCTGTTTAAAAGGGGACTTTGTATATCAGGCTTTTATGTCTCTAGTTGTTTAGATATGCTCAGTTATTTTCTCTGCCTCACTTAGTTCACTTTCTAAATTACACTTAAAAAGAAAAAAAGGACATCTTTATTTTATATACATGTCCACACAAATATGAATAATAAAGTGATCATTTCTGTTGACTAGAATGGATTCATGTGTAGCCAAAAGTAAGCGTGAGCTAAGGTCGCTCAGTGCATCCAGAGTGCATCACTGAGTCCCAGTCCCCTTTCCCATATGCTTCRTCTTGATAGACATCTCTGGCTTTGCAGAATTTGTGGCAGGGTTGTAGACACTTTGTAGAACAAATCCTGCAGTCTATCTATGATGTACAAAGAAAAAAACACCTCAGTGATCTSCTAATGTTAAAAGAATTATTTTGCTTACTAGTTAAATTATTTCCTGAATTCTTGAGAAGGAATATTTCAGTTTTTGTATTGTTATTTATTTGTACTGTGAGTGTTTCAGTAAATAATTGTTACTGCTTTTAGGAAGGTAATCCATTTAAAGAAAAAAGATTTCTTCCATTGAGAAAGGATCTGATACTAAACAATGTGACTAAAATTGATGGAGGGAATTATTTATGTAAAATCAGGTATAATTATTTAGCAGAATAATACAGCATTTCAGAAAACATTTATGTAACCGTCATTCATACGTCTACTTTTTATTCTTTAGTGTAACRAAGCAGTGTGATACTATGGGTTCTGTATTGTTTTTTATCTAAATCAAAAATTTCATTCAATGATTTCTTGTGTTCACGGAGAACATTGAATTGAAACARCCAGGAAAACATAGTTTTGTTCAATTGTAGTAACCCTCTCTCACATGTGAAATTAACAAATTACTAGTATTTCTGGGTTTTGTCTGTTTATAAACATATGTGTATCCAGATCCATAGCTGAGGAGCCCAGCCCATTACCCAGTTACTCTTTATTCAGCGTGCTTGTCAGCAGTTACTGTTTTGTGGTCAAACAATGTTTGTTATGGGGGAGAGTGAAAAACATAACTTCCTGAAACTAGGAAGTTATATTAACACGTGGAAGTTCCTGGAACATGAATATAATGAGGAAGGGAGAGGGGAATTTGCTTAGGAACAGGGATGTCGCAGTATGCCGCAGTTCATCATGATGGGGAGCTYGAATGTGAGCAGTTTGGACACCTTCATAGCACAACAGGCAAAGCATTGCTTTGGGGATGGCTAAGAACAAATGCACATACAGGCAGGTAAGTCCGGGGATTTGCAGAAGGGCAAATACATCATTCAAGAGCTCTCCATGGCTATGTCTGTTACAGAACATGTTAGTTATTGGGTGCTGTTGAGTTCAYGCTCACCTTACAGCTCTGTCCTCACCCCATGTTGGGATACGAGGTGGATTCAGCCCTTTGACTTTCCCTGGAAGAAAACCCAATGTTCAGCCAAAGAAGAATCAGGGACATGCTCAGTCTAGGTCTTCAATGGAGCTAAAAGCATGCATCCATGTGAAGAACTGTCAGTGCGGAGAGAGGCTGAAATATTTTGGGAAGTTCCAGCACAAGCATTTGATGAACACTGAGTTAAAGCTGCCAGGCCATGTTTCCTACTGGTCCCAAAGAAATAAGCAACAAAGACATATTCAGTCAGCTACTGATGCTTCATTTTTCAGTGCCTCTTTTCAGTCTCAGCTAGCATTTTACTCACCCACTTAAGAATAAATTGAATATTATTGTCCTGTAAAATATGGATAAGGAGCCTGAAAAGCTATTAAGGCTTTTGATAACATAACATTGCTTTCTCCTCATCTACATTATTCTATTTATCTTGTTAGGGTGGGATTTTTTTCTTTTTTTGGTCAAAGTTAGGTTTGAATAGAGCAGATTAAACAAGTAGAAAAATATCTAAAGAAAAAAAAAGAAAAAGGTTAGGTCAGGTGCAGAGAACAAGAATTCTGTTGCAAACCTGCTTCTTTGCAGTTCATCAGTGAAATGGAATGTCATTCTATCAACCGCTACCAATACTTCCAGACTAGTGCTATCCCACTTGTTTTGGTAGTTATTTTTAGGCTGATGATTTATTCTGATAACACTTAATATTTGTGGCTTCCCTTTTCCCTCCCTCCCCCAGAAGAAAATTATATTCTTTATCCAAAAAATAATACGACTGAAGCTAAACTTGGTAAATAATTAACTTCTCCCTTCCATTTACAGATCATAAGATAAATTTACCTCTGTCAGTGATGTGCCTCATACATTTATTGTGATTTTTTTTCAAACTTAGTATTAGAAAACCTGCTCCATACTGTTCCCAAATTCTTGGTTCTCCATTTGTGTTCATGGATTTCTTTCAATATGTATCTTGTGCTACACAGACAAGAGTTTTGTACAAGTCTCTTGCATAGCAGAAGTAATTCAAGTTTTGCCTCACTGGATTACTGGGAAACTCACAGTAAAGAATATAAGGACGGAATGCTAGAGAAGAGGCATGTCTGATAAGAGACATGCAAAAAGATTTGTGCAGATGAAAATTAGGACAATTTGGGGTCCTAGAGAAAGGAAATTAATAGAAGATGTGCTAAAACATGTTCCTCTTCTACTTTCTCCCAATTTACTCTCTTCTAAACAGAGTTTTGCCTCAGAAATTGAGATATGCCAATCACTGCATGAAATCTGCTAGGGAATTTGCTACAGCTTGAATGGGAGGCACTTGATGGTACAGTGATGAGTAAGAAACTATGATTCTAGGATAGACAAAATGCAGTAGTGAATGGTACAGAAAACAAACTAGGAGCTTATTTGAATAATACTATTYACAGTGACCATGCTGGCATATTTTAAGAAGATAAATGAAACATTCTGTATTTCAGACTTTGCAGTTCCTCATCATTACATACAAGAGTGAGGTCTAATGTTAGTGCTCAGTTGTCCTAAAATGACTTCTTGCATTTAACTGAATTCTTTCACATCCTCAGTCTTTCATATGAGCTACTGTTTTGCTTTAGTATATACCATTTGGCTAAAAGGATCAAGGCCAGTTTGGGGCCAAATTCAAATAACTTTGTTGTGCTGTGCAGTCTGCTGGTTAGGGCACTAGTCTAAAGCACATGAGATCCTGATTTACCCACTGCCTTGTAACACACACARAAAAGGAACACCTGGAATTTCGTAGCTTTTAAAAAGGCATTTGTAATACATACGTGAACTCACGTTGTTGWAGCCATCTCAAAGACCTCTTTCCCTTTACAAATCCTTTTTAAAGGCAAGACTTAATACTTGAACATGGTAAATGGCCTCATTTGTGCATTGTGAATTTTCTTGGCTCTTAACTTCAAGAACCAGAGAAGGTCTATCTGTATGAATAGAAACACAGGCAAAGGCAGCAATTCTAAAGAGCCCAAATGTATCAGATGCCAAGCTTATGAAAGCCTACTCATGTGAATGATTCAGGTTATGTGTGTTAGATATGAATTTGACCAACCTTCAATAGGAGCTACTTCCACTAGGGTGCTCGTGYGCGTATGCAGAACCTGGGCCACTTATGTATGATCAGAGAATTGCATTTCAAAATAGAGACATAAATTCAGTTTAGAGAGTGTTGGGAGACAGACTTGGTCTGTGGCCCTTTAACATTTAACTACATAAATGCCATTGCTTCTGGCTTAAGTGCCAAAAGAAGAGCAGAGAATAATTTGCAGGACTGGGGTCTCATAAAGCAAACAATCCATAATCTCATAATGAGATTAGAAAAAAAAATCATATTTCTAAAAGTTTTTATTTCTGTCAAATTGCTCTTCAGCTTGTTSCTGTTTCCTATAACTTGAATGGTTCAGACTATACAAAATCAAATAATTTTTAAGGTCACTGTCTAATGATGCTTTTCAGGGTCAAACGTCATCAGAAACTGCAATGTATCAAGCTTTAATGAATACRTGACTTAGAAAAAAATGAAAATGTTTATTGTAGATCTGGATTCTTTTATTTGTCTTGTTAYTAGTGAACATCTGTTGTGCATTCAGCTTATGTTTCTAATTCTTTTTTTTTTTCTCTATTTAAAGAGAGATCTAGAAACATTTRGGTGTCTTTAAAAGAAAGATGAACCACCCATTTCCTCTCATTAGTCTGCGATTCTGGATAGTAAGCCCTTATTTTTATGTAAGAAATTACTGGTGTAGTTTCTGACTGCATGATGAGTCCATCAGTAAACATTATTATGAGCCACACCTCAGAGTCATGTAATTCTCTTCCAACTATTGTGTCATTGGTAAATTACACAAAAAAACTTTTTTTTTTTTTTTTTTTTTTTTTTTTTTTGTGTGTGTGTGTGTGTGTGCGTGCGTGCTGAGAGAACTAATGAAAATACCAGTATGAAAATAACGGCTGTTCTTACTGACTCCTGCGTGATAGTAACTACTGTCATGCTTTGGCTGTTCCCTGTCCAAGCATCTGCTTGTCATCTTTCCACTAGCTTGCTGCTTAGTCAGCCTTGCCATTCTGGTTTTGCAGCATAACTCAGCTTTCTCCAGTCTTCCATAATAATTGGTTTCTATGATGAAAGGGATAAGGATATCAAAGCAAAATAACAGACTGATGTGATATATCTGAGCACTGCTAYGTTCCTTTTGTATTTTGTTCAATTTTCCTTTCCTATTTTAAGCTATTCTCACTGYCAAAAGAAAGAAAAGCCTCACATACTTTATAGCTTGTTTAAGACATTTAGTATAATTTCTTTCTAGAGAGCGCATGTGTATATACATATATATATATATATGTATCATATATATTTTTAAAATGTTGCAGAAAACTTGTAACTTTGTTTTCATCTTTTATTTTCCTCATCAATTATTTTCCTCATCCTGACTGCTTTGAAGTCCTATTTCACTGGTCATGTTTATGGCAAAAGAATCTTTTATTAAATATTTTACTTCATCTGGTGAAACTAAACTCCATTTGATTTTTGCCAGTGCTTACACTTATGAACTTGAAAACAGGTCTTTTTTTTACCAGTCAATCCCATGTCCCAKTTCTCTAGTATTTTTTGCTGAGACATCTATTCCCCTAGATGAATGTGGAGCCTTCCAAATCTGCATATAAAGTGGGAGAAAGTGAACTTGGAGGCAGGATGAAAACTAGTGAATCATTGCTTCAGGGCAGACAGGAGAAGGACATATTTTATCATAAAAAGGGGGCTTTAAAAAAATAATAAATAAGTATGTACCTGCTAGAAGAACAAACCACTTCCTATGCTCTGCTGGGGAATTATTGGTAACTGCAGGAAGTTTAACTACCCTACTTACWACTTCAGAGAAATTCTTGTAAGATGGACGTCTACAAGATGTAAATGTTAACATAGTTGCTCGGCATGAAAACTGAAAGTAGGATTGCTCAGTAAAATGGAATCATACGTTAAGTTTGCACTTGCAAATCCACTTAGATAGCCTTACGTTCTTAATATTTTTGATTTTGGATGATAGGTATTAAAACAGCCTGTTTCATGCAGTTTTAAATATGTCTAAATAGTTATCTGCTATTATATTTATTGACCTTTTCTCTTGTAAATTTAACAAAGATAGTTTTTTATGTACAAYGATATTCTTTATATCTTAACCAAAGACTTATCTTGTACAATAAAGTTTAAGGCAGATGTGTCAGAAAAAAAAATCTATAAAGAGCTTTAAAATTGTTAGTTCTTCCATTTATCTTGCTCAGTTTCAGATGAGAATCCTTACATAAAGCATGTGCGTTGCAGCCCAAAACTGAAAAATAGGATTATGACTACAAATTACATAGCTTTGCCCTAAATGTACTTGCCTATGACATAGACACACAGTGTGATTATAGTGTATTTTTTATGTAGAGGGAATGATTTACCAGGAGTTGACAAAAGAGAAAATTACAGCATTTTATCATTTGCTTTAAAAATTATCAGTCACATTTTCTTGTCGTTATCACTTGTCCCAAAGTAGGGCGAGAGTGCTTCACATTAGTACCTAGGCTACATCTATATGAGCAAGTAGTGTCCTGATTTTGGCAGGACAAATCAGCTGGTGCAAAGGACCTGATGTCCACACAACACATACGTGTTTCAGGGTTTTTTCTCTCAGACTCGCTGTTTTCAGGTACTGTGGACAGCATGCCCCTCTGGTTGGAGCTTATCTCCAAGTTTGGCCTCATCTCAAAGGAATCTATTTGATAAGCTCCAGTGATGCTCAGTGATACAAAGTGCAGAGAGTGAGGATGAGAGGCAGGTGAGCTTTAAAGGCACTCTCTTGATGTAAACTAAAATGCTAATGCAAGCCCTGCACATACATCTAAAGGGGATGAATAGAGAAGGGAAAGCTGTCAACACTGTAAATTGGGGAAGACAGCTGAAAAACTGAACAGAACCACTGGTGGAGGTGGAAATATGTTTGCGGTAATGAAAGGCAATGGTATAAATTCATCTTGGCCAGTTCCATCCCTTCCTTAAGTGAACGTTTTCGCCCTAATTTCTTTACATGCAGGGCTTAGAAGGATTGAAGTACTCACTGCAGGTACCCTGCTCTCTTCAYTGGTTGTATAAAACTTATCAAATACATTAGGCAGCAGCATGGGGCTACCCGACGGCAAAAGCACTTCAGGGAAATCTTATTCAGCCAATACGACATCTTGGAAAAATACAGTATACCAAGTGCTATCTGTGAGTCCGGTCTCTTCATAACCACAACGGTTGCTGCTCTCTCAGTTACAGAAAGATAAGCTATGTCACCATCAGCCGTCTTCTGCAACTGTTTTCAAAGAAGCTTTCTAATTAGTTGTGTTAGWGCCCTCCCAGGGCACATTACAAACAGACCATGCATCCTTAGAGCTTTGCAAGATGACATACGTGGGCATGCTGGATTTTGACGTTGTCCTGTGTCACCGCCTGAGCTTTGCAACAGGAAGGGGTGCTGCAGAAATTGTTACCTTGCACCTAGTATATTAAAAAAGTTGATYAAAAACGTGAAGGACTAAAGCAAAATGATGATTTATTTAATTCCACAGTATTTTAAGTGACACTCTAACACAAACCAAATGGAAAGGGACGGTGTGTGKGGGGGGAAGAAGTGGCTTTTGTCCAAATTCCTTATTTTTCGCAGCCAGGCTTTAATAGACGCCGCTGTGGTGTAAACCAGGACAACATCCTGCCTGAGGCAATAGCGGCCGCTTTGTGCCTTCGCTGCCTTCCCTCGGCGCCACCGCCCCGCTCAGCCCCCGGCTGCAGGTGCCCGCGGCG
>NW_028186823.1:4420695-4495578 GCF_003343005.1 Rhea americana | reverse complement strand
GTTTCCCCTCGGAGCGAGCCCGGCCTGCCGGCCCGGCTGCGGGGGGGGAGAGCGGGCGGGCGGGGCGCCGCGCGAGGGCCTCCCCGCGCAGGGGTAACGGCCGTGGCGGTGCCGCCGCGCGCCCCCGCACCTGCGGGGCACCCCCATCCCCCGCCGAGGTACGCGGGAGGCGCTCAACGGCTGCCTGGAGCTGGCGGGGCAGCGCCGCCCGCCATCCCGGGGCGGCCGGCTGCGGTGGGAGCGTAAATGCCCGCGGCGAAATAGAATTCAAGCGCTTTTGTCAGTCGCGTAACGCGTCTGTTAGCCGATTTGGGACAGTCGAGCTTTCCCTCTGCGGAAATCGGTAGAGATGCACTAATGATCCTAATTTTGTTTCGGTGTCCTGTTTTAGGAGGGCGCAGGGTGGGGAAAGGGGGTCAGACCAGAGTGCTGTCCCTTGGGTAAACTGAGAGCTGAAAACAGCTTGCAATTTTGAGTGAAATGTTTTGTAAAAGGTCACCATTTTCCTTGGCAAGTAATACGTGTTTTGATATGACTCAGTTTCTGAGAGAATTTATGCAAGTGCTTTTAAAATGAATTTAAATCTGGACTTCTGGGTCTCATGAATCTTCCAAGAACATAACCACTTTTGGCATGTGTCGCAGGGCTGTGAGTTTAGTTAATGTGCAGGTACGGGRCTGGCAACTCAGTTACGCTGTTCCTGTGGTGTTGAGAAGTGATAATCGTATTCAAGTGAATGTTTCAAGGAATGGGTAAGAACTTAAAACRAAGGATTCTGAGAAATGTTTTGCTCCTTTATCTGATAAGCAGTGTCAGTGATTCATGGAAAAATAGCTAAAGCTAGATCAATAATGCGCGTCTTAGTTCTGTAATTGTATCTGAATGCATGAGCTAACCCAGCTCTTCAGTGCCAGTTAAATAGACATAAACATGTAAGAAATGTATATTCGTTACAAACATTTTTCTGTATCAGAAGTGAGAGCTTAAGTTCTCACGATGGATCATAGTATACCTTACAGTTAATAGAAGTGGTTAAGGTAATATATATTTCTTTGTTTCTGATTCAAAATATTTATGGGCTGATTTAAAATGAATAGTGTCATACTCTCATTTTCTATTAGTTCTTTTCAAATTTGAGAACAGGACTTGTTCATGTTTTAATCAATCCGTATGTTTGATTATGAGGCATTCAAAGAACTGTGCTGTAAGTATGCAGAAATTACTGAAAGCCATGACYCTTCAAAATTCTGATGAGACTAGTATTCTTTTTATTGAGTAGAGCTACTTTGAAAGTATTAAAGAGCGGAGGAAAACATGATGGTATCAATTCGAACACAATTTGACATAAATTATGTTTTACTATGAATCATGATGGATTCTGTAATTCAGATGACTGTATAAGTGAAGACCTTCTCTTTCAGAAACTTTTTTTTTTTWAATTGATGAAAATATTTCTTTCCAGGTTGGAACTTTATGGACATGGACTCAGGTACAAAGAATTTTTTTTACCCCTTTGGAAAATTTGGTAAAGATGAATTTTGCTGTCCTGAGTAGTAAAGTCGATTGCAGGCTAAGAGGTGGAAAAATTACTAACAAAAGGGAGAAATTTAGCTCTTTATCATGGTGGAATGGAAATACATTTACATTTGACTGTKCAGTCACAGCTTTATTAACTTCATCATGAATTATGTGATCACATCCACAGTGCAGAGCCTAATTTTGCTAGAGGGTATACCYTTCACATAAAAGGAAGGTTTTTCTTCAGAAAGGTCAGAAGCAAGAGGCATGCATATKGCTTTACATGGGGCTATTTTTTATTTTTTATATTTGCAGCTCTTCCATGTTGGCAACAGGACAAGCAGAAGTTTTAAATGGTTAGATCATTGGATTTCTAGAGAAACGAGATTCAGGAAGACTGTTTTATCATAACATGGCAAAATACTACTCTTCCATTTTTTCTGGATCTGCTGGTAGGCGCCAAAATTTGCTTGAGAAAGCACATATGAGACAGAGCAATAGAATAAGGTAATAATATAATGAAAGAGACCTTTAAAAAATTGGAGAMGTTACAAAGAAAAGACCTGATCAAATTAAGAATCCCATTTCCCTTTTTCTTTTTGCCATCATTTTCCTTAAAACTGGAGTCTAGAGAATTTGTGTTCTCTGCATTTAGGGAAGAAAGTTGGGTCTTTTATGCAAACACACATAACTACCTCCTCCTCTGAGATTAAAAGCTTGGTACGTTTCTTTTTGTGCTCAACATTTTTGCAGGGACTCATTCCTTTGTACAGCTGCACAAGAAAAGACATGCCTGGTAGTTAGAACGGAAATTTGCAATAAGGGAGGAGGGAAGAGAAGGGGTAGAAGGAAGCAAGCAGACACTGTAAGAAGCAGTGCTGATGACTCAATGCGTGGCACACTTCTGAGTCAGTTTGGTGAAGTAACGCTGCCACCAGAAGTGCCATCTTTGTTTGTAGTATAAATTGGTGATCAGCTAAAGATTCTTCACAACAGGATGGGGTCCTCCTATTTGTTTTCCAGTTTAAGGAATTGTATTTTTCTTTTTGTAATCCAGTATAAACTGCAGTATGCTAAAGAAAAAAAAAAAGGCAGTAAGGCAGGCATACAACTTTCTTCAAACATATTAGGCTTAAGAAGCAGTCCTGAGGGCCAATAGATGATTGAGGTATAAAAAAGGGGATAGTTTATCTTCCCATACTCCATAGGAGAGCTATGGGAACATAAGAACATTGCAGGGAAAAAAACAATTTCTTTTGCATCTTGGAGGACAGTGAATTTTAGTGCCAGAGTGTTTCCTTATGGAAATTTTCCATGGCAGGATCTGTCTCAAATTGAAATGTCATTAACAGACAATTATAAAACAATTGATCAGTAACAAATTACCAGGACTGATTGGTACTCAGTCTCGTGCTCTAAAGGAGCTCAAGACTGAAATAGTTGAACTGGTAATAAAGGCATAAGGAACGTGCAGACCAGTGATCCTGGTATATGCAGTAGCCTGACAGGTGGAAAATGATGTAAAGAATGGAACTAGCAGAAGTGTGGATAAACTATATATGGAAGGAGTCAACAGTGACTTTAATAAATGGAAGGTGTGAATAAACACATTGGTTAAGGGAAGGATGGTGTCTTAACATCCAAAAGGCATTCAGTAGGGGCTTTCAAGGAAACCAGAYTGTCACGAGATATTTAGTCTTACATGTATAGATAAGTAGCTAAAACCTAAATGTTCAGTGTTTGAGGTGGATAAAGATCACTAGGAACATTCCCAAAGGAATCTCTTCTGCTCAGCATATTTCTTAATGATATGGAAGAGATGTGTGTGACTGTTGCAGTGCAGAATTTGCCGATAATAGGAAGTTGTTCAGAATAGAACATAGAGGTGTTACTTGCAAGGAGTCGCAGGAGGATCTTATGACAGTGAACGACTTGGTACTGACTGCAGAAGAAATTTGATGTGAATAAACGTAAAGAAATTTTAAAATGAGAGCATATTAGCAAAATCATAACTTCATGTGCACAGGGACTAACTGGGTTTACCCAGTCTTGGTAAGATAAGATCTTGGGGTTTTATTACACAGACCTGTGAAATATCAGCTCAGTAACCAGTGGTGCTACAAGAGAAAATAAAATGTTAGAAATTTTTTACAAAATTATTAGAAAATAAACCAGAAAACATCAGTTTTCCAGTTTATAAATTTATAATGCTCTGGCTTCCCCTCTGTACCTCAGAAAGTTGTAATGTACTGGAGAAGGTGCAGAAGAGGGTGGCAAAGATGACTGCAAATATAAAATCAAGTTCCACGGATAGGACAGTTAAAGAGTCTAAGACTGCAGCTTGGAAAAGCAAAAACTGAGGAGGAGTATGCCGGAGACCCATAAAAATCTTGAGTACTARACTCAAGATAAAGAGGAAGTGTTAGTTCATTTTCTTTCATGATATCATTATTAGGGGCTGTCAAGTAAAACTAGCAGGTTGCAGACTCAAAACAAGCCAAAGATAATTATTTTCTGTGACAATATTTAAACTTTAGATCTCTTTGCTACAGGATGTTTCTATGGATTCAAAGAGTATTGGACAAATTCATGGGAAAGAATCTGCTGGGGGCTGTCAAATATGATAGACTAATGCTGGCATAAAAAGACCTTAAATAATAAATTTATGGAATCTGGGGCGGGGGGAGGGGGACATTCCCATGCTGGGGGAATGTCACTGTATTCTTGCTCTTGTCCACTTTTTTTTTTCCCAAGTCTTCTTCTATTGACCACATTTTGAGATGGGAAGTTGGTTTAGAGGGACCTCTGATCTCTCTGGCATGGATGTTCTTATGTGTAGTCCTGCTTTGTGTTAAAAAGTTAGTCTTCACTTTCCTTCATACGAAAAACCAAACGTTTTGTAGTGAGATTGCCACGTAACTATTGCCTTTTAATCCTAGAGATGATTGTATTTTCCCGGGAGGTAGATAGTTCCTTTTAGTAGGCTACAAACACATGAAGTTTGTTGAAATCTCTCTATAAGAAACATATGGTTGTTACAAAGTTTCTGTTGTAACAGAAACTGTATAATGCAAAGCTGACTTTCAATTGTGAAAGTTTTTACAGGAAACCAACGATTGAATTTTTTTCCCCTCTTTTCTGCAGGGAAACATGACAGCAAAAACATTGTTTTCATGCAATATCATAACAGCATTTCTGTCTTTAATCATAGCAGGTAAGATTATTGGTGGCTATGGAGGATCTTTTTCCAAAGCTTATTTTTTTGCACAAGTAATAATAATTTTTTGTGAAAATCAGTGTAAAAGTCAAATCCACGTGCATGCCAATGAGTTTTTTTTTAAACAATCTTAAAAGCAGGAACCTCTGGAACATACAATTTGGAGTGTTTTGTGTTCTGATTATCTTATGAACTGATTTGTAATTTTAACTTCAYAGAATATATCCTCATGATTTTTTTTCATATGGGAAAATTCACTGATTTGATAATTAACATTGCAAGCTACTTTATCGAGATTTTTGTAAAATTACTAGGCAACTTAGTTACAACTGTTTGTTTCTGCCCTTCAGCTGTCAACCAACAATTCTAGTAGTTCACATTTAAAACATTTCAAATGGTCTAAATGAGCTGTCATAATCTTGTCATTGTATCTAGAATCTTGCAACTGTGCCAGATTGTTAAAAGCAAAACTCCATGAATTTCCATTCCCTGGGTTTCTAGCAAGACATTCTGTTGGATTTTTTTGTTTGTTTCTTTTTTTTGTTTGTTTGTTTCTTTTTGCCTGTGAATGGGCAAGCTCCAAGGCTCACTGACCAATTGAATAGTCTGTTTGGAGTAATAAAGCAAAAAGATATTTACATTATTTGGCTGCCCAAATAACAGTAGACAGTTCCATTGTCGGCTTGGTTATGAATGTGTCTTATAATTCTTGCCCACTCCTTGAAAATAATGGAGGACATGGGCAGGTGAGGAGGGATTTCAAAAAAACTAAGAAAAGAAGTAAGTAAAACATGATGCTGCTTTAGAGTGTTGGGACGTAGCAGCAGAAAAGAGCTGTATCAGTTCCTGTGGCTACAGAAGATATGTATTGGTCATCATTTCATATCTGTCAAAGTTGTGGGGCAATCAGCACTGGCATCTGAACAATTGAGTGTTTCGATAAGTAATGTGGAGGTATTTATAGTGAGGTGGTGAGATCTGTGGATAATATAAAGTTATCCCTGGTGGTCAGAACTAATACTGACTATGAAGAGGATTTCTAGGTATTGAATGATTTGGTAATAGAATGTTAGTGAGTAGAGGGTCATGGGAGGAACATACACATATAGCACAAACATGCATACTTTATTTAAGTAGCGTGAGCATTAAGTTAGTTAGAGCCACTTGGGAAAAATGCTGTTTTGACAACTCTGAGTGTTCTCTGGAAGCATTAGCTCTGTCTTTGGTGAGCAAAAAGGCAAACAAAAATTATTGAGAAGGGAATCAAACAGAAAATAGAAAGCTTCATGGTGAATGTGCATCTTGAATTCTGCAATTCTGGTCAGTCAATCTCAGAAAAATTATATTAGAAAAGGTAAAGAGATGAGAGACAGTGTTGGCTGATATGGAATAGCTTCCGTATGGGAAGTCATTAAATGATTGGGGGCTGGGGTAAAGAAAAGAGATGACTGAGGCAAGATCTGATGGAGGTCTATCAAGTTATGAATGTCATTTAGCATATACGGGAATGTTTGCCGTTTCCCTTAGCAAGAAATACCTAATAGCCAGAGAARTGATAAAAGGCAATGAATAGCTTTTTCATGCAGAACGTGAGAGGGAGAAAAGGAAACAAGCATAGCACTATTCTTACTTTACCTGTCCTTATTTTCTTTTCTTGTGCATCTGCCACTGGTTGTTTTCTGAGACAGAAATTTGGGCTATACAGACACATATATGACACTGTGTGGCTGATCTTATATTTTAATGAAAGGAGGAATTTTAGATAAATAGAATACTAACTCTGGAATGTGACCCTGTTACGCAAAATTGATATCCAAAGTCCCTTTTAAGTGCTCACAGTGTTGCTAACTATCTTCCTGTATGAAGCTCGTTGGGTCCACTGTGAAGAAAATGAGCTCATGGGTAAGTGCTTGTAATAATTCCACTCTAAATGCTCACAAAATGTGGGATATTTGAGATTTGTGCAACTACAACTTCAGTGTCCACTTTGAACATTTTGGCATTGAAAGAATACTATGTCTTGAAGACATGTGTCTTGGCTACAGTTAAGAAGAAAAGTTAACAAAGGCAAATAAAGTGAAATTTGTGTGTGCATATGTGTATTTGTGTGCATGCAGAGGAAACAGGCTGGAGTGATTCAGACACATTTTAATTCAGATGCTATTAGAGTACAAATGACAGTGTGCTGCAAATGAAGAGATTCTGCTGCAGTTTAAAGTTTGCATTCAAAAATAGCATTTTATTCCAATAATGTAGCTATACATGTAATTGAGTGATACCATCAAGTCAAGACAAGGAACTGTAATTCTTTTTTTTTAGTAACTGATTTAAGAATAAAGGTGGAAACTGAAGGAACTTTGTAAATGTAGTCAAGGAATGAGTTAAATATATTCTTTCACARTATCTGAGGTTTTCTTTAATGTTTTCCTTTAGAGAAATGTGGAGCCTATGATGTGGCGTTGAGGCACAGTCTTGTGCCTGCTGGGCAGCCTCTCGCTATTGAATGTTCTCTGGAAAAGAGCTTGAATTTTAAAAGTGGAGACTACAATTTAACATGGTATAAAGTTGGTAACCAGACGTCTGTGCCTAGAGACAAACTTTCTAGAATTCATCAGCAGAAGAGTTTAATTTGGTTTCTCCCTGCAATGTTAGAAGATTCTGGAGATTATGAATGTGTCATAAGGTGAAGTTTAAAAGAATTACATTACTACTGAAGTGAATTGCAAAGGAAAAAACTTTTAGAAAGCAAGTAGAATTTTTGGGCTAAGGGATATACTAATTAAAGGAGAGGGAATGTTCACAGAAACTATAGGTTAGGGAATGTAGGAGTCTAGTTTTCCTTAGGTTCTCTGAAGTCACTGTAGAGAGAGGATTCTGGGGGAATAAGTGAGGGGAGTGCAGAGCAGTAGACCGATAGCTGTAAAGGGAGATGAACCTTTGGAGGCTAAGGGAGCTATAAAAGAAACTTAAATATTGTAGAAACAATGATCAGAATACTTCCAGCTCCTGCATTTAGAGTGCTTAGGTAAAAGTAAATCTATTAGAGAAATGGTAGACTTCTGGTCCTCTCTTCTCCRAAAAGAGTACTATATAGTTTCTGTTTGGAAGATATGGCAAGTAGCTTAATTCAGTTATGTTATATTAATTGCAGGAATTTGACAAGCTGCAGAAAAATGTATACAAAAGTAACAGTGTTTGAGAGGGTTGACAGTTTATGCTTAAATGAAAAATTTGCTGTAGAGGAGGTGATATTCACACTATCATCTGCAAGGGTTGTCTGTCCACACTTGGATTATTTCAGGAATGAGAAGAATATGCTACCTGTTCGTTGGTATAAGGTGAGAATGATGCATTTTGTACCATCATAACTGTCTGTTACATAAAATACAAATCATTGATGTTCATGAATTGTAGTAGAAAAACTGGATTTATTTTAAATTTGACAAAAATGTTTTAAAGACAAATTGGAGGAAGGAACAAATTGAGACTTTTATTTTTAAAGGTGTATCCTGGCTTTTGAACAATGGGGTAGAAATTCAGCCAGATGTAGGAGATATTGAACCATGTATCTAGCAGGTGGCATGTTTTTACCTGCCAGTGAAACTGTAACTGTCCTGACTCTTGTGCAGAAATGGGTTTAGTATGTCATTCTATATCCGTTATGTGTTCAATATTGTTCCATTAAATAAATGCCATTTAATACAATTCTTGCTTATTTAAAGATTCTTTCTTTTATAAGAATGTAGTGCCTTCAGCAATGTATCTACTTCTTAGCCTTGTAGTCTATATACTACAATGAGTGCTTAAGTACTTTGAAACATGAAGTCTAATTATTAAAGGAGTCTTCATTAATGAATACTTTTACAAATCCTGACTGTTACATCACACTTCCTCATTTCTGTCTTGAATATTGTAAGTTGTTTTCTATAGGAAATGAACTAGAGTGTCTATGAATCAAAAATTGGAAGGCCAAAATGAAATGTTTTGCTTTAGTCCCATTTCTCTTTCATGTGCCCCCTGCTGCCAGCCTTCGCAAGCCTCCATCTCTGTGTTGTGGTTCCTTGAAAATTCAGATTGCCTTGAAGAGAGAAAAGCCTTGGAGAGAGATGGTGATTTGAATTAACGGAGTTCTCTACACACATTTAGGATTGTCAGCTACTGGAAGGGAAAAGGTTTTCCTCCTTAAACAGTGATCTTGTCATTTTCAATGTAACTTTACATGATAAAGGAAACTATACATGCGAAACATCATATACCTACAATGGAAAACAATACAACATTTCACGAGACATCAGTCTAAATGTGGAAGGTAAGTAAGTACCTTCACTGCTGTTCTGTTCATACCAATGACTCTCCAAATACCTAGATTTCTAGTGACAGCTAAAAACCAAATTTGTGGATAGGAACATTTAGAGCTGTATGTTTGTATATATGAGGGAAAGAAATGCTGGCTGAGAACTTGCATATTTTAATTTGTTGCTACCACTGTGTTGAAGACTAKTTCCCTTGTTCTGTGCTGGAGCATGTCAGAGCTGTGCTGCCTGGGCCAGCTGCAGGGGTCCCTAAAAAGGGGCCCTACCAGGCTTGGTAGGCATAGTGCTTTCTGCTGCAGCTGYGCCCTCTCTGTCTTGCCTGTCTTGCTTCTCTCTTGCATCATCYCCTTGTTACAAGAACAACCAAAAAACCCCAGTTCGAACTGTAACACTGTCATGGCTTTGTATGTGCAATCTGTTTCCTTCAAACGTTTGTCTCTTTAGTTTTAAGCTCTTCATCACAAGAACTGCTGATTTCTAGTATTAGGTATCTAGCTCACTAGACTCTGATTTCTGTCAGGGGGCCACCAGCACAACTGCAAAACCAMAAAATAAAAGAAGGCCTAACTGTAAAAATGTGAACTCCTTTGCTAGCACAGCATTATGAGATTGATACTGGATTACTGAAAGGACTATGTGGTATCAAGGTATGAAATGCTAGTACTGTTTCTACATTCTAGCAGATTCAGGTCTACTTACAGATTGTATTCTCATTCAGTTTGTGTGTGTGCGTGTGTGTGCGCGCTGAGTTTGTGTATATATATAATATAGATACAGATGCACATGTACATGTGCATTTACATGCACAACTTCATATGCAAGTACATTTATATCTGGTAAGGATATGTATAATATATGTGATGTGGATACACAAAGTATGAGTAACAAGGTCAGACTAGATGAATTGGTCATTCAGGTCTTAAAATCTGTCTCTAGAACTTCGTCCTTAATGTGATGTCAGCCCTTGCTACTCAGTCAAAACAAATCATGTTAGTCCTATGTCATAAATGACTGAAAGCAGCTCAGTTGTTTTTAAAGCAAGACTGAGCAAGTCTACACTAAAATGGGTGATTTTGGATGCAAGCAGTAGTGTGGGCACACTTTTTGGAAGGGAAAGGGAAGGACACRTCTGGAGCAATCCTGTATGGTTCACTGGAGGATTTTAACAGGATGCTTATAATTTCTTTTTATTTATTTGTGCTCATGGAGGAACTTCCCTGAACTTTGAATACTTGATCAGGAAATGTTCTAAAATGTCCTACAGCCACCTGAGTTCACTGGAAATGATGCATATGTTGAGTGCGAGATCCAAGTCAGAATTTATTTAGTCTTACTGATTCATTTGCAATTTAGATGTCTAGATCTCCATCTGTTGATTAATCTTCTTTTGTAGCCTGTAGAGAAAAATAAGCATTTCAGGGTGTGATATATCCAGTCCTGATATAAACATCCCAAATAGGCYATTAATTTTGTACTGCTTTATACATGTGTAAGGCCTTTAACTAGATTATAGAAATTGGATTTCCTCTTTATAATAATAAATCAGAAATAGATGAATTGCACTCTGAAAGTATTTCTCTCCAGGTTGTATCTATGGGGTGCTGAGTGACAGGCTAGCCAGGCTCTAGAGAGATGAGTAATACTGTAGGTGTTTACCCATGCCTGACCCAGCAGCTGTGCATATAATATTACATGATTTTTATCCCATGGGACAACTAGTCCACCATCAATGTGTAGAGATTAGTAACACTCCATTTTGGAAGAGGTGGAGAGACAAATATTTATCATCAGAAGTAACAAAATTATCTGAAATACAGTATTTTGAGCATTGAATGATGTCTGTTRTAAAATTGCTGACAGTCATGTCTGTAGGACCGGTCTTTTCAGGTTGCTGTTGGATTGTAGAACTTAAGACAGGCTGCAGCTGCCCCAGGTTTCTGAAAAGAATTTTCTTTCTTTTGGTTAGTGAGCCCACCAAAAATGCCTCCAGAAATATCTTATCCAAGAAACAACTCCATTGAAGTGGAACTTGGTAAGTAATTTTCTCTGTAATATGATTTTGTATCCTAGTGGAGAATTTTTGCTGAAGTGGAGTGCCACCTTCTGCATTTTTTTTGACCAAAATAGGTCAGTGACTGTCTCAGTTTCTCCTATATGTTGACATCATGGAAGAGGACTGTTTGGGGGAAGAGAGTTAAAAGAGACAAGGGATGTGACTTCCAAAAGCCTAGGAAACATGCAGGAGAATTTCCCAAATGTAAACGAAATTACAGGGAAACCACAAGATTCACTTTCACCTCCATTGGTTTCCATTGCCATAAGGTGGCTTCTGTATAACCTCTGGAAGAGATTCTGAAACATACACATCTTTGAATCTGCAGGGAAAGTGATGCCACAGAAAGGGGGGACATCCTCCTGGATTTAGCTTCTTCTGCTCCTGTTAGTCTCTTTTTGAACCTCTCATTGATCACTGAATGTATAGATCTCTGTTAGAGGAACTTATCCGAAAGGTAGTGGGAGGAAAAAGACATCATACACAAAGCAGCTGATGCTGTCCCATCATTCTCCATCCTTAGCTGGTCAGTATGGGGTTCTGTGAACAGGGTTTTGTGGCCTTTAACTCRAATATAGAAATTAACTTTTCACTTTATAATACAATTTTATAGGCTCACAGGTTACAGTGGATTGCAATGCAACAGGTGCTGCTGGATATGAGGTGTTTTGGACAAGCAACGATRTGTATATTGATGTCTATATGAGCAGAATTTTTGCAAAGGCCTATGAGTAAGTATATTTTCAGATCAGAAAATACTGGCTTAGCAACCAAAGTGGAACTTTCTGCTTTTGACGTGAAAGTATTTAGTAACATTTTCTACTTAAATAGCTTTTTTATTTTTTTCTTTTTTTATTRTTWTTTTTTTATTTTTAAGAACTCTAATGCTTGCCTCCTCCAATTCACTTTCTGCTTTGCAGTAGGAGCTTGAAACATAGTGGGCATATGGGCTTTATGTGGGGTTGTACTCTTTACGGTTGTTGTAAAAATCCATCTTGATTTCTGATCTGTGTTCTGTAAAGACTGAGAGTCTCATAGTTTTAATAGCTTTTACTACACAAGCTCTGGCCTAGTAGAGACCACTTTCAATTGATCCAGGCATGTCCTGGCACTCGAAGTCCAGACTCTTTTCTGTATTCTCCAGTTTCCTCTCGCATCTGCCTCTCTAAAGGTTGTGAGAGGTGGAACCTGTGCTTTAGAGGAGAAATTGAAACTTTTGGGTTAAAGAGCTTTGAGCTGGGGAAGGAAAATTGAGATCAGAGGAATTGCTAATGGAAAATTCTCATGATGACATTTGTGCTGAAACTCAGTGGGATGAGAGGAGGAAAGGGAGATAAATTTCCCATGATAAGTTGGGAATTGGGAGGGAAGCTGAGGTTGACACTGAGTAAAGCATGAAAAGGGCAACCAGGAGACAAGGTGAGGATGAAAGGCATGTTAAATGGAGTTAGGAGGCAAGAAAATAGACCTGGCTTGGAAAAGATAACTGAAATTGGGACAGAAGGTAGTCTGAAAAATTTCTTAAGTATGACAGTTTGGGAATTAAAAATTGAAGGGTTTATTTGTCAGCCCTCATTTCACAGTGATGCTTGTGAGGAAAAAAAAAATCTTTGTTTATAAACTCTCAGGCACTGAATATGAGGGAGAAACTGATTAAGAAATGAGAATGATATCTTCAAAGWAAGATTATGGTTGTGAGAAATAAATAAGCGAAGGTGCTCATCATATAAAAGGAGGGAGACAAATGCTGAGTTTTGTTAGCGCTCACCAAGAGACAGGCCTATWGCAGAGTAATCATTATAATGTCATTAAAGATTGGGCCATAATGCAGAGACATGCGGTCTCTAAATTGGTGTCATGATGATGATGTCAGTTTTGAGATCTCCTACCTCTTAAATGGTTGTCTTTGAAAGATAATATTCTCTGGATCCAGTCATTTGTATTAATGATAGTGAATCATTGATTCCTTAACGTTCTAACGCTTGCAACCTTTTGCTGCGAAACTCATTTATGTGGTCCTATATATGACCCTTATGAATATAATAAAGTGAGGTATTCCTCACTTCGCCGGTGATTAAAATATTATTTATATAGTTACTATAAAATAACATTCCTCTAGTCTCACGGGATGGTATGTATGACTGACTGAATGTGCAGCATAATTGTCATTTTTGTGCCTTTGGACAATGTATGGGGAGTAACTTGGGTGTCTTCAAAGCGCTGCTCAACCCTTAGTACTCATTAGCTCTTTTGAGTGTGTTCTGATCCATGGGGTGAAATGGAGGTTTAGACACCATTGCCAAAAGCTGGAATCTCTTGGAGAATTGTTTTGGGGTGTGGGTCATCTTTGGTGTCCTCCCTCTCCCAGAGCTGCTTACCACAAGATGGGGCTCTAGTACTAAGGCCTCCTTTTATGTCATTTCACATTGTGGAATTTTTTTTTTCCACTAAGTGCTGGGACTCTCCAAATACTTTTACAGGGGATGAGAAGCTAAATACAGCTGTTTTTCTTCTAAGCTTTTTTTTGTGATGTTAAGGCCTCCTATAAGTATAGTTTGTATTAGAAAAGTATCTTAACTTGGTTTAACTTGCGTATGGGGAAACACAGCTTCATATAAGTTTACATCATGATGATTTCTGATGTGTGTGCTGAATGTCCATAAGAGGCCCAACTGCTGTCTGGGTTTCCCTCATATAATTCAGCTGCTTACCTATTCTGAAATGTAGTAGACATGATTAAGATAAAAATGACCTTTGTCAAACAGTTGTGGTGAAACCCTTTTAGAAAAGTCAGTGATTTTATTGATCTGCTTGCCATTTTTTGGATAGGGAAGAAACTTCCCATGATGGACGCCCCGTGCTTACTGTGAAGCTAATAATATCAGAAGTGCATGATGAAGATTATGAACAGCCATTTGTCTGTCATGCTTCAAATGCCTTTGGGCAGGTTGCATCCTATATCATATTGAAACAAAGGGGTAAGGAATTTTTGTTACTTTTGAGAGCTGTGTTTCACTTGACTTCCCGAGAAGGTTTTTGGTACCAAATGCTCATATATCACCTGGATGACACAAAGATGACAAGTTGCTGTATGTATGTACATACAAGTGCATAGGGGAGGAGTCACTTTAGTAATGTATTTATAATTAATCATTATTAAAATAATAGGTGGAAATGAAAAATTTTTGTTACGTTTGTTTGAAAGATCAAATTTGGACAAATTTGGCATTTTCTTTTTAATTTTTGTCTTATGTTTTTGTGCAGTTCTTGATTTACGGAGATGGCTGATTGGAGGCCTTATCACTTTATTGCTTATAACAGTCATTATTTTAATAATCTGCAAGATTTTCAAGATTGACATTGTACTTTGGTATCGTAATTCAGGTTGTGCTTTTGTAAGGAAGGAAGGTATGTAAGTATGACAGTGTATGACACTGTAAGCATCCATCTTTTTTTGATTACCATTGCTTGTCAGGAATATTGTGGTTATTTAATAGAATGTATTTGAAATTTTCTAGAGAAATTTTCGGATAAACTCTGAAAGATTTTTATGTTTTTTTTTCTAGTCATTATATATGAAATATGTGCCATAGTTCAGATAGTAAACACTACACGATACCCACAGCAGTCATGTTGAGGMTAGGTCAGAAAGAAATTAGTATGATGCTCTTTGCTTTTCTGTGAAATAGTGTCTTTGCATGTGGATTATGGTCACTCTAATGGTGATCAATAGGTGTCAGCAGAGCTACATCCTGTAGACTAGGTGGTTATAAATTTACATTAAGTATTCTTATTGAAAATCAGATTCTCATTTTCTCAGAGATTTTTTTCGGTAACTTCTCTGTTACCTGTTACCCATTAYCCTCATTTACCCTTCTAATTCTTGCAAACTATGATAGTTATATGCCAAAGAGAAAAAGTGCTACCAGTTCTCTATTTTGTGATTTCTGTTTTGTGTTTTTATTGCTGTGGTCTAGACAATACATTGGACAGGTGTGAAAAAATGGGAATAAGTGCAGCATTACTGTATCACTCTATGAGTGCTGTGGTAGCACCTCCGACCTAGACTGGCTGAAGTTYCCTAGAGCTTGAAAGAAGATGGATTACTTGCATAGGGATAGCTAACATTTATTCATGGCTGTGTGAAATGTTTTTCCAGAAAAATAATTTCAATATAAAGTGTATATATATGTATTTTTGGTTAAAATTTCGGTTCCCCGAAAACATTAACAAAGTTTAATGAAAAAATCAGTGATGCTATGCTTTGTAACTTGTTCAGCTAAAATTAACTGGTTGAATTAGATATGATTTTACTTTGTTTTCTTTGCTTCGTTCCTGTTTATTATACAATTTTAACTCTTAAAACCTCAGGCCCTACTGAGGCCCTTTCCTCTCTCTGCCTAGCTGACTCCTCACAAATGATTATGAAAAAGTTGCATTTTACACCTGCTCTGGATAGGCAAAAGTGGAGATAACTGCTGTTCGGTGTCCTTCAGAAGAGGCTTTAAAGAAAGTCCTGCACAAGACACATGCTTTTTTAATGTCCTGGCACCTCTGGGGTTGGGGGATCTTTCCTGCAGGTCCCAGGGTCCTGCATCTAGCTTACTTGCTGACAGATTCCTCCCCCATGATGGGAAAAGAGGTCGAGTTCTGTGGCTGTTCAGCTTTTGACTTGTACATTATTTTAGTGCCTTGCCATTACTGTATCAGATAGCTGAATCTGCCTCCCATTGCTGTTTTTAAATAGTCCAAAATTAAACCTTGTAATAAAGCATGTTACTGTTTTTTTATTTTCTAATAGAATATTTTTGTTTGTCTTAGATGGGAAAATATATGATGCGTATGTCTTGTATCCAAAAAGGAATGGAAGCAGCAGCTCCTATCCTCTGGAAACCTTTGTTCTTAGAATACTACCTGATGTTTTGGAACGACAGTGTGGATATAATCTCTTTATATTAGGAAGGGATGATTTACCAGGGGAAGGTATGTTTTAACTGTTGTCTTCTTACATGTTCTTTCATGGTTAGGAAAAGATTTTACATACAACTAAAATCCAATTAGTTTTTGAAACCAGATATAAAGTTATATATGTTTATTTTTTAATGGACGGGAGAATGTTTCCTTACCAAACATTTGGCACTGATGTTGCAAGGGTCAGTGCTTTCTTCTTAAATGTAAATAAATGAGGATTCAGCAGTATTAGTTACGTTATTGAGGTTTTTTTGAAGGGCATCTGCTCCTGGGGACTGAGGAAAACAATTTTTGTCAGTAATATCATGCAGTGGAGTTGAACCATGAATAACTATTAGGAGGTCTAAGGACTTACCAATCCTCTGAGCTAGCCACTCCTCCATATATTTGCAGTTTTAAAATTACAGAATATTTTGCATCATTTGTAATGTTTCTATGCAGACTTTGGTTATTCTTTCATAACTTACAGCTCTGGTCAGTGTTGCTGATGAAACCCTGAAGCAAAGCAGAAGACTGATGATTATTCTGGGATCAGAAACATCTGGTTGCTGCCTGTTAGAAGATGCCTCTGAACAACAACTAACTATGTATAATGCTCTCATCCGTGATGGGATTAAAGTGATTCTTATAGAAATGGATAAAATACAGGACTACACCAGCATGCCAGAATCAATCAGATACATCAAGCAAAAACATGGGGCTATCCAATGGAAAGGAGAATTCTCAGAGAAATCTTGTTCCGCATATACAAGATTCTGGAAAAATGTACGCTATCAAATGCCATCCAGAAAAAGTGTCTCTTATTCTGAGGTATATTTTTTGCCACAAACTTTGAACAGTTCTCCACTGTAGAGAAAGTAAGATGTTCTTGGCTTAATAATACTAAGAARGTAATTCTGAAATGTATGTTTCCTGCACAAGTTCTGTGTATTACAGACTGGACTTTTTGCTTGAGGAGTACAAACTACCCACCTCTCCTATAAATTACACCTTAAAACAAAAACTGGGCAACTTTATTTCTGTTCAGGCTATGGATAGCAACAAAATTTGTTGTGTTAGTCTCACGCAGATATGTGAAATAAATGTTGCTGATGGTGGTAGACTGTTGTCCATATAAATGCAATATCCACTATATCCATTTGTTTTTTTTTAATGGAAACAGCAGTTGATAAAAATCTGATTGCAAAATCTGCATTTTTCTAGTCATTCCATTCCACTTCTTCTTGCCCATTTGTGACAATCTGACTTGCTCATTACCACRGGAATGTGCCTTTTGCAAGCTTTGAGATTCTCTCTTGGGCAACAGGCCTCATTCTTGCTATTTGAAGCAGTGCGAAAATGCATGATACAGCAGGTATATTTAAAACTCCTTGAAGTACTAAATGTATATCAGCTGAACAGCTRATTACTAACTGTTTTAAGCAAATGGAGTAGAATCTGCGACCTTTCGCACATCTATTAAATAATGCTGCGGTATCTGGTCAATGGGGTGTTTCTAAACTTTGTCTCTTGACATGGTCAGGAAACTGAAAATATTTGAGATTTCTTGCAAACCGGAAGCTTCCCAGGCTGTGCTGCTACTCAGGAAAACAAGCGAGGATCCATTAAGGGACTATGTTTGGCATCCTGAAAGCCCAAAATCTACAACATGGGAGCCTACAAATTTGGAAAATCAGGAAAGTCTGGCTGCAGTGCCCTAAAAATTGTGAATTCAGGAAGCATGAGGTATCCAAACATAAGGCAGCCTACTGAAGAGCCAGGCGTGGTTCTGTGAGATAAAATGAGTGGCTTGTTGAATGGACACTTTTCATTTAAACATTATTTTACTCTGAAATTTTCAATCAACTCTAGCATTAGCTTGTCATGGTATTTTGGACTTTGGACTGTGAACTCACTCCCAAAGTGCCTCTTCTGCAGACTCTTGCTTTGCCATGTGTTGTCACAAGTGGTCCATACAGAAGATGCTATTTCCATCACTAAATTCCCTTAGAAACTGTGGACATACATCACTGGCTTAAAACAAACATCCTTCCCAGCCTGCGACTAGGGAAATGCATATATTCACAAAACTATTAGGAAAACATGGTGAAGAAGACTTCCAGGCTTTGGTATAAGTAAGAGTGTCCCAAGGTGTGAAGAACCTTGGCTGTCAGATCGGTGAGAAAATTCCCAGGGCAGAGAGGTTGGTGAGGAGGGTCCTGGTGATGTTGGAAGACCCAGCTTCTTCCCTACATGCATTAGTGATATGCTTGGACAATCCATGATGTGAAGATCCATGATGTGAAGAGACATCTGGCTTTCTCAGTATCCCAGTTCTGAAACCTGACCAGGAACTGATGACAGGAAACAATATCTTACCTACCTGTGGAAGGAAAAAAAATAGAGGCAAGTGGATATATCAACCTATCTGGAAGTAGTTTGGTATTTCTAGATCACAGTCCATTGTTTTGTGTGCGTTACGGTTAAAAAAAAAAATTGCTACTTTTCAAGATGGTCTGAAATGGCAGGGGTTCTCACTCTCTAGCCTTGAAGAGCGACATCTGAATGTAAACGTGAATTCTACTTGCTTTTTGTGTAAAAAAACAACTAACTTGGCAGTAAAGATAATGTCAGAGCCTACTTGCCAAGCTGGAATCTATTGCTTAAGCCYGTTCAGCTGGTTCTCTGAAGTGTGTATGCTGTGGAATATACTCTTAGGCTGTATTTATATTGATGGGAGAAAAAGCAAGGTCCAGGCAGTTTTAGCACATTTGAAGTTAAAGACTTGCAATAACATATCATGGGAGATTTTTGTTTGCAGGAGTGTAAAGATATATGTCCTTATGGGTAGTGTCCCACTTGCCTGGTTGTGTGGTTCAGAGCAATTTGGTTTTCCACAGCTTCCACTGACTGGAGGCTTCTTTGAAGATGTTGCCGTGAAAACAGGGATCAAGGTAGATTCATCAAATCAAGTACTGTTTTCCTAGCAGACTGTGGACCATTCTTCTTTGGAAATGCATCATATGTAGGCTGGAACTTCTAAAAAAGACAGAAAATCTGGATAGTTTGGATAATCATTACTGTCAATTTTTTGTAACTGATCTAGACTTAGAATTGCTCAGAAAAACAYTTAAAAACTACAGTTTACTCTAAAAGCAACATAAACATGTTTTCTGTTTCTTCTGTGAAAGTGCTATGATGTTTTCTGGTAACTTCTTCATAGTTCTTTTCACAGGTTTGGTACAACAACACTGGAGACAAGTATTCTCCCATTAAAGTAGACTCTCAGACTTCAAATAAAGATATGTGAATCAATATTAATCTACCTGACAGTCTTTTTTCTAAGACAGCCAAATTTTGTATGATTATTTAATTGCTTTAGTTTTCTTGGGTGAAAACAGGCATAGGAAAGAGGTATCAGTTGCTGTGGTTAATTGTTAGCTAATTATTTGAATGTAGCTTGATATGAAGGTGCTTACCTTTTTTATCATGAAAGTTTATTTTGAAGCTGAATTTTGTATCTGCTTTCTTCTCTTGGAAAWTTTTTTTTGCAACTCAAATAGAAAAACCAGTCCATCTTTTTGCAGTCAAATAAAAGAATCTCCATAATGAGAGGTGTGCAGATTTCTCTTTATAAAAAATTAATTAGTTGGCTAAATGTTTGCTTCTGGAAACTTGATAGCTTCAGAAGGAAAAGGAAATGTAATATAATACAGGAAGAAGTATTTTTTCACCACAGTGTGGTGGATATGTTTCAGTTTATAGTCTGCTTATGCTGACAGAATTTGTATGTTAGATGGAAGCTACATTAAAAGCATTCTATGTAACATCATCTACTTTTGAACCAGAACTATATGGCATTTCTTTTATTGGGTTGTATCTGTTGATTTATTTGGCATTCTGCTTTGGCCCTTCTTTTTTTTGCCTTACCATTAATTTATCTCAATTTACCAAGTTTTCTAATTCCACTGTGTCTAGTGATTCTGTTTACTTCTGGGAGATGTTCCTCCTCCTTTCTCAATTTCCCTTTCAGAGCCTACTTTTCTTCATGTTAACTAATTCCAAGGATATGGCCTGCTTCATGTTTTAATGTACATATCTGTGACTGTATTAATCCATGGACTATGTGATGGYGAAGAGAATGGTTTCTAAGCCCAAACCCAGACAGACTTGACACAACCTAGTGGAATCTACACGGTGGCCCTAGACAGAACAGTTCTGATTGATTGACTTTTTCTTTTTTTCCCTTTAAGTTATCTGTGTATTGCATCCTACAAGGATAAAATATATATATTTCATATATATATAGAGAGAGAGTATAAAGATGATTTCACATTTCCCCTTTATTTTGTTCTCTTCAGATTCTACTGAGGAGACCCAGTCTGTCTTCTAGATATGTCTTGTATTTTGTTCAGAGGCCATAGTGGTTTGACTACTATCCTTCTGTAGCTGCAGTTAGCTTGAAGATGAAGCAGTCTGGGAATGCAGTTATTTTTTTTTATATAAGTCTAGGCTAAGGAGAAGTGTTTATCCGCATTTATCCCTATGGAACATGTATATTACATCATTTAAGCTCAGAAGAGATACAAGTAACATCAGTACTTTATTAGTACTTCAATGTAGGCAGCAGGAGAATACAGGTAAAGCATGCTACTTGATGCATATGCTTGTTTTCTTTCAAGATATGCTAATACTAACCAGGGCTTCATGAATTTATTGAGACAAACTAAATACTAGTCACTAGAAGTAAGATAGAAAGTAGTACAATCCAACTTTGTCCACAGTCCACTCTAGGATTACTTCCCCTATTGAAATGTATTTGAAAAAGGTATCTGATCAGATGTGTTTACTAGGGAACAAGCAAAAATGAGCAATTATAAAGTGCAACTAATGTGTAACTTTTTCTGAGAGGGCATCAAGGTTGCTGTGGAATTAAATTAGAATTACAGCTCTGTTTGGCAAATACTGTGACTATCAGGAGTCAGCATTTCAGCCCGAAGAAAGTTAGAAAGCTCACAAAATGATGTAGGTAATGTTGGGTACGAAGTCTGAATTTTCTGTTCCAAGACGGTTTTGAATTGTTCCAGATCAGGTGAGTTAGGTATGTAAATTCTTTTTCTGATTTGTTTTTTTTGTCCCCACTCACTCATTTGATCTTACCCTCACATTTTTGGACACAACAGTAGCTGTTGTAGAAAGGGAATTTTGAAAACTGTCTCATTGGATTTTCTAAATTAAGCCTGCTAAATTAAGCAATTTCTGTGGACATATTTTAAAGTGTATGTTCTGTCTTTCCTCTTGTCTCACCAGTATGTGTGTTAGGGGAGTGCTTCCTCTTCCTGCATTATCCATGGCAACACACCCTAGTGCTGCCTCATCTCTTCTCCGATCAGTAGTGATGATTTTTGATCTTTTACACTTTTTTGCTCAGTTTGTAACATGAATGTATACAAATTCTCTGAGAGCTGGGAAGGGCTGCTTTGTGGTCCTTAAAAGGTATTTTTCCTCTCTTCAAGCACATTGTTCCTGATACCCATACCTCTTGGGTGKTTTTTTTTTCCCTCTTTCAAATATGTATAATTCAGTCTTCCTCCTGCACTGTAAAAGTGGGTGTCTTGCTTTTAGAAAGAAATATGGCGTGTCTGCTCTTATCCTACTTCTCCCTCAGATGGAAAGATAGTCATACTAGGTCTGTACCTTTTGGATAAGCGTGTGCCATAACCACAGGAGAAGTAATGGGAAAAGTGCATCTTTGCTGAAGTAAAAGAATTTACAGATATACCTAAAAGGAGGTTAGAAAATCCTGCTTTTCTGAAAGGGTGAATAACCAGGATAATTGTGAGGAATAAGAGAATAAGATTCATCTACTCCTTTAAAACAGAAAAAAAAATTGGCAGTTAACTCCCCTACATATTGCATACAGGAACGAATACTGAGAAAAAGCTAAAGAGCTCTGTTGACAGGGACACTCGCAGTGRGAAAGAATTTGTGTGCCATATGTCCCCATACCATCTGTGTACTCTCTCTTCTGGGTCGTGACATCTGGTTCTGATAGTTACCTGGCTCTGATCCCTGTATTTTCAGAGTAGATAGGACTTACTTCTCCTTAGAGATTAATGAGAATGGAACACATGCTGATTTTTGCAAGAAAAGCCAAGCTTTTTTTCATAAAAATGCGTCTCCTTAACCCAAATCTGAATGACTTGATAATTTTATATATATTTAAATGAGCCAAGAATGTGCCAGCACTGACTGCTGTCATTTTTAAAACCTGGTAACTTTGGCATGTTTGGCATTTTTGGAGTGTTTGGTCATATAGTTGGGTGCCTAAATTAGGAGATGAACTAGTTTATTTCTAAAGAAGGGATATGTCCAAAAGGACAAAAACTGAGGACTGGAAAAGATCAAGGGGTGCCATGGTGAGAACTGACAAGGAAATAATAAAATTCTACCATATAAAGTAGCTATGAAATTAAGTGACAAAATTCTTCCTGTTCCTGAAAGTAATGCCATTGAGGGTGATCAACATTGTGTTGTGCAATGCCTCCACCTAGTGATGCTTAAGAGTGAAGCAGAGCTGAAACTAAAATTTTAGAAGACATTGTTTACTTAAGATTATAACAAAATTTTATGACTAATAATGCCAAACCACAACATTAAAAAATGAAAGAAGAGTCAAAAAAGGTATTCTGACAACTATTGTTCTGAATTACACTATAATTATTAATTCTTCTCCCATCCTTTGTAGGAACTAGCAAGGAATTTAGTGGAAAATGAGATTTTTCACCTTTAGTTAATTCTGTGCCTGGAGAGCTGTGAGYTATGTTTCTTCACAAGCCTCCAACATGTGTTGRTTAAATCTGATTACTTTATGTTGAGCAGTGCTTCCCACTGATTTTTCCAAGGCAAAGACTATGAACAGAGGCTATTTCTTTGGGGTTCTTCATTCCAGCAGACCAGCAAAGTGTGATGGCTAGATGTTAAGAGGGCATTTGCCAACTGTGTGTTCCACAGGCAATGGAGAGTTCCCACAGATTACAGGACATGCTGAACTGTGCCTAATTTAATTTGTGCTTGATTTACCTGCTTAAACCACTGAACTGGGAACAAATGGATGCAAAGGACACACAATGAGCAAATCTTGGAATCTGGGATGCTGAAGASGTTGTAGGAATGCCAGGATACAGACATGCAGTGGGAAAAATTCAGTAGTCCTGGACGACTGCCTTCAGGGCCACAGCCAGGGAAGGCTGCTRAAATGAAACTTGAAGACCATCTGAAACTGAATGTCACAATGTCCCTGGGAGCAGAAAGCACTGGCCAGTTCTTCCTGGCTCTGAAAATTTGGGAGTCTGTATTAATGGGCAGKATCTCTGTCACCTGAAATGATCACTTGCCAATCCTTGCTAGGAAGATTTGCCCAGGTGTCAAAGGGCCTAGCAAGCCCTCTTCCTCACTGGAATATAGATGTTACTTTTTTTTTTTTTTAATCTGTAAGCATATGATTTTTAAGTTGAAGACAGTTTGCCAAGTGAAAATGATTGAGTGGTTACAAATTCTATACAAATTTCACAACCTTTGCCAAAACCTCAGTGGAGCAAAATTTTATGCTTASGTTAATGCCTTTCATAAGAAAATTAATAAGTGAATGCAGTCAAATCAAAAGATCCTGTCCTGGCTCAGGCAAAATGTAGATTCTGAGCACCAGAAGACAAGACTCTGCAGAAGATGATTCAGGCAATTAGCCCAGAGGGCCTGGGAAGGAGTGGTTGCTAAAACTGTTAGCAATTCAAAGAGCTTTCAGTAGGAGTTTGTAGATAGCATTCAGATAGTAGTTCTTAAAGTGTTACAGAAATGTGTGTATTAGGACACCTGAAGATCATGAAGGTCATTTTGTGACTGAGGGGTCTTAAAAAAAAAAAGGCCCCAGGCATGCCTTATGCTGCCCTCAATTGTACAGTGCTATCAAAACTGATTTTTTTTTCTCCTCCAACTGTGTAGAGACTTTGAGAGGTCACTGGTGTTCTGGAGGATGTTGGGAGTTATGGGAGAGAGAGAGAGTCAGRGACTTTGGCTTCAGTGGGGCTTCAGGAGTTTGGGAATCAGATCATGCGCTTCTTTCTCTCCTTCTCCAGTCTCTTACTCCCTTTTCCCTCAAACCCACCAAAAGAAGCCTCCTCTTGGCCTCATCTTCTGTGCTCTGTGGCCTACACCTGCTTCTCACAAGAACCTGCTGTTGAACAGGCCACAGCTGCAATCAAGCTATAGCCTGAGAAGGGAATCACTGCATATTTTTCTCTCAGGGTGGGAAGGATATGGGATGGTGGATATTTCCASTTATGTAGTAGGTTGCTAGTGGATGGGATAGGATAGTCTTTCATAGGGAAGAAAATCAGAATACCTGGTAATAGCATAATAGGAGGGTAAATCAAAGTACACATTTTGCAAAAGAAAAAGTC
This sequence comes from Rhea americana, assembly GCF_003343005.1. Taxonomy (NCBI): domain Eukaryota; kingdom Metazoa; phylum Chordata; class Aves; order Rheiformes; family Rheidae; genus Rhea; species Rhea americana. Next base: position 4,471,068 of record NW_028186823.1, on the reverse strand, counting down.
ATTTTTGAAAATAACTATGTRATTTCCTCTTTGGCAGCTTAATTCCTTCTCAACTGAATAAGCAAAGAAGTGAAAAAAATCCATATAATAATAAAAAAAATTAGCCAATTTGACCTGAAGCTGACGGCTGTTGGCCTGACCTAGAGTGAGTAATGGCTTTTGTGCCTATTCAGCGGTGCTTTATTCTTGCTAGCWTCAAAAGGTAGTGGAGGTTGAACAAAAATGAGCAAAATTGTCATAATAATGCAAGYAAAGTTTTACCCCTCCTGTCTCTTCACTTGGAGTGTGACCTGTGATGGCAGAGAGGTCCCTTTGCCCCAGGGAGTTCCCATCTGGAGCTCTCGGGGTGCTCTGGGCTCTCAGGGTGCTTCAGGCTCCCATCTGCCTGTTTGTCTACAGATGTCAGTAGGAAGCTGTACACATTTACAGTCCTTGGGCTAGGGTTAATTCAGACTACATGGATTTTGCCTCCAGCACTCAAGATGTGGAATCTCAGCCCTTCTGAAACCTATGGATGCATTGTACTGGTTTCCCTGGGATCAGGACAACATTCTGGTGTCTAAATCCTGAAGTTTCTTTTTGTTTGCCTTATCCCCTGTGTAGTAACAAGCAAAAACCCACGTGAAACCTGCAAGATTGGTTTAGTTTCTTTGGCTTGTGCAGCTCTGGGTTTTCATGGTATTTTGGTGCTGCCTGTAGCAATAGGTGTCAAATGAAGTTGTATATTTAAAGACAGATGCGTTAACTGTGCTTACTCCCCAAATGCTTAGACTCAGGCAGCCTGCTGACTTTCTCTCTCAAGAGTAAAAGAGGTTTTGTGTCTCCTGCAAAGTCTATTGTTATTGGTAGGAAAGAAAGTCTCTGGGGTGAGGTGTCAGAACCCAAACACTGTTTTGTAAACCTTCAAAACTGCACAGAGCAGAGCTTATTTGCATTCAGATATAATAATGCTGAGTTGGTCTGTTATTGCATAACACAGTTAACCACATCCTTCTCAAGAAAGAAATGGAGCTGTCTTTCCCCATTAAAGTGACTGTGAAGCTTGAGAAGTGTTAAAACAATGTGACCKTTCTCTCGAAGGGAACACATAGTATTCTTCATCAGTTCTTGGTTAACAAACAGTAAGCAACGTGAAGTTACCAGGGATATGTCTGCAAGCATCATGTCTGGCTGAAACATCCAGCGCAGCTGGATATCAGGAACAGTGTGACACTATTTCCCTCTTCTTTCTTCTGGCATGGTCTGACACACATTTATTCCCTGCCCCCTCTATCCACCCACACCTGCTCCGAGACTGCTCTTTTCTGTTGTACTAGCACAGCCGCTCGTTTGCTGAACTGGCCTAAGAACCAAACTGCTGAACCAACCAAGCTGAAAAATAACAGTGCCTTTTTTGTTCATCTCTGTCAGTTAAGCAGAGCCATTTTCTGAACTGTATGCCATCTAGGAACACAAAATGCCTTTTCTGGCACAAGAGAGGCAGAAAAGGCAGTGTGGCTAGTTCAGATGATGTGAGAAGCACTGCTCCAAAACATGGCCTTGGCAGGATTAAGCAGCTGGGTGATTTTCTATGTTAAAGTGGCTGTACCATTTCCAGCACTCCAGTGGCGTCCTTTGGAATCACCTCTGCACATTGCAGTTCTGTGCTAGGAATAYATTGTCTAGGACAATGTCTCTTTTACATGACCAGGTGTTTATTTTTTGGTGTTTTTAGGTTATTTTCTTGGGTTACTTYATTTTTCGTTTTTTATTTTTCCGTGTCTTGCAGCTGACAATGGACTTTCTGTTACTTTGGTCAAAGAGTAGAGCAAAAGAGATTGTGTCCTATGCTGGGCAGCTAGGGTCATGTTCTGAGACATCAGCTTCTGATGAGGGGTATTTTCTGCAAATAGCACAACATTTTTCATCTTATTAGCCATTCTTTTATCAAGTACAATTTCAGTGCTGGCCATCCATTAAACAGAAAAAAAGTAGTGGATAGAAGACCTGTGGAACTACTTGCCAAAGTATATTACAGAAGTATGACATTTATCTGTGTTGCAGAGTCCAGATTGAAAGAGAGATCCAACAGGAGGTGCATAAACAGACAAGCCATAACTGGCTCAGGAAACGCCCTGTACTGCATGATGTTGGAGGCCAGCAGCAATCTGAGGAGGAGTTACTGTGTCTATTGGTCTGCATCTTACTCTTCACTACTCCTTATAGTCCTTATTTTTCTCCAGAAAAAATACTAGGCTAGATCGTYTGAACCAGTACAGCTCTTCTCATGTTCTTATGAACATGAGCATGTTCATGAACTATGAAAACATGACAGTGCTGGAGCTACATTGACCAAGCAGCTTGCTTGTGCCTTCCATCAAAGTTTGCTAACATTGCTGCTGTAAGACTTTCTTCTACTGCTGCCCTTATGGTTGCTTGAATTCCATGAATGACAGATCTTGGAAGGAATTGACTTGTCTGCATTGTAGAGTCTTCACAGTTCATCACAGTCTCTTTCTTTTTTCTATTGCTGCCTGTTACTTCAGCCCCAAAAGTTTGCAGTCATTATCCATTACATTGTAACAAGAGGCTACACAGTTGCTTTTAATCTTGCAAATTTGTCATTTTGCCATGATTTCAGTTACACCATTCAGCTATTTGTTGGTTTAGAATCCAAGATTTCTAGTGATTGGAGCAGTAACTTTATTTTTTTCTTTCCAACATTTAATGGACCATTAAGGGACACTGAAGGGATACTGCTTATGAAAACCATCTGGAACTATTTTACTAGAGCATCTTCTAGTACTTTCATAATCACTATTTTACTAGTTTGGTCTTTGGAAAGTCAATATCTTTTTTCTCATGAGGCAGATGATGCTTTTACCACTTCCTCTTAGAGATTACGTTTTGACTGAAACTTCTCARTGCTTCTCTCTCATGAACTTAGTAGAATTTCAATCATAAGATGGTAACTCCTTCTTWCCAGGCACTATTTGATTCAAATGATCAAAAGGGAAAAATAGTGTGTGGTAATATTCAAGTACAAATGAGCATATACACACAGTAACTTTCCTAACCTACAGTGAGTTCAGTTGGCTCTGATATATATAGTCAAGGAAACAAATTGTACCTGGAAGCTCACAGAATTTTCTGTTGGCATGTGGAAGAGGAGAGGAAGATGCCTGGAGTAGACATAAATGTAATTATAGAATTGTATTTGGAATGGAAATTYTCCCAGAATTAATATGAACCTGTGAATACTTAAAACAAATACTAGCTAGAACCTGCTTTCCAATTTCCACCTTTTTCAGGTTGAATTGATGGTAATAATGATGTACAGTTACTATATAGTGTTAGACTTTCCATTCCAGGATTTCCATTGTCCAGCTCAAGAGAGCTCCCCCTTTCCCCCCCTCTGCCACCTCCCCTAATAAGAAAGAAGTAAAAATAAGGAATTAGAAATTCCATTTCAGTTGGAACATACCAAATATTTATTGACATATGGAATTTCCAGTATTTCCTGTAGGTGACTAGTAGAAAGAGGTGAAGTTAATGGAAGAAATTATGGTTACACATGGACAGCCGGTTCATTGGCTAAAAGGAAATGTAACTGAAAGTTACACCCACTGAGATGTACAGCTCTTCATTTCTGCACATAATTTAATTCCCCTTCATGTTCAAAAGCTGGACAAAAGAGGTTTAGAGCATTTGTTAAACTTCTTAGCAGTGCATTTGGAAGTCTCTTCTGAAATCTGCAAATGAGATGTGCCCCCATTTCTTTCACGAGTGCTTCATGAAAAGGTCTACATGTGGCTAGTATACGGAGCACCTGTTACGATGGGCTGATGTGTTGATCTTCTGTTATGTTAAATATGCTGCAAACCATGCCACAATCTTGTCCATTTTCTATTTCTTTTGCTATGTGYACGTAGTTTTTATCCACAATTAAAGTGTCCACAGGGAATTAATTTTGTTTTGGTTTAAATTTTCTCATCAGACACYTTCTTGCTGTGTAATGTAGCATTTTCTGAAGCTTCGTAATATTCTTCCCCAGAAAGACAACACAAATTGAACAGAATATTTTTAGTGAGAAGAGTTACTCAAGGACTTTGGTATCTCTTGGCTCTTTTTCAAAGAGTTTATAATGGAGCAATTGCTTTTCAGACATGTTTCCTTCATTTGTTTATCGACTGCAGAACTGCTGTTTTACATATGACTACTTTTAAACTGTATCTTTCCATCCTTTGGCATATGAATTCATAGAAAAAAGGCCACTTTGCTACTGATGTGAAGAAGAGATTAGACCAATTTTCTGGTTTTATTTTTTGTGATTGACTGTCATTTCTGCTAATCTCTTAGAACTCAAACTTTGCAGCAAAGGTCAGATCTGACACCTGAGGTTTTCCTGAGGCAGAAAACAAATCTGATGATAGAAACTTTATGCTGACTTTGCTGTGTAGATACAATTTGAGATGGCAGAGGGAGGAAAGGCTGTGGAGAGAGTTCTCCACACAAATACTCTCACTCAGAAGACTTCCAGTTATCTGGGCAAATTAGGATAAATTAATTTGCATGAATGTAGAACTACTTCTGTGATGTCTCTCTCTCTCTTATAATTTACAGATTGGAAGCAGTCATAGTCCTAGTTGGTCATTATTTTTAAAATATACACTGAACTAGACACTAAGAGCTAGATCCAAAGTACCTTGCAGCACTTTTAGGTCTCTCAACACTGTTGTAAGTACATATTTTGCTGGCTTATATTTTGCTGGCATGAATTAGGATCCTTGAAAGCTGAATGGAGGCAACAGTAGGAGACACTGCAAGGTTAGAAATGTGTGTGCCTATGGATAATGGCTTTGCCTGAACTTACACCAAAGGGAAAGGGAAGGAGCAGACTTCGAGCCTTAAGGTAGGAGTCTAATACTCCTGTCTACTCAGTGGCACAGGGTGAAGACCTCTATGACCTTCAGAAGAAGCTGTAGGCCTTAAATTGGCCACTGTTGACCCTTGCTGTTGATTGTATAGGGAATARATAGGAAATGCTATATCCCACCCCCAAGTCAAGATGTAAGCTAGCTATCTGTCTTCTGAAAATAGATGCTAATGGAGCACAAATAGCTCTGATATACAAAAATATGAATGCCAGTTGTCGTGTTCTTCTCCCTCTAGTTCTTCATTTTCATACTAGCCTTGCAGTTAGAACAGTCTGCAGCAAATTGGTGCCCTGAAGGCACTGAATTCCTTTTGGGATGCTTTACATCTCTCCTACTGTGGGCAGTTTTGTACCTGGTAGTGCAGGTCTGCTAGTCGAAAGTAGATATGAGGGAGCCTGACCCGCTTAAGAGAAGTCAGAGCCTCAGAATCAAACTTCTTAATAATATTCACTCCTACATTGGGCTAGAATAAAATGCACTCTTATCTGTGTTCCCTGTGATTTATAATCCCCCAAACTCAGCATCTCAGTTTCGGTGGGCAGGGTGTCTTTTGGTGACAGAGGAAGCTCTGGAGACCTTAAGAGTTGGGTATTCCCATTTCTAAGAAAATGTTTGACCAAAAGACTTGTGTGGGTATTGTGGATTAGTCTCACTCTGAGTTGTAATCAATTTTACATGGGAGATAAATCTTGACCTTTCCAGAGTGTGTAGATTACCTATTTTAAGCATAGAGGAGACCCAGAATGAGTTTAGCAATGCAGGACATTGAATGTATTGGATTTTTGCCTGSGGCATTCATCAGTCTTATTGTCTAAATTGCAATTCACGCAATATTTAGCTAGAAATACATGACAGCTGGAGCGTGAATGATAGCTAACTTTTGGCCATGCCTATGTTGTCTGGTCTTGAAATGGCCTTTGGGAACARCAGAGGAGAAAACACAAACTAATTCTATCCTTTATAATGCACTAAGAAAATCTTTTCTGGGTAATGGAAATGGATATTAAGAAAGAAAATCTCCTGTTAGTCCAGAATTCTTTAAAATAAGAAAACAGCAAATTTTATTGCTGTCTGCATGTACAGTGTCTGAGTCCATTGTCTCTACATAACCCTGTCTGCCCGATCACACCCATGGCAGTGTGGGCTTGCCTGCCATATGGCTGCTGAGGCAATGTAGAGCTGGCCAGGGACCCTTCTCGGCTCAGGCAGTGGCCTAGTCTATGGTTAGTGCGTTACACAGTCAGTGTATGTCATGTCACTCGAGAATGCCAGGCAACATACAGAAGATGCAGAGCCTCAAAGTCGTTATTAAGCTGAGCCTAAATGTAGACAGGGGCAGGTGCACTCACTTGCATACATTAGTCTGAAAGAACAACACGGGGTTGCTGGTCCTTGCTTGGAGTTCATTACATGGCATACACTGACACTGTGGAAGCTATGAATATGTGAGGGCTAACATGCTGTGATTTGTCAATCTCTATGTGCATTTTTAATAATTTTTTATCATTATCTTTATTAATTATTTATACTCCTACATTAGAGATGTTCACATTGCCTGACATATGCCAACATGTGCATGCACAGTGGGTAATCAAACAAAACATCTTTGAATTTTCCCTCTTCTCGGCTAACTTGTTTTGATTACTTTTACAAAGATTAAGGTGGTGGAACATCATTAATCTTTGACACTAAAAGGTAATTTTCTCAGAAGTGGAGCATCYCAGATATTCTCCAAGTCTCTGATTTTGTATGTATATTTTTCCCCARATTCTTCACTTTAATGTAAATGAGTCTGCAGGTGATGCAGTGGCCCTGACAAGCCGTGTAATRTCTCCACAGTGCAGACCTTTCCTCTTTGGTTTTGCATTTCAATGGCAAATTGAGCACTGGCTAGCATTCACACAGTGCTGAGGGCCCAGTCCAAAAAGAAGTGCTGTGATGGCTTGTGATGCTGTGCCTGTGATGGAGATGCCCGGCTTTGGAAGTGTAGCTCACGAGCTCCTGTGCTGAACACCCAATACTGAGCTCAGTATCTAGACAAGTGAGAGAAGCGGGTACTGAGGTGGGGTGTGAGCACAGTTCAGAGCTATGGTGCTTGACTGGCCTGTAAGAAATAGCAAAGATGAAACTGTACTGCAAAGTCGCTTTCACTCTTCAGTGAAACCGTGTTTGGAATATGAAACCATCTCTTGAAATAAGATAATAGGTTTCTTCTCTTAAAAAGGCAAAAACTTGTCAGCTTGTATTTATTCCCAACACTCAACATCTGTCAGTTTAATTAGCTCTTCTCTCTCATAATCCATTAATTCAATGACCCTTGTAGGTATTTTTCTGTTTTTCTGAATACAACGGAAATAAACTATATTAGAATGGAAATTTGTTACTGTGGAATCTGTTATTGTCCTCAGCCATTAAACTTGCCTCTTGCACCCAAGCTGTAGAAATTTAGGGTTTTTATTCATGTTTCATTCCTAGGTGTTGACAAAAATGGCAACAAATACATATGCTGTTACATACATTTGAAGTAAGGTGACATTCTGAGWGTATCTACACAGGGTTTTTCATTACTCTAAGCATATAAAAGATTGCTATCATCCCTTCCTGTCAATATAGATGGTGTACTTGGATATTTTGTTGCTGCATGTACCATTTATGTGCTCCTGCCAAATCTGCAATCATACCATGCTACAGATCCTTGTGTGCTCCTGCCAAGCTTTGCACTAGAAGCAGGTCTTACTGGCTTGTTGGGATGATGTGCTAATGCTCTAGTTTCTAGTTCTGTTTCTGCTTTCAAGGTGAGCTAGGATGTATTACCACCATGCTCTACTGAGAGGTACAGACAACATGGTATGTCTACAGCTCTGTAATACATCAGCACTCATGGCACAACTGTTTTCGTGGGTGGCAGCTTGTCTCTAAGGCTGATTGTGGCAYTTCAAATGCAAAAACAATCCCCTGTTGTTCCTTAGGTATGGAAGGAGACACCTGTGCATGTGTAAGCAGGTAGTCTTTCTCTGTTAGCATGTTGGAGGGAAAGGACAGGGTGAGAGTGGAATGCAGAAAGAGAAAAATCTCCCCTCACTGTGTGAGGCAGTGGTGGGAAAGGTAGGGACAAGGACTCCTTCCCTAAATCGTCATATCAAGCTTTGCATTGCTGTGGAGGTGAACAGGATGGGGCTCGGAAGAGGAAGCTTGGGCCCATATTGTGTGTCTGCCTGAGGAAAAGAGGCAGCACAAGYTGTTTTTGGCCTTGCTCACCCTGTGGCAGAGAAGTAATATCCTGCTGGGTGGATACAAGCTTGCACATAGCCTGTCTATGCTGTGCCCAAGTTAACAGGTCTTCTCAGASGCCAAGGTATAGTAAGTGGGGTATGGTGTCTGCTACCTAGACGATTCCTGTGCCCAATCTTTGAAATTTGTGTGATGCTATATTATATGGGTTCAYTGGCTTAACTCTCCATTAGTTTAGACTTATTTTTGCCATACTCCATTTTGGGGTATAGCCCTGCTTTTGGAGATCTCTGCTGCTTCCTCTCTCCTCATTGACATGTCCCGTGTGCCRCCACTGCTGCTGATGAAGGAAGGATTTTTCATGAGGGAAGGTGTTCTTGCAAATTGCTGCTATAGTGGCACTTATCTGGGCTGAAACCTCTGGTTCAGCAATTATCTTCAATGAACAGCAGTTGCCTGAGTGATCACCTCTGTCCTCATGTTGGAGATGTCATTTGGGATGGATATTCTCCATTTGAAGTAGCTTCTCAAACAGCTCTTTAAACGACCAATGTATCYCTCTCTCCTGAATTCAAATCATGCCTTTATGAATCACAGAATCACACAGAATGGTYGAGTTTGGAAGAGAGATCATCTAGTCCAACCCCCGTGCTCAAACAGGGTCACCTACAACATGTTAGACAGGATCACGTCCAGGTGGGTTTCGAATATCTCCAGTGAAGGAGACTCCACAACCTCTCTGGGCAACCTGTGCCAGTGCTCTGTCACCCTCACAATACAGAAATTTTTCCTCACATTCAGGTAGAACTTCCTGTGTTCCACTTTGTGCCTGTCACATGGCACCACTGAAAAGAGTCCGGCCCCATTCTCTTCACACACGTGCCTTAAGGTACTTACAGATATTGATAAGATCCTCTCTCAGTCTTCTCTTCTCCAGGCTAAACAGGCCCAGCTCTCACAGCCGTTCTTCATAGGGCAGGTGCTCCAGCCCKCTGATCACCTTCATAGCCCTATGCTGCAYTCTCCCCAGTAGCTCCATGTCTCTCTTGTAGTGGGGAGCCCAAAACTGGACTCAGTACTCCAGATGAGGCCTCACCAGGGCTGAGTGGAGTGGGAGTATCACCTCCTTTGACCTGCTGGCAACAAGTTTCCCAATGCACCCCAGGACACCATTGGCCTTCTTGGCCACACAGGCACATTGCTGGCTCATGGTCAACTTGTTGTCCATCAGGACTCTGATGTCCTTCTCTGCAGAGCTGTTTTCCAGCAGTTCAGCCCCCCGCCTGTACTGGTGCCTAGGGTTATTCCTCCCTAGATGTGTCCTTTTCACAACTTAATGTGGCAATTAGTTTCACATTTTAATTGTGTGAAAGAGCAGTGTTCTTTTCACTAACCGTGTGCCTGATAATTTCCCTATTATTTCCTTTATCATGAAAAGTACTGAAAAATCATTCCCTCTATAATTCTTCCTGGTACTAAAATCCTCCTTCTTCTCAGCTGGAGATTACTAGTCAATTTGGTTTATCTTCATGGAGAAGCCATGTTGTACCTCTGAGATGTCTACTGCTCCTTTCATTAACCTTTTTCATGCTGTAATATCCTTTTGGTCATTGGTGACCAGAATTACATCCAGTGATCAAGATAAGGATACGTTACAGCATGATGTTTTGTGTTTTGTGYTCTATGCTTCTGCTAATGACTCCTAACAATTTGTTTGCCCTCTTGACAGCTACTGAACATCAGGCTGTTCTCAGAGAAATGCAAAAATGGCTCCAAGATGTCTTTCCCAGGCATGGGGAAGCTTTTCCAAGGAAGTAGAAAGTGGAGCTTCCCAGCAGTGGAAGTTTATCACTCAGTGTGTTTAGGTAAGATTAATTTTCTGAGAACTATGTCTAGTGCAGATCAGTGGCTAACAATATCAAGCCCAATAGTGACAGAGGATGCCTGATCTCATGCTATTTAGAAGGTTTTGTTTATTGTGCAAAAGCAATTGCACTGCTACAGACTGACTGGATTTTTATCTATCAATTATTTTCACAAGATATGTGAAACTTCCAGCATTTGAATCCTTTTGGACTGGCAGGTCTGGGTTTGTTAGCATGTCTCTCAGTGTCTGGAGTGGGATGAAGCTGTCATTTGGTGAGGAAAGGAGAGGGAGATGTATCTGCTCATGTCACCCAACACAACTTTACTGCATACTGCTAACATGGGAGGCTGAGGTAAATTTGCCTCTGCAGGCTCTTAGCTTTAGAGCAAAAAGTCCTGAAACAGGTGTGTGGGTGACTGGCCTGTGGGTCATGGGCTCTGAAAGCAGACTGTGGGTTGGCCAGTCTGCCTGTGTGGGGTGCCTGAAACCGGGAGCTCCCGCAGGTGCTGAGGTCCTCAGAAGTTTACCAGGAGACCATGCAAGCTCCACCATTGACTATGAAAATAGGGTGAATATTTCTGACTGAATATTTTCAGATAAACAAACAGACATTAATTGACTTCCATTTCTGGCTGAGTCCACGCTGAGGACTCAGGCTTCTAGTGCAGGTGTTGATTAACTGCATGTTAACCACCTCACAGAGGCTCTGAGGAAGCTTGTGCCTAGCCTCTGCTGTCTCTGAGAGCTGCCTTCCAGATCAGGTCCATGGGCCTAAAATCATCTTGGGGGGTGCGGGTGGGGAGAGAAAAAGCTACTTTTGGAAAACTTGAATAAATACATGTTTTTGAAAAGCRTTTATCTAGTGTGAAAGGCTTCATCAGTACTGAATTGCCAGACTTCCTGCATAGTAGTGGATTTCTTGTATTGCAGTCTACACAGTGAAAGCAGATGGGATAGGGCTTCTCTTGTATCTTAAAAGCYGTTACTGCTGCTTATAGGTATCTAGCAAATTCTCATACATAGAGACCTCCCAAATCTGTGAAGTAGCCCTGGTAAAGATCTGCTGGGGATAGTTACARGCCACAGTTGCATATAGGTTGTTTTCTGCGGTGGAATCCTACAGAAATGAGGAGTTTGGTGAAGAAAGTGGTGAACAATTGATATGCTGAAACTGCATTATGCAAGAGGAGTTGGCATGGTGACCATGAAAGAGAGCAAATAGCTCATTTTAGGTTGATAGATAGGAGAAGCAGCTTGGTTCCTGGAAAGGCATGCCTTCCAAAAGGACTTGAGAAAGCTGGGTGGAAAGGTGTAAGAAGAGGAGTTTTAGTTAGTGAGGGAAAGAAGAAAAGTTGTGCTGAGTTTTTTTTTTTCACAGTGCAAGAAGTGAGTCTGAAGTTCTCAGGAAATGTGTGTTGAAAAGGACTCTGCATGCCATTTGCTCTTTTTATAGCTTACAGAGATATGCAACAGCCTACATTCCCAACATCTCTCGTAGTGACCAAAGTGGGAACGTACATTACAAAAAACAGACAAATTCCTAACATACTATATTAGAGTTTCCACATAATTAACGGCTAGGAGCCCAGGGCCAGAAATTTTTTTCGTTTTGATAGCCCTCCCTGTCCTGACAGGTGGTCTAAGGACTATTAGATTTCTGAACTCTAGCAGGGGACTGTTTGGGGTCTGGACATTTGGCTGCTTCAATTACAGAAAAATTAATAAAAGCTCTGTTTTTTCCTTCTAGAGAAAAGAAATTAGCTGATGATTCCTTTTAACAGGAAAAGTTCTAGTTTTCATGACAAAAGCTTGCTTTTCTTTTCAAAATATCTAAAACTTTCAGGGCATGCAGACTCCAGGTTACAAACGGTTCTGGTGGTAAATATGGCAAGCTAATTCTCACMAAAAAAAATCTAAAAACTTAATCAGTAATTTATAGCGAAAATATCACATTTTCTTCAATTGTAATATTAACAAAAATATAAATATTTTTTACAACTAAAGTCCTGTTCCTGCATTCTACTGGTATGTTATGACACTCTTTTATCAGTATGACATTCACTTCCAGTAATTCATGCACATTAAGGAATAAACAAGACTATTTAGTAAGATGTTTTTAAAACAATAGGCTTCGTCAGCACATTAGCTTYAATGGCTTTCCAGAGAATAACAATTTGTTTTAGTCCCACAGTTAATAAGAACCATATCTTTAATATCTGAGTTATGATTTCCAGAACACTATGTATTTGTAGAAGTTTCTTTCTAAGAAATAGTATAGGAAAACTCCTTGTTCTTACAGAAAAGTTCAGATGTGAATAGCAACCTTGTAATGAATAATTTTCCTTTCCCAAAGTACTGGGAAATAGAGCAAATACTGCACAGAAGAATTAGCTTCCTTTGCACTGTGAGGGGAGGGTTTGCTGTAAGAGTCTAGGGCTTCTTAAAAATGGTCTATACTGTTGTGCAAAGCAATGACCTCTTGGAGCTAATGGTCTTTGATCTAAAATTTGGGAGATTTCACGTAGGCACATCCTTTCTGTGCTCTGGATCTGCTCCCAGAAATCACTTTCACACAGATGGGCTGCCTGTAGAAGTAGAAGATCCTGTGGACTCAGAGGAGTATCTTTATTTCTGTAAGAGCAACAGATGTACTGTACCAATACTCTCTGCAGTTTGCTTTGTGGTCTCTCCATGGGGATCCCATAGGCAGCCCAGTGAYGTTCAGAACAGCTGCTGCTGTTTTCATTTTGGCTATGCTGTATCCAGCCCTTGTGAGATACCTGCTTTCCTTTAGGGGCAAAGCATAGAGCAGAGAAATTATGGACTTCTTTAGAAAGGGAATCTGGTTTTAAGATACCAAGACTTTGGTGATGGCATTAGGCTCTTCATTTGAACTATATTGCACTTGGCCGGACAAGCACAACTGCCACTGTTAAGATTGTTTACTGACGATCAAGTAATTTCCCCAATTATGAATATGCAACCCAAAAGTAAATACATGCCAGGCACATTTAAAAGAGCAGATATCATTATTTCTACGCTGGCCAATTGCTTCCTCCAAGATACTTCTGAACTTTGATTAACCACCTGGCAATTATATCAGAGTCACAGCTGAACACCTGATAAGGAACTTAATAGCTGTGACCTGGTGGGATGACAGAGGGAAACAGGTGTGATGAAAATACTGATGTCTTTGTAACACTTAATATCTTAACATCCAATAGTATCTCATTAATAATTTCTGTCCATGTGTGTTCTCACCTACTATTGTGTGGGACCCTGGCATGTTGTAATGCTAGAGTCTGTCAGTCATCCAGACCAGCCTTTGGTTTGGGCATGGTAGAACTCTCTTCTGGGTCCTGTAACCAGTTTTATTTTTGACAGATGCTGGGATGCAGGAAGGGGGATAGTGTACACTGATATCTCACCTCAATGCTTGGGTAAATGCCACTGGTAGACACAAACCCTCCTCCTCCATCAGTGTCTTCTTGGGATAACAAGCAACTGTTTCAAACTCCCCGGTGAAAGAAACCAGTGGAGCCATTTATCATATTTRTTATAGTGCCTGTGATAATAGGACTACATGATTAATCTATGGATTGGGGGTAACTCTTCCCATGGGGAAGGAAGGGTCCATCCCCACTAGAATATTATAATCCTTGAAAAATCTGAGTTTTATTTCCTTTTGCACAAAGCACAGGGTAAACATGCTAGCCCCAAGGCAGGCAGCATGACACATGGGAACAGGAAGGACTCTGCACCTCCACAGCAATTCTCAGCAAGGAGGATCCACACCAGCTAGAAAGCATTAGGCTCACCACTGTTGTGAACACACCTAACATCAGCTTCCCCTGCTATCTGATTATTTGCTAACTCCACCCATGCGAGGTTGGCTTCATGAGCTGTTTATACTGTAGCCTTCCCTTCCAGGTTCACTTCTGTCCAGACATCCTCTACTGGGTGCAATAAGAGTCGTCAGGCAGGACATACACAAGCCTGAAAGCACACAGAAATTATTTGTTGTTAATAGAGGTATTAAATAACCAGGACTAACATGCTGCTAGGCTAAGCATAACAAGCTTACCACCCTGAAGAGGCCAGGTCTCTGCTGGCCAGATAGTTGTCAGTCAGATGGAGATGGGTTGGTTTTCACTGCTTCTTACAGAGGGCTGAGTCTTGATGTTGCTGAGGTGAGGTCTTCCAATTTCTGACTTTTATCCCAGGATTTTGTCTCTCTTCCTGTCAACTTCATGTTATTCCTCTTGAATGCTTGACCTCCTAGCTATTACTTTCTCATCAACTTCATTCYGTCTGTATTTTCACTTTTCTTATCTAGCATGATTTTAACTTACATACTTCTCACAGCTCAGGAACAATTTTGTCCGCACAGTTGAGCCAAGTTCATAGAACTGTGCTGCACCAAACCCAGCCATTGAATCAAAGACTGCTGAATCTATGGACTATTGAATCTTGGTGCTGGCCAGGATCTGGGGGGCAACTACAGCATCTTAATACTTTGGCCAAGTATTTTTTTAAGGCCCTCTAATGGTAGCAGCTCCACTAGCTTCCCAGAAAGCTATTCCAGATACTTCACAACCTTTCCTGTTAAAAGCTTTTTCCTGCTGTCTAGCCCAAATCTTCCCTGCTTCTGATTAAGGCTGTTACTTCTTGACCTGTTTGCCTGCAGAAGAGATGATTCTCTTGCTCATTGGAGTGCTCTATATACAGACTACCAATGGGCAAGGAAGTATGATGGATAACTCCTCAAGTAAGTTTCTTACCATTTCTCTGTAAACACATTTTTCCATATAATTACTTATCAATTAAGATAATTTGATACAAATCTACAAATAGGAAATATGTAGAAGCTAGGCAATAATTAACAAAACATTCAACATAGAGTGTAGTTTTTGTGAAAGCTGCAGGATGGCTTTTGCTCAGGATAAGCTGGCAACTATGTCTCATAGTCAGGAGCTTAGTTTCCTGCTGGCATCATAAGCTGGGAACAGCATGGGCTTGGGGAATAGRCTCAAGACGGCTCTTCCAAGGTCTGGTGCACCACAGAGAGCATTTCCAGTCTAACTTTGAAAAGATTTTGTGTTGAAAGATCTCATTTTATATCCAGCCAATGGAAGATAGCTTGATGTGGATGTATTCAGCTTTTCCCTGGAGTAACCTGGACAGTCAGGACATGCTGCGGTGAAAGGAGGCTGAATCTATCACTGAATGTAGATGGTTTACTCCAGACTTTCTGCTTGAGTCTCTAGGAAATCATGTCAGGAGATGAAGGCCTTTATGCTGATGAAAACTGCATGAACAGGGAGTGGTTTGTGAGTTTTTCAAGCTAGTAATCTGAGATGACCCTGGATGGTTAACCATGGTGGGATTTCATTGCTGCATTTTTTTTTTAGCTCTTTTGCATTTTCTGTGTCATTTGGAAAGTGCAACTTCTAGGCACTTCAAAGGAAGTGTCATAGCAAGAATTGAGGAATGCATGAGTGTGACATTGGTAATATTTTTGCATAGTTTTGCCTATATGAAAAATTGCTACGTTTTTGCATATTCATATACTGAATGCTGACAGTGTTAATGTCTGCAGTTCACAGCAGATCTCCAGGAATGCTGGAAGTGATGAATAGTATTATTAACTCTTCTGGGAAAAAAAATAAAATTTTTGAATGGTGATGGTATAAATTCTTACGGCTTAGATAAAGAAAAAATGAAACACTGATTTTCAAAAACTCATTAGGCGTTATTCTAACGTGCCAAAAGATGATTTGTCCCCTGCAGTTTGCCTAATTTGGAACTGACATTGCCCCTTTAGACTTGCTACTGCGCAAGAAAGGGACAGTTTGGGACCTTTGTTGTGGTTTGCTCGTGTTTAGTAGTGGTGCTCAGCTGTCATGGTGCTCCCTATAACTGTCTTTCTGATGTTCAGTGGTGCTGGTGGCCCATCCTTGTCTCCCAGCACTTGCTCACAGGGTAAGCACAGCACCCTTGGCCATTCCATTGTTGTGGCAATTTTTTCCCACTCGCACTTGTTCTCCCACAGTTGCTGCTGGGTTTCTGGTGAAACTGCTCTGCCCTTCAGCTTCTTTTCCCTCCCTTTATTTAGGAGGGATTTCTGGTTCAGAAATCTGGGGTTTCTCAGCTGCCTTCTTTTATCAACTTAATGTCAGCAAAGCAGTTGCCCTCCCTGAAAACTGTTGCTGCAGTGATATTTATAGCTGCTCTCCAGGAGCTGTTGCCTTACTAGACCTTTTCATGCAACTCTTATGTATTTCGACTTCTCACTGCCAGCTCAAGTTGTCACTTGTTTACAAACAAAATCGATTATAAAACACCCTCTACCAGCTGAGTATTCCTTCTTCGTTCTCTCAATGCATGTGAGAAGGCCAGTAACAGCCCAGAGACTTATTGCAAGATAGTCATGTTAAAATGGCGTGGTTCGTGATTAGTAGCAAACGTATTCTGCTGATAAAAGAGATAATTAATTTGAACTTTGAGATGTTGTGTCTGATAGATATCCAAGGTTACTAAAGTAATTTGCATGTTTCCTAGTAGATAAGTTATGTTCAGTGGGAGGTGTCTTCAGATGAAGTTATGTATCTCGCTCCTACTGATATAAGTTGCAGAAGCCAGTTAAAAAGAGTTCCCCATAATCTCTGGTACATGCTGCAGTACAGAAACCAGTGCAAAGGACCCAGCCAGCCACACAGACAAAACCAATTATCTGCTTTCTGCATTTTACAGATGGTAGGTTAAATTTTTACATTATCATTTAACCAAAAATAACTTACGYTGCTGAAAATAGTATTTTATAAGAAACTTTATTTCAGTTCACATATGTGCTTCTTTATCTCAAGAAAAATTATTAGATTAATAGAGGGGATAAATTTATGTGATAGACAAATAATTTTGGGACCAACATAAAGACTTCCCTTACAATGAAGTATATTTGGAAATGGATTTATCTTCCAATTTCTGCCATATTTTACTAATGATTAAAAGACATGGAAAATATTTACTGTGCAAAGGATTCTTCAGAATTTAATATATTAATGTACTTTCCTGATTATAAAATTTTGTAAGAATAATGTATAAAGCAATTTTAGTATTGCTATTTTTTCATACTGGAATTCCTGTATTATGTACTTAAAACTTTGACTGGTTAACTATTGTGATTGCTAGTCCTAGAATAAGTTCAACACTGCTCTTGCTGTTTTAATAGCATTTTCAGTTAGAAAGGGTATTTTGATTTGCTAAAAGAGTGAAAATAACACTCAGAAGGTGAATTAGTGACTTGTGTCTTAGTTAAATTATCTCACACTATTGTTATTTTGTGGCATTTTTACACTAGAATCTGTTAAGATTTTAAAGGAAGAAATGACAATAACATTTTCATCTCTTTTTAGTACACAGGGTATGATACTTTGATTATGTTTATTCACTTATATAAACAGTATTATAAACAGTTTGTTGTCAAATATCATTTTGGAAAAAGTCACAAATATGTTATTACYATAGCTGCCTTTGGGCAAGCAGAGTCCAGTCCTATAGAGTACTACTCCTGCAGCATAACTATAGAGTTCCCAGTTCCTTCAATTTCCTTTGATATTGRATCATTAGGGGCATATTCAGATTATTATGCCAAATGCACTGTATTTGGATCAAATSTTTTTTTCAGTATCAGATTGAAGTCTTCTTTCCCTGAGAGAAACTTAGAATTAAGTTCATAAAATACAGTTATTCAGGAGAAAAACATTGGTGAATTATAAGAAGAAATAGATTTATGGAAAATGTATTTTTTTTCCCTTTTTTTCCCCTCTGAATATTAGGAATCTAAATTTAGGGTATACTGAGGACACAAACATCTGTTACGAAGATTTATCTCTAGGCAAATAAAATAAATTGTAAGTTCTAAATAAATTTGCAGAAGCAGAGAGAAAGAAACAACTGCTCGTAACTATTTTTTCTTAAATCATGGCTTTCTATCACAGTATTTCAAGTTACAGGAATTTCTTTCTTTTGACTGGGACATAAGGAATCTTGCTCCCTTTGCCTTGTATTTCATAATACGCTTTTCATTTGATCCAAGTATAACAGAAATGTTCCTCTTTAATTATAGCCCCATATATTACACATACTGCATTCATGAAACCTGAGCTATACTTAAACCCCTGCCTACATACAGTGACTTTTAAAAATGTGGAGTAAATTACTAATGCAGTCATCAAAGTTAGCTTGCAGCACAACTGATTTGTGTCCCTTTGTGCCCTTGGTGCATGYTGGTAGCCCAGCATGTATAAGAAGATCTCTCAATGACGTATTTTTTCAAGGAATAGCAAGTTAAATACAACGGTCAACAAATACAACAGTAAGCAAACATAGTTCTTATCTCTGGATTGTTTTGTCCCCTATTAGAAGATTCAGTGAGGGTGTATATTTGGCGCTCAGCCATTCCTGAACAAAGTTGTCTTTAAAAAGTGGAGAAAGCACAGCTCCTTGTAACTTTTTATTAATGATSAAACTTAAATTTCTAGGGCTGGAAGTAGCAATTGTAATGAATGAATCATCATATCTCCTATAGCCGTATCAGTTGTGGCCAAATAAAAAATAGATGCTTACAAATAAAATATCAAATGTGAAAGAACATGACTTTAGACAGTCTCCAAATCTAGTYTATGAAACTGATTTTCTTTAAAAATCAATCTTTTTTTTTGTCATTTTGCTTAAGTATCTGCTTGCTTTACAGAACAGCTCTAAGAAGTAGTGGGACTGTTAAGTAAGTATAGCTGCTGGCATACCTCCTTTGGGATAAATATGTTCATAGAGCGGAACTGAAAACTTGGAGGAAAACATTCACAGTAGAAGAAAAAAGATTCTGAATCTTTTTTTTCATGCCTATTTAATTACTATTATTCAAATAATTTAATGATATTAGATCCTGATTATTATTCAGCTCAAAGTTCTCTACTTAGCTGTTTTTTAGGGTCTGTGCAGACTGTTCATTGTGGAGATTCAGTTGATACAAATGCATCTAATATCAGTTGTATGAACTAGCCCTGCTGCAGATTGTGTTTTGAGTATCATGTTTGCATATGGATATAGTCATATATATGTTTTGCATAACATAGACGCTCAATACCTGATGGAAAAGCACTTTGAAAAGCTGCATGAATACCATTTGGATGGTTTCACCTAGTCTTACTAGTTCTGGTTATGAATACCCTGCTGCAGTCCCTGCTGTGTCATCAGGCTCTCTCAGAATACGCACATCATGACAAACATCTGCTGGTACCAAATAGTTAAGTCTGCTTGTGTAACTGGTCATCTGGCCAGAGAGTTCTAGGAAAAAAAGCTCTCTTCTACATAAGCCAACGCTAAGCAGCAAAATTGCAACAATCCGCTGTAACTAGAGACAATGAATAGTTGGGAACGACCCACAAATATCTGGCAGATGTGAGAAAGCTCATGAGCTGGAAGTGCAAAAAGTCATTTCTGTGAGAAAAAACAAGYGGGACATACGCTAACAGAAGCTGATTTGAACTAATAAGGATATACATCTTTTTGCTATTCATAATAATAGGTAGTACTTCCTGTTATAGGCATGGTACCAGCCTTGCCATGCCATTAATGCTGAGATGCCATTTTTGGTCTAAACTTTGTATTTTCTGTGATTTGTGACTATCTTTGCAAACTGTCATATACACTGAAACTTTYACATTTCTCTCTCCAAAAATTAGTTACTATTTTTAAGAGTTTAGGAGTAAATGTCTGACTGTTATCAAACTTGCTAAAAGAAGAAACTTTCCACATCGACTTAAAGCCAATGAAATTTCTGAAAGCTCAAAATCAAGTTTATTCCAAATTTCAGGCTTGGCACAAACACAAATAAGGCCCATCAATATTTGTTTAGTCTGGAAATCTTTGGCAGTGAAATAAAAATTCCTTGCTGCAAGTGTGATGACAGTACTTACCCTGCTCATACGTTCCTTGCCTATTTTTCACTACTATTCCTGTTTTTGCAACCTGCAAGATAAAGTATTATAATTCATTTCTAACTTTTTTTCTCTTGAAAACTCATCTATCAGCTGTAGCACTGTCGGACAACTTCTTCCTTATATATGATAATAGAACCSATTGCTCTGTAGTCTGCAGTTAAGGAAAGTATTCAGGCAAAAGCTTTATTAATGGTAAGTACAATGCTTAAAATTGCTTCATCTAATTGGATTGCATGTTTGCTGTCTCCTGAGATATTCATAGATTAGACCAAAGCTAATGGCCACTAACATATAGCCAGTTTCTTTAATAAMGGGGTTTGCTGAAGAGTGCATGAGCCACGCTGCCAAGTTCGAATTACACCTGGTGCACGTCAATTAGACACAAATAAAACACATCAATAAGGTACAGTGTCAGCCCTACTGCTGTTAAAAGAGTATGATATACATTCGTTTACTACTTTTCCAGTCCACTTCCTCACTTCTCCTTCAGGTTAGCACTGCTAGTGGCACTCATCTGTTTCTGTTCGTACTGTTAACCACTTATCCATGAGAAGCTGTGATTGAAGATACCTCCACTTCGATAGGGAGCAAAGAAAGTCTTGTTGTGCACCTAAGCAGGGGGTTGGATGTAGRCTTAATTCAAAGCCAGTGTATGTACTTTCGAATTTATTTTTAAATTGAATTCTTTTTTTAAAWGAAAATACATTTTTTCACACTTMACTATGAAGACAATGCCAAAGCACATTCAACTTCCTTTTCAAACAAACAAACAAACCAACCAACCAAATAAACAAACAAAAAGAGGTTTCTATCTGAGACCCAGCTTGGCAGAGTAATMTTTTCCCCCTATTAAATTAACTCGTAACAGTAATTCTAAAGGAACATCAACTACTGCATTGAGGGAATTGACTGAACACAGAGCATAGTCTCAAAGCCGCAAAAACRGTGCTAAACACACACACACACTTATACACAAACACATTCTGCACAGAGCTCCTCATATGACTCAGTTTATCATTGCACGACACGTTATCTGTTAGTAGATGCACATCAGTAACACGGCAATCGCACAACTGATGAGGTCAAAGTATATTCTGAGATATCAATGCTTTTCTTTTCGATTTAGAAAGAGGATGTGGTGTGTACACTTGATCTTCTTATCTGCTTTCTTCTTGGTTTCCATCACATCAGAATCATGTAAGTCACATTTWAAAAAAAATATTTTGTGATTAAATTCATTTTGCAGAAATGTATAGGCTGTTAACAAATCAGTTATTCTTTTAGAAGTAAAATTAGTGAGTTTATCTCAAGCCACAAATCACAGTTTAAAATTAGATTTATGTATCATTTTCTCTGTTTATTAAAAGGCACCAAGTACCATCCATTTCTGTGACATTAAGTCTAGGTTTCTCTTCTGCTCCTTAGCATCTCTACAAGCTGAAAGAATCTCTTTGAAAGGATTTGAGAACAGCTGGTATTCTAGGCCCCAGATGGGCAAAGTCTCCAAAAGCACATTTAGATCTCACTGAACAGGGTACATGCATAGGTTCTTTGCTAATATAGGGACCTTCCTTGGGTCTAGGCCCATTGCTCACTAAAAATGCTTTCTAMTATCCTGTTTTGTGGGGTACCCACAAATACAGTGTGATATAGTGCTCCCCTGGACATGGGAGATATTTGAAACAAAAGGCTCTTTCTGACAGATCAGCTGGACTGTCCTTGCAATCTTTACTGGCCAGTGATTTAGCATTATGGAGCACTCATGTTGTTCTAGTCTCCAGCTTGGCTGCTTATTTGTCTGAAAAATATTGTAAGATATATATATCTCTAAATATTACTACATATTCTCAGTTTTTCAATATGAGCACTACTTTACAAATAAATTATATCTATTAAGAGGCTGAATTCCACTGAAAGATAYACCAAGATAAATTTCACTGATGTCACTGAATTTAGATTTTCTTTATGTTGTCTCTCCTCCTCTACCGTTTTCCTGAAGAATGCTGTATTTCCAGTTCTTTTCCTTCTTGATGGGGCAATGTCCTGCTTTCCTGAAACCCCTGACATGTCCCACTGTATTTGGAGCGCCCATGGAGGGCAATGGTGTGCAAATGACACTCTTTGGAATATTCATACATGATGTCCCTAATTTAGATGCCTGAGTTAAGAAGCAAGGCCCTATGCAATGCCAATAGGAAAGAATGTCTTTAATAAGAGATCCAGAGTAGAACCTAACTGTTCAGCAGATACAGACTTACCACCTGACTTATGCACCTACACGTCTACAGTCAGGAAGTGAGAATACTTCTCCAAAGTGTCATTTTTGATGAAGAGACTTTCCCCATTATTTTTTATTCTTTATTTGGTTGTCTCTTCTTGTTTCCTTGCTCCTTGACTTATCATAACTCCTCTACCAACTTGTCCAGTCTCCAACCTTGCTGATTTTCTCACTCTTCTCCAAAATGCAATTTAAATTTCATTTAAGAGTATCTATTTTCAGCAGCCAGCTCATTAGTCAGGTATCTGGGCACTTAAACACTTAAACCATCTGTCAATATTGCCTGCTTAAAGTTTCCCCGGGCCAGCTGCCGTATTCAAAGCTTGAAATAGTCTCAGGTTAAAAAAAAAAAAAAAAAAGATTTAATGTCTTTCTCCCAGCTCTTTCCACTTTTCTCTTTTGTATGTGTGTGACAGTGCATGAGCGTGCCTGTGGTTTTTTTTTTTCCCAAGCTGCCTTTTTTTTCCTCCTGTTTTTTTCTGCYGTCTTTTCCCCTTTCCATTAGACTCTTCTTTTCCTGTCTATTACATTTTAATATTTTTACATTAGTGTAAACTTCAAAAAGGACCTCTTCTGAATTTTTGTGTTTGTGTTGATGACCTTACTTACAAGCTTCCTTCTTCTACTAGTTTTTCCCTTGGAAAGAAAAAAAGAATTTTTTTGATTTTCTTCTTCTTCATTAAAAAGGCACAGCAAAAGCTCTTTTCTACTGTAGAAGTAAATGTGTGTTAGACCAAAGTAAGTTAGGCTAATTTTGTAGTAAAATGTTAAAGCCATTACTTTTCATTATGGAAAACCTGGATTTAAATCTCTGTTTTGAATAACAGCAGGACTTGAAGTAAATATTTATGTAAGTTCATTTCAACAGATCACTATTTTCCAATTTAAAAATCAGCTTTTTTACTGTATGACTGKTTTGAATTTATTTTTTTCTGTCCTACACAATAGTTACTATTTTCATGAATAGCTTGCTCCATAGGCCAATGTTTTCTTAAAAAAAGTCTACTGGGAATGAGTTTGTTATACATTGTCTCTGAAAGTTTTATCTTTAGGTTTAAGCTAGCACAATATTGTCTAGATTAGAAGTGATGTGTTATCAAGGACTCAAGAATCGGKAATTGCCAAGGAAGTTTAAGACATTTTTGTTCCTTAATTGCTTGGTGTTATTCCTCTGTGAGAGGCGACTGTACCCTTGACAGAGCTAGCAGAAGGAAATGTGTCCTGCGGAGAATGCATGCATCATCTCTGGCAGTGGGAGGCATCTGACTGGCCTTGCACAAAAGTAGACAAGGGAACGTTTACATCTTTCTGTTTTGCTTGTCTGGGCACGAGGGAGAGAAGGAAAAATGGGGTAACGTGTCTTCAGCCACCAGAAATGGCTTCAGAAGAAAGCATCTTGCCATGTCCTCAGAAGATGGATCTSTACTTGTTGCAGCTCGGCTTGTGGTCAGGAACTTGCTCAGCCACCAGGACAGGACTATGCTGCTGAACTTCCTGATGATTTAGAAGTGTCTTTAGTTAAAATGGTACTGCTCTGTGCTAGAACAGGTCAAAACTCTGCAGGGAGGTCACAGGATGTGGTACATGAATATATGGCTTCTTCTGGGATTGGATTGTGCTTTTCTACTGGGCAGATATAAAATGTAAAGGATGAAATACGCATCCAGAAATATCAATGACAAGTTTTCCTCTTTCTCCAATGGGCTAAGATATAATTCATCTGAGATCTTTTATCTTTTGTTCATCTGCAGTTGATGCAATGGAAGGTGATGCTTTAGTTATAAAATGCCCCTCACAGAGTTCGTATGTGAGAGTCACCTGGTATCACACAGAGACTAACAAAATAATTCCTGCAGAAGAAGAGGGATCACGAATATTTTCCTTAAAAAGATTACTTTGGTTTCTGCCAACTACTAGAGAAGATTCTGGAAACTACACTTGTGTTATACACTAGTAAGTGGAACATTAGAAAATTAAACGCTTAAGATTGGAAAAAAATGCATGTTTTAATAATAGATTCTACTTGTTTTTCTATGTAGATAGTCATTTTCATGGTGTACATCAATTTTGTAACTTTCATTCTGCAATTGCTATTTTTATAAAGGCTAACTAAAAATCAAAATACAACTAATCTACAGTAATCACTCAYGTGTTTATAAAATGAGACTCACATTTGCTACAAATATTCAATATAGTCCATATAAATATGCTGTCATTTACATACCTTTATTCTGTTTTAAAAGTTCAAACAAGGTCACAAAAGAGTTCAACGTAAGTGTGCAGGTGCATCTGTATAAGCAAGAAATATGTTTCCCAAGTCAAATACGTTATCCAAATGACACTGGAAGAGGAAAAATTGTTTGTCCTACATTTGACAATTATAAGAATGCTACTATCGTCCAGTGGTATAAGGTAAATATAACCCTGGCAGGGCAGTTGTAAAGCAGATCACTGTGAGTAGCTATATGCAGCCAAATAATTAAAGCTTTCTTTTCAAGGACTGCAAACCTCTAGAGGGAGAGAGATACTTCAAGAGAGATAAATATATTTTTATTAACAATCCAGGA
This sequence comes from Rhea americana, assembly GCF_003343005.1. Classification (NCBI taxonomy): domain Eukaryota; kingdom Metazoa; phylum Chordata; class Aves; order Rheiformes; family Rheidae; genus Rhea; species Rhea americana. The sequence continues at coordinate 4,446,205 of NW_028186823.1, read as the reverse complement.
AAAGAGGATGATGGATATTATACTTGTCAATTCATCTATACACACAACGGAAATGCATTTAATGTATCAGCAACAAGAATTTTTATAAGTAATGGTAAGATGATGATATTGTAGCTTGCTAAGATTCCTTGTCTCCTTAAAGCAAATGAAACTCTTTTTACATTACAGACATTTTCTGTTAGTTTGTTGTGACTTGTTCATGAAACTTTAAATCAGCATTTTAGCTGATCCAAACGGACTAAGATAGGACTACATTCCTATGTGGCTTCGATCTTTTTCTTTGATAAAAGTCTGATTGCTCTGGTTACATATTGTAACCTTAGTGGGATGCCACAAAGTTCTGTTTTCTATTTGTCTAGGGGGAAAGATATGTAGCTAATGAGGATCACTTGGTGATCTGATTCATTGCATCACTGATGTGCTAATAGCCTACAACTCAGTATCTTCTGGTGCATCTGGATTATACATCATTTACTTGACAGAAGGGCTAACAAATGCTGTTGTGTTTGTCCTGAATGAGGTATCTTCTGCGCAAGAGCAAAGTGAGGTATATACTTAGACCAAAATGGAGTGGAGCTCAGTGATTACTCTGCCTTTGTTATTTGGAATACAGCCAACATGGCTAAGCTGTATGGACTTTGGGGCCACTTCTAAGATACAGCCTCCTCAGGGAGGCCTAGTATTTGGATGGCACACAGGGGAAGAGCCTGCCAACAGTCAACCATTCCAGATTGTATCAACTTGCAAGACTTCAGAATGTGTCTGCTTGCAAAATTCTGCAATCAGATCAATGCAAAAGGAGTTAGGTTTTTTTTTTCTTTTATTGTAAAAACAGATAATGTTCATTTGCAGATTGATATCAGAGCTTTTTTCTGTGGGAAGGCATACAGCTTTGTGGGCAGAATATCGATTTAGAAGATAGGAGCCTTCATTCCACTTTTGCTGCTGTGCCCTGGTCTCAATAYAGCTTTTCATTCTGATTATTCTGAACTAGACAGGAGAGATTTGTGTTGAAGACTACCACACTTTAGGTTAGGAGGTGCAGAGGCCTCCTCTCCCCTGCTAGCTGTAATAAACTGTTGAGCTACATGACACCTTCTGCCTAACACTTCAGCTTTGTCTGAATGTGCTTTCATCAGAACTTCTCTAACCAGTCAAGGATATTGTCCTGTACGAGTTATATTGAAAACTTCTGTTTTTTATGTGGCACAAAGCCATACAAAATCACAGAGGCTTTTGTCATATCCAGGCAGATTCTTCATTTCAAAGCTAATTTGACTTTTCTTGAAATCAATGTGAAAAGAAGGGACTGCAACATAACTTGTGAAATCTGAGTTGGGTCTCTCGAGTCCATTCCAGAGTTTTTATCAAATTCAAAATATTTAACACCAACTTCCTCAATTTCTTATTAGCCCTTAGAATTTGTGTCCTGGTGGAGTGAAGCTGTTGCRTGGTGTTGATAGTAAAGAAAATGAAGTAAAATCCTGTTGCCTTGAAGAGCCACACGAACCCAGAGGAACTTCAACCTCTTACAAAATTAACATTGTTATATAGTTATGGCATTACTGTCTTTCTCCTGACATCTTATTTTCCCAGATCCAGCTAATGAAAATTTCAAGCAGTTAGGATGAGGAAAGAGAATTGCTCTTCTGACAGCCTGGCATCCAGGGGGTTAAATATACAGCTTTTTTTGGAGAACTGTGATTACGGGATTCACAGAGGTGCCTTGAGGAAAAAAAAAAAGCTTAACGAGGAGAAAGCAATGAGCAAGAAAAACGGTTGGAGTAGRAAATGTGAGATAGTATAAAGGGCAAGAAAAGAAAAAAACACACCACAGGGGAAAAAATCCCAAAGAACTGAGTGCCTAAGTCAAGTTGAGTGGCTGGATGTTGTTTGGCTTGTTCATATCAATTATTATTAGAGAGGAAAAGTAAATATATCAATGGAAAAGTAGTGTTCCCATAAATTATAGAAGTTGTTGATGAAAGATGTTCAATGTCATGGCAGACTGATATAATATGAAGCAGTTTTATATCTAATGTGTGCAAACAGTGCACAGAGGCCAGCACTTGAACATGCTCAGATGTCAGGCTATAGAGATGGGGGCGAGAGGAGGAAACAAAGGTTAACACTGGCAGCTGTATGCTAGTGCRTCCCCATTTCCTATAATGCATAAATTTTGTATCATTGATATGAGTAATTTCTCAAATGTCTGAAGGAATTTCTTCATCCCCTTTTACAAAAAAAATTATGCTCTGCTTAAAAGCAACATGAGCAAATGAGAACACACACAGACCTATAATTTTGTTTTTTTTTTCCATTCAGCAGGTGCCATAATACTTGAGAAAATAAAACCTTTCCTTTATTTTTATGAACAAATGTAAAAAAAATTAAYGAGGAGAAAATACTTAAACTATTAACATGTAAATTCACATACACAGACTCTCCAGAAAAGTTTGGTTACAGCAGTAGAACCAGATGATCCCAGCAGACATCTGAAACAYGGATGCAGCATTAGTTCGCAATTTTACTTCAAGATGATAGAGTAGTAGCAGTAYAGATTATACGCATTATCTTATAAAACACATGTTCACATCTTTCTAATATGTGCATTCTTTCTCTCTTTAATTTCTAAAGCAAAACACTCACCACTGCCTCCTCAAATTATATTTCCAAAAGATAATGATGTAATACAAGTGGATCTTGGTAAGTACAGATTTTAAATCACCTTTTAGAACAACATTTTTTGATGGCCTAATGAATTTGGAGATTTTCAAGACGATTTAATAATAGAATTTATCATTACATTTTTGCACTACAATTTTTACCTCTTTTAATTTTTAATTTTTGATTTAATTTCACCCCAGAAACAGTGACATGGAGTTCAATATATTTGGTGAGCTATTTAGACATTAAGTTGTAATTTAAGGAGATTTCAACAACTTATTCTATTTTCAATGTGATGGACTAGGTTTTGGTTTCCATGGTCATGAGRCTCTGAGGATTGACAACTGATGGGGAGAGATGGGATCCACTGCACTAAGCTGAGCATGTGTATCTTTGCCAACAGGTTGGCCAGCCTGGCAAGGCGGTCTTTAAATTAGGAAAGATGAGGGAAGGGGAGATTATAGATACAGTGTAGTCAGCAAAACAYGGCTCAAGTATGGATACCTCCAGCAGGTGCATGCAGCCAAGGAAGTACGTACAAGACATGACTATGTGRGATCCCCTTGCACCCTTCCTGGGAAACCTGCATGCTCAATTACCTCTCTGAAATGCCTGTACACCAATGCATGCAGCATGGGGAATAAACAGGAGGAACTGGAGATGTGTATGCAGTCACAGGGCCATGATCTCATTGCAATTACAGAGACATGGGGGACAGTTCACATGACTGGAATGCTGCCATTGAGGGCTACGTGCTTTTTAGGAAAGACAGGCCAGGAAGCAAGGTGGTGGGGTTGCTTTTTATGTGAGAGAGCACCTGGAATGCATCGAGCTCTGCCTAGGGGTGGAGGAAGAGACAGTCGAGAGCTTGTAAGTAAGGGTTAAAGGGCAGGCCAACATGGGTGACACTGTTGTGGGTGTCTACTACAGGTCACCTGATCAGGAAGAGGAAGTCAATGAGGCCTTYTACAGACAGCTGAAAGTAGCCTGATGATCACAGGCCCTAGTTTTCATGGGGAACTTCAACCACCCTGTTGGGGGTGTCTACTGTGKCCCTGTCTACTGGAAGGACAACACAGCTAGGCACAAACAGTTCAGGAAGCTCCTGCAGAGCACTGATGATAATTTTTTGACACAGAAGATGGAGAAGCCAATGAGGAGAGGGGTGCTGCTGGACCTTGTACTAACAAAATAGGACTGGTTGGAGATGTGAAGGTTGGGGGCAGTCTTGGCARCAGTGACCACGAGATGGTGGAGTTCAGGATGCTGCAAAGAGGATGCAGAGCAAAAATTGCAAACCTGGACTTCAGGAGAGCAAACTTTGGCCTCTTCAGGGACCTACATGGAGGAATCCCATGGGATAGGGTCTTAGAAGGAAGGGGAAGTCCAAGAGAGCTGGTTAATATACAAACATCACTTCCTCCAACCTCAAGAGCAGTGCATCCCTATGAGTAAGAAGCTCAGCAAAGGGGGCAGGAGACSTGTGTGGATGAGCAAGGAGCTCCTGGCAAAACTCAAACACAAGAAGAAAGTATACAGAATGTGAAGGAGGGGACAGACCACTTGTCTGAATAAGAATGTTGTCAGAGACTGCAGGGATGCAAAGAGGAAGGCTAAGGCCCATCTGAAATTGAATCGGGATGTCAAGGACAACAAGAAGGGCTTCTTCAAATACATCAGTAGCAAAGAGAAGACTGGGGAATAYGTGGGCCTGCTGCTGAATGGAGTGGATGCCTTGATGATGAAGGATACAGAGAAGGTAGAGTTACTGAATGCCTTCTTTGCTTCAGCCTTTGCTGCTAAGGCCAGCTCTCAGGAATCCCAGAGCCTGGAGACAASAGAGAAAGTCYGGAGAAAGGAAGACTTTCCTTTGGYCAAGGAGGATTGGGTTTGAAATCTTTTAGGCAACCGTGACATCCACGAATCCGTGGGCCCTCATGGGATGCACCCACAAGAGCTGAGGGAGCTGGTGGATGTTAYTGCTAGGCCACTCTCCATCATCTTTGAAAAGTCCTGGAGAACAGGAGGACTGAAGAGGACTGGAAGAGGACTGAGGACTGGAAGAAAGCTATTGTCACTCCAGGCACTCCTTCAAAAAGGGCAAGAAGGAGGACCCAGGAAACTACAGGYCAATCAGCCTCACCTCCATCCCTGGAAAGGTAATGGAGCAGCTTATCCTGGATGTCATCTCTAAATAYATGGAGGAAAAGAAGGTGATCAGGAGTAGCCAGCATGGCTTCACCAAGGGGAAATCCTGCTTAACCAATCTGATAGCCTTCTGTGATGGAATGACTGGCTGGGTAGATGAGGGGAGAGCAGTGGACATTGCGTACCTTGACTTCAGCAAGGCTTTTGACACTGTCTCCCATAACATCCTCCTAGGCAAGTTCAGGAAGTGCAGGCTAGATGAATGGACAGTGAGGYGGAYTGAGAACTGGCTGAAAGGCAGAGCTCAGAGGGTTGTCATCTATAGTGCAAAGTCCAGTTGRAGGCCTGTAGCTAGTGGAGTTCCCCAGGGCTCAGTACTGGCTCGTCTTGTTCAACTTAYTCATCAGTGACGTGGATGAAGGCACAGAGTGCCTCCTCAGCAAGTTTGCTGATGATACCAAGCTGGGAGGAGTGGCTGATTCATCAGAAGGCTGYGCTGCCATTCAAAGAGATCTGGACAGGCTGGAGAGTTGGGCAGAGAGGAACAAGGGCAAGTGCAGGATCCTGCACCTAGGRAATAATAATCCTAGGCACCAGTATAAGGTGGGGGCTGACCTTCTGGAGAGAAGCTCTGYRGAGAAGGACMTCAGAGTCCTGGTGGACAACAAGTTGACCATGAGCCAGCAATGTGCCTGTGTGGCCAAGAAGGCCAATGGTGTCCTGCAGTGCATTAGGAAGAGTGTTGCCAGCATGTCGAGGGAGGTGATCCTGACCCTCTATTCAGCACAGCTGACACCTCATCTCGAGTACTGCGTCCAGTTCTGGGCTGCCCAGTCCAAGAGAGACATGGAGCTACTGGGGAGAGTCCAGCATAGGGCTATGAAGGTGATTAGAGGGCTGGAGCACCTGCCCTATGAGGAACAGCTGTGAGAGCTGGGCCTGTTTAGCCTGGAGAACAGAAGACTGAGAGATGATCTTATCTATAAGTACCTTAAGCGGGGGTGTGAAGAGAATGGGGCCAGACTCTTTTCAGTGGTGCCAAGTGACAGGACAAGAAGCAAAGGGCACAAAGTGGAAGTTCTGTGAAGTTCTACCTGAATGTGAGGAAAAACTTCTGTATTGTGAGTGTGACAGAGCACTGGCACAGGTTGCCCAGAGAGGTCGTGGAGTCTCCTTCTCTGGAAATATTCAAAACCCTGGACGCAATCCTGTCTAACATGCTTTAGTTGACCCTTCTTGAGCATGGGGGCTGGACTAGATAGTCTCCAAAGGTCCCTTCCAACCTCAATCATTCTGTGATTCTGTGAATAATTGCTTAAGTGGGTTAAGCACCACCAAATGAAGTCTATATTACCTTCCTAACCTAATACAAATATATTTGTAATCCTTTTTTGCTGCCATGGATCATTTGTTTAAACCTTCCTTTACTATTTCTTCTTAAGCATCTTCTTATGCACACTTTTTCAGCTTTAATTCAGAAAAGATGTTAGAATTGTTAAAGCAAAACTAGAGGATAGTGTGAAGATTTGTAGAAAAAAAAGATGTTATGAGGGAAATAAGGTTATTTATATTTGTTTTCTTCATGGAATGTTTAYAAGTTTCTATATCTTGTTTAGGTGCTGCTTTGTCTCTGAAATGTCAGGCCCGTCTGGGGATTAAGAAACAGCCTATAGCTGTTGTCACATGGGATGTGAATAACATTCCAGTAAAAAACTTTGATTTTTCAAGATTTCGTGAAGAAACTCTTTTGTAAGTACATATAACATGGAATAATCTTTCTTCTGTGCAGATTTTAGCAATTAACAGCCAACAATAACAGCTCTTTCTCTCTATTAGTTTTGAAGGACATGATCAAGAGTATTACAGGGAGACCACTTTACATATTACTGAAGTAAAAAAGGAGGATCTACAGGCAAATTTCACATGTGTAGCAGTGAATGAAATGGAAAACACAAAGGCTACAGTGACATTACAAATGAAGGCACAATGTAAGGGTAGAATTTTTTCATTTTACATTCTTAGTCTTTATGCTGAGTTTGAAATGTCAAAAATATATTGGTGATATTTCCATTAACAAAAAGAAAAAAGAATCTGCTGTGTATTGAAGTCAGAGGCAAAATTTCCATGGCTTGCTTAGTCCACAAAATTTCTCAGGGTTGCCTCTGCCATGGAGGGGGCATTACTCAAATGTTACCAGTGAGAGATTATGAGGAATGGGACCATGTTCCAGCTCTGCATTAAGGATATCTTGTTTCTAGGATGATCCTGATTAGTGGCAAATTTCTCTTGTCTTGAAGGCATGCATTGCATCAGAATTTAAAACACACTGATTTAATGCAGTCTGCTACTGAAAAGGGACTCAGGTTGTAAAGGAGCCTCTGTAAATGAGTGTCTGGCAGCAAACTGACCTATCCTTTTGTCAGCATTGTTAAAATTCATTGTGCGAATCAGAGATTCACCTTCTTCTGAGAATCAAACTGCTGTTTCTAGYGCAGCTCAATGACAGAAAATAAGTAGATTTTAAAAGTAGAGCCTCAGCTAGAGTTTGCCAGTTTGCTTTCTTTCCCTCATGTTCCTTCCCCTCCTCTTTCTCATACCACATCCACCACTGCAGTGCCTTGTTTTTAGCTGAACATTAAGTGGAACAGGTGATCTGTACAGCAATGTCATGCATTCACTAGTCTTGATTATTTACGACTTCCTACAGGATTATGGCTTTAAGCCTAGACATATTTCCTTTCCTATAGCCTAGAGAAAAAGGGATGTAGGTGAATTGTAACAGAGGATAGGTCATCATTCAGCAGACAAAACAGAATCCCACTGAAGAGGAGATGTTTTATTTGGATATTACTAGGTGAGTGAGAGCACAGCATAGCTCAGGAAGCTAGCAGCACACATCAGCTCTGGGCTGAATTACCTGAGTGTGGAAGTGAACTTGAAATGAAAGGGAAGGAAACTGGAGTGTAGTACTGAGTAATGCTTCCTGCTCTAGTTCAGCCTTTACTGTACCCATACAAACTATATGAAGGAATGACTATATGAAGGAATGAATATATYTGATATTCTGTATTCATTAAGTGATTCATTAAATCTAATTCCTTCTGTACACAAATCATATTTTGTTTTTATCCATAGGTCTTCAGTAAATGTTCATGAAAGCTCTTGACTGTGACCCACTTTGCTGCTGCCTGTTTTGTGTGGATGTCTATTCCCCTCTCCTTGTTGCTGCTATTGTCAAGATGCCTGCTTCTGCTATTCACCACTGCTGGTATAAGCGATGCTACATCCAGAAATGGTTATGCTCTGCTTTAGTTTTTTACACTTGCTCCTCACACAGCCCAGCAATATTTACACTAAAACAATGACACCTTGCCCCTAAGTACAATAAAAATGCTGCAGGGATTTCTTTGTGCCTCATGCCCTGTAAACATGCAATAAAAATGTGTACTGTTCTTTTTTTTTTCTTTAAAATGAAAAAGCAGCTTTTAAAAAGTCCATGGTTGTTCCTTTGTCTTTTCTGCAGCCTGCCTTTTGTCCCCCAGTTACTATAATGTTAATGGGCTTTTACATGCAATCTTGTTCTGTATTCTGGATTTTTCTCAAGATATTCAGTAAGGCTTACATTATGATTATTTGTAGCACAGATTTCTGACAGGCAGTAAGAGATCAATAGGTGTTCTGCCATCTACTACTGAAATTAGGCAGTGTGGGGAAAATTTCATGAACTACGTAGATGGTGTGCAGTAGCACAGACAACAGGTTAAGGGAGGAAGTGAAGATGTTGTAGAYGATCGCATTAGAATGCCTCTGTGTTAGAACCTGTTCAGTCTTACTGTAATAAATAGTCTCTCTCTTCAAAAACTTGCTGAATGTGATTTGGCGCATCACATAGAAAGTTTCAGTGAGAACCCTCTACTCTTCTGAGTCACAATTAAACACTAACCGCTAGTTCACTGTTGAGATATTATAATTAATTAATAATTTGCATTGATAACAGTAGTAATCCACATAGAAATTAAAAATTGCTAAAGAGAACAGTGAAGAAAAAAAATGAGAGGTTTCTTTTATAGGCAAGGGTGGTGACACAGCTGTTGGTTTTTATCTCCATGGCAAACAAATATATTCCCTAAATACTGCCAGGAAAGTTGTGATTGGCAAAGCTGCTTAACTTTTCACAGGAAAAAAGTGTATTTTTCAGTTTAGGATATATGTTATGTAAATATGCACATATTCACATGTGTATGCGAAAAACAGTGCAGGAAGATGAATGTAGTATCTGTCCTAAGGATTTCTTTTCACTTGTCTTTATAAATAAGAGATAAATGCTGCAACTCAATGCCTGCTAAAAGCTAATTAGCTCTTTAGAAATGATCTACATGATCTAAATACATCAGTTGCCAGAAGTAATGCAATGCAGTCAGCTCTATTTGGTGTGATTTGGCATTATCCAGATGARGAACATTTTGTCTTTCAGACACAGGGAAATCAGACAAATTCCTTCTCTGTTTTAATAGCAGAATTTTAATGAGGATTTGGCTACGAACTTYGAAAATTTCTGTAACTATATTCTTCCTTTCAGCTGTCCCGTCAGGAAGTGTCAATGTCTGCATTTTTCAACTGCTGCTGCCACATTCAGAGGTTGCTTCTTCTCATACTGATTAAGTTCTTTTTCTGTCTTTTCTCATCCGTCCCCTGCACATCCCCAGGCAACATGGAACCATTCTGCAACACAATTTGCCATCTTTCCTCTTGCCATTTTTCTTGAGGTTCTCTGGTATCTTCTAACTAACTCCTTAATGTTCTTAAAAACATTCCGTACATCTCTTAATCCCTCTTTACAGAAAATATGGGCTGCCGCATTTCCTGTCTTGTCTTTCATTCCTAAGTCTCCCTTTTTAATTCCAGAAATGGTGATCATCACATATCCCACATTACCTCTCTACCACATGATGTGGTCTGAGATCATCTGCATAGCTTTTTGTGTGGTGTTGGTCTCTGTTCACTGTAAGGCTGAGGAATTTGTGACAACTTCTAATTCTCCTTTCATCCTCCTTTCATGGCTAAGATGTAGTTAGTCTTACTGGACACTGGGCAAGAGGCAGAGACTTTGTCTGCCAGACTACTCCCAGTTGCCTTTCGCAGCTGCTTGGTATCACTTATACTGGAAGATACCGTCTCTCCAGGATGAGACAAACCGACCAGATATACGGTTCAAAAGAATTCAGCTCATTTTGAGTGCAATGGATTGACACTCACAGGAGCAGTTCTGCTGGCAGACCTGGGACACTGTTAACTCCTGACAGAGAGGCAGAGACAAGTAATTGCTGAAACACTGAAAATGTTAACTTTTTCCATCAGCAGAGCTGGGTCAGGATAGGAACATTGCTTCAGCGTCCCTTTAATCTCTCTTCTAGGGAATACAAGTGCTATCTGAATATCTYCAAAATGCTTCCTTTTTAATTAAAATATAAGATGCCATTGGCTTCTTCTAGTCCCCTGTCTTCATTCAGAGGTGATTAAATCACATGGGTCTGACTCTCAAGTATCATTTCTTCCCGAGTTAGTATTGCTCAACTCTCATTCACAAGCAGGTGCGAAATGGCTACAGAAATAAAAATCTTCCTGATGTGAACTCTCTGCTAGGTACAATGCCAGAAATTCTCATCATTCTGAATAGAGTCCAGCCCAGGACATCAGGTCTGTTCTTCCTCAGAGATGTTTAACACTGGACCTAGCCTTTTGGCTTATCTCTGGTAGACAGATGTGGACAGGAATTCCAGACCCAGTTCTCTGCCTGTACTGTCTGGATGTGTACAACTGCAAAGCCAATGAAGTGATAAAAAAAAAATCTTTAGCATCTGTCCAGAGATGCCTTCAGATGCTCTGATTTATTTCCTTYGCTCTCTCAGATACTGTTTTTTTGTGAGCAGATAATTATATATTCTCATTACTTTTGAATACAAATAAGTAGTTTTAAAAGACTATTCATGAACTCTCCGGTGCTAAATGATACAGTGGAGTCAAATGGAACATCATGATCTGAACAGCCTTGTTCAGGGCCTCCAAAAATGGGTTCTGGCTGCTGCTCTCATTGTGCTGAATTATAGATGATTTATTCCAGAGAAATGAGAGGCTTACTGAGAACTGAACCTGCTCTTCCAGAAAGACCTCTGTGGGGATTCTTGTCTGAGGCTTCACAAGTTTTATAAGCTCATTTATGACTTTTTTCAGCCTTGATCTGATCAGTGGAAAATTAAATAGAAACAGCTCCTTTAAGGTTCATAATTATGGAAGTTGCTGTTGGAACTTACTTATTTTTCTAGCCATTTGCTAGATATTTAGGCAAGGTTAAAACAGTGTTTGTGCAAGCTCACAGTCAACACATGAAACAGTAAGAAACAGTGACAGTCTCTGTTCCGTGGATGATCCTCACCAGGTAGAGAGTTTTTTGGTATTGTCTGTATATGTGTTAATGGGGAAAATGGATCAAATCATAAATTTGTAGGAGTCCACAAGGGCAATATTCCTTCACAGKCACTGTATGGCACAGCTGCTGCTACTAAATAGCTAAACTCCCTTATAAAAGCAACCGGTTGTAGCTTGCCCACATTAATCTCATTGGAGGGATGTTTCCCCAGTTCTGTTGCAGGTAGACTTCACCAGGTGCCTGATGGAATGATGTTTCTTTCTCTTTTTAAATGGCACAGAAGAGGTCCAGAGCAGTTATATTATTACACATAGAGGGTAATGAATTCTCATACCGGGCAGGAATAGGTAGGTGAAGAAGAGGGATTGCAAATGGAAATCTCTTACCCTGGCTTAGCCCTCAGAAAGAAAATGCACATGAAAGTGCTCTGAGTCTGCATAATAAAACCAAGAGGAATGAAAATATGTATCTTTCACTTGCTTTGGAGCAGATTTCTACTATGAGGCACCTGTCATTACTCTTCCCTCCAAAGGAATAACGTGTAACTGTTGTATACATTCTTTGATATTTTAATCTAAAATTTGGCTATACGGAACTCATACTCTTTTCAGTACTGAATCCTGGATGAATTCAATACATACGGGATATAGGCCAAAAATGTCTTCTTCAGTTTTGTGGCTGTAACATTCTATGGATTTAAGCTTTTGAACTCTTTAACATAAGGTTGGAGGGAGTTGGAAATTATCTTGCTTCTAGCTCCCATCATCTCTTACTGCAGCAGGACCAGATGTCATGTAGAAAACATACAYATCTAGACTGACCTCAGTCACATGAATTACAAAACAAGAGGAAGTTCAGACTGTTACAGGAACACAGATATTCCCTAGAAAAGTGTCAATCAAAACCTTATCCAAAATTAGCTGTGAGTGTACAAAAGCACAGAACCGATGGCTGCAGTCCTTGATAGTCACTGAGGCTGAGAATCAGTTTCAAGAGCTCTTCCAAGACGGAAGATGGAACTGAAGTTGGTGACTTCTTTCTTTCTGATCTTTCCTTACTCATCATTGGTATTTTATGTTCCCCAAAGGAAAAGAAGGGGGAGAATCTCATCTGCCTCCAAAATAGTTTATTTTATTTTTATGAACAGGACTTGTTCTTGTTTCCTGCTTGTTTTACATACTTTGTTCTTATCWTGCAGATTTTATTATTTGCACATTTCTCTGCACCCTGCTTGTACATMTACACCACACGCCTCTGCTTGCCCATTTGTGACTACTTACTATTTTTATAGTTTATACTTATGCTCAGCTTGTATGCATTACAAAATGCATATATACTATATACTGTTGTTATGTTATTAACGGTGCAACATTGTTTCAAAATACTTGTACGTTGTTGCCAGCTGTGGTAGTTTAGTATATTTATATCTGTGTTCAAAGCAAGCAACTATTAATTACACTGCTTAGTATATTTCTGAAAAACAAAGGTGCAATAGGTCTCTCTTTTGGCTACACCAACTMAGAGGGAAAAGGTTTTGCAGTCTCTGTTGTGAGCTCCTTAAAGCCATACCAGAAGTAAGGATATGAGAGGCTGAGGCTTCAGCCCTCACGTTAACTTCTGTACAGCTAATACTTTCTTTATTTCTTTTCCTTGCAGTGGATCATTCCAGTGTCCTCATGATCATAGGATTTCTAGTTCTGTTAATAATAATAGCAGTCTCTGTTGTACTTTATCAGTTTTTCCGAGTTGATATTGTTCTATTGTATCGGGATATATTTCAACCCTACTCAGTCAAGGATGGTGAGTAAAAATTGTGCAAAAAGATTTTTTAAAAAAGAAAAAGGCATATTATAAGGACGGAAATATAAGTTTTTTACTAAACTCATATGACCTCAGAGCCTGATTCTTCACTCTCTCATGCCTTCTGGAATCATTTAGACTAAGGAAGGGATACAACGATCTCCACCAGATAGGAAGGAAGGAAACTTTTCAGATTAGAAAGCAAATGGTATAAAGGAAAATATATTTGAAAGAAACGAGTAACAAAAAAGAGAAAATGAAATATCTGACTTGGAACTTGGTTCTCACTGTAAGACTACTTCCTGAATGAAGAGGCCTTTTACTCAGAAATATGGTATTTCATGGGAACAATGAGTAATTTCCTCAAAGACGAAGAATCCAAGTGGAGTGTCTTGTCTTGTAAGACAAAGGCTGTTAACAGTCTATTGTATTACTGAAATAACAAATGCTGAGCTTCATCTCTATTTCATCCTAATGTGCACTGGTCAACTGAATTCTTACTCAATATACTTTGGGATACCTACACATGGCCTTCATAATACAAAGGTTGGTTTCCTCAAATTTACAAACGCACAAGACCTAACAACTGAGCATAGAAAACACCAAATGTACACAGTCTCTATTTTCCAAACGTGTTCAGTGATATATATTATTCAGATTAGCATTATTATTCAATTTAGATCTCTTTCAAAAACTATTTTTTAAATTTCTTATCTAGCTCTTGCAATAGACAACTCTAATCCATGTTAATGTAATGAACCTTCTTCTTGTTCTACCTTGCAGATGGGAAGATATATGATGCATATGTTATCTACCCCAAAAGCCACACCAGCAAAGCTAATTTTGTGGAATACTTTGTTTATCAAATTCTTCCAGATATTCTAGAAAATGAATGTGGATATAAATTATGCATTTATGGGAGAGATATATGTCCTGGAGAAGGTAAATTTCAGACTATACTGGGCACTGAGTGGCTTGTAAAGTTGGAGTGAATYGCGATTCTGCTCCCTTTTGGGAGTATAGGAGGTCCTTTTACATTCCTAAGCAGGCTACTCATCTCATCAGCAGTGTTGTCTTTCAGGCAAGGTAATCAAATGGTACTTTGCTTGGTAGTGTTCTAAGGAAAGTAAGCTGTAGGGTAGTTGCACAAATTGTTTATCACCTCCTTGGGTCATGCAGAAAATGTGACCTGAACTGTAACACTTTTAGACATACACTTGCTCTTTGGGCAGTGAACTGCATAGCCATTATTCAGGCAAAGCCACAGCCAAACCATGCATGAGCAGGTCTACAAGAACTGAAGCGCAGAAAACCATGGACTAAAAGTGGAGAAATTAATCCTGCTGTTATCACTCAGGGGTTTTGAACCTGTGACAAGGGTGTTCAAGTTCAACTTCTGTTCACTGAAACGACCCACTTTCACTTGACACATTTGCCAGTATTAATCAAGAAAGCAGTTTGTATTCTTTATTCCTTCTTGCTTGTCTTCCAAACTGGACTTAATCTGTAAAGTTCACCTGTGTTATTTTTCATATRGACATCTCTACATTGCCTCTTATGTTGGCAAGCATCTAGATGCTTTCTGCCTTCCTCCAGAGCTGACAGGTCTGTTTATCTTGTGCTCTGGTGTTCTGTGAACTAGATGTTCTCTCCCTGTCAGAATGAAGTCATGAAGCCAATGCTGACACATTTTCAATGACACATTTCTGAAATCAGCACTGGGCCAGGTGTCATTCATCCACCCAGAGTTGGGTAAGATCCTTGATCTCCTCACTTCTGGAAAGTGGCAGAAGTTCTGCCAAGCCTTGAGAAAAGCCACTGAGACAAAGATGTAAAAAAAAGCTACACAGGTGGCTGAGCCAGGTCATACTCACTATACCAGATAGAAGACAAGGAACAGTAGTTCATGAAACTGTCAGTGACAAAACCTTACGCAACCTGTTCAAGTGATTAGGGACAGGAAAATATTTTGTTATGGGACATCACTGTTCAGCTGTGGTTTAAGAAAGACAATCACAAAGAAAATGTTGTGAAGACTCTAGGACTAGAATCTAACAAGCTGCCAGAAAACAAAGACTTCTTTACTATACAAAGGCATGAACCAGTGCCTGTAAAGCAGGAGTTTGCCAGACTGAAGACTCACACTGTCATTCTTGGACAGTGAGTATTTTTCATTTGATTTATTCAGTCTGATTTCAGTCTTATTCATACTGCTGTCCTTTCTCTCTTCTTGCTGATTCCAGTTTATTCCTTGTTTTTTCTCAAAATGGCAATCTTCTGCTCTTGAGCCTTTTCTTGAGGGTACCAGATTCTGAAATCCAAAACCTTAGAACTGACAATATGCTAAGTACATATAATAACGTATAATAATACTGATCAAGAGTATTTTAAATGAATACCACTTCTAGTTACTGTAATCTTCCCTGAAGATTACATAGCATTTGATGAATCATATTTTTCACTGCAAGACTGTATGTATTTCAGAAAAAAAACTCTGTTCAGAGGATGTGAAATGGAATTATCATTCTGAGAAATGTTCACGACTCTGTTCCAGAGCATACCTTTGTAACTTGTAACTTATGTTAGCCCAATAATAGAGAAGGCAGAATGATCCAAATGAAGAACGTCACTGCACAGCTGTTGGGCTCCCATTTGCCTTCTTAAACTAGCATTCCTTTTGTTTTCCTGGTCATACTGATTAATGGCATTTTCTACAACATAACAATTGTCTGAAGAGGGTCAAATGCAAGTATGGTCCAGTAAACCAAGAGTTTCATCAACATCAACWTCTGCTGTATTCCTGTGATGGTACCACTGTCCTGTCAGTTGCATTCTTTGCTACAGAATCTAACTAAACACTGCCAGAGCTGCTGCATCTATAATAAAAAAAATCATACAAAAATAACATAAGGATACAAAATGACTGGACCACTGTTGCACATAGCCAAGTATCCTATCTCTTAACAGTTGCCATGGGCAAAGACTAGGCAAGGAATTTAAGAACAAGACAAGCTTACATGATAATTCCTCTATTGTATTCTCCCAGTAGTCTGGACTTCAGAAACTGGAATTTTTGTGTGTAATAGGTGCTGACAGATTTTTCTTTCACAGCATTTTCTGCCAATTTTTGAACCCATATGAACTTCTGGCATTCACAAAACTGGTCACAATGAATTGCATAATTGAAATATTTGTAGCTTGTCACAAGTATGGCATCACAAATCCAAACGGAAAAGAATGTACTATCTTAGTTCCATGGTCTCTTAGTCTCGGGCACAATGAACTGCACTTGAAAACTTCAAAAGAGAATTTTAAAACCGCTGTTATGGGAACTAACCATACAGCAATGGCTGCTTACCTTATTTCTGTCATCTTCCACAGAATTTCCTAACATCATCTAATGAAAAAGAAGAAAATGAAAGGAGTTAGCATTGGCAAACATCGCAGAAAGGCAAATTGTGGAGAATGCTCTGAGGGTGGAGAAACAGGGCAGGGAGGTCATTCAAGGGATCCTCTGATCTAGGGACTGAAAAAGCTGGATATCTCTGAAACTGAAAAGACCCTTGCAATGGCTTGGAAACCCCTGGTAAAGGAAAAGAAGCTGCAAATGATTTACTGATATCATCAGTGAATTAGTGGCTTTCTCAAAAACATGCTGCATCACCTTTCCTTAGCTCCCACCTCCCTTCTTTGATCCAGCATCACATGCTCCCACCCATACAACTCCAGCTTCCATTCTACAGAAAACTCTTCTGACTGGTTTGGATCAACATTTCAATTGAAAGGCTCTCATCTGCAGTGCTCCTCACAGAGTCATCATGGCAGGTCATTGAGGAGAGCAGCTCTGGGAGGCTTGACTTGGAGCTTTCCAAACTAACCAAGATGCTTCTCCCATGGCATACCAACTCTTGAGTTCTTTAGGCACAACTCTCCATCATCACTGCCCTAATTGTGATTGATCAGCTCTTCCTAACCTGGCAGTAGGCAAGGTGAAAAACATCCTTGCTGGAATACAAATTCCACAGCTGCCCTGTCCAGACTTGCAACACAGTCATTTAACACTTACGACACTTCAGCACTTGATACTTGTCTCCTAAGTCTTCTTTGCACACTGCTTGCTGCCCTAGATGAGGCAGCGGGGTGGATGCCAACACAATACACAGGTTAGCATATCAATTAGCATGCTGTAGTTCAGGAGACTTAATGTACCCTCTACAAGTAAATAAGATCTTAGAAGTAATAGTCAGCCAAATGTCCCCAAATGGCTAATTTTCTTTAGTAAGTATTGCAGCATCCATTTGTAAATCTCTAACCTCAATGGTATATGATTCCTTATATGGAAACAGATGGATCAAGCACCAGTTTTGTGTAATCTGGAAATTCTTAACAATTTCTACATATAGTTAAAATATTAAAGTTTCAGTTAAAGAGAACATCTGAAAGGAAACTTTGATTACTGTAAGCTCTTCAGCTTTTCTCCTAATGAAAAACTGTATCGTATTGAAGTGAAACTGGTTATTTCTGGTTAAAAAGCAATAGAAATGAAATGCCTAAACACAGTTTAYAAAAGAGATTTCATGGTCTCTTCATATTCTTGTACATTTTTAGATACAGCCAGTGCAATTGAAAAGAGGATACAGAAGAGCAGACGGCTGATCATCATTCTAACACACCAGTCGATTCATTGTGAAGATCTTTCTTATGATCAGCATATTGCTTTATACAGTGCCCTCATTCAAAATGATACTAAGGTGATCCTTCTGGAAATGGAGACAATTGGGACTTATGAGAAGCTTCAGGAATCTCTTAGGTATATCATTAAGCAACAAGGTACCATCAAATGGAAAGAGCCACCCATAGGACACCCACAGTCATCCAATTCTAAGTTCTGGAAATATGTGAGGTATCATATGCCACTGACACACAAGACTTCATACTCAGCTAATGCTGGGTGAACAATGAGTTTAAGGAAATACTGATATACTATCAGCCTGAACTATGTACCTGCATCTCCTTTTCCTTTCAGTAGGCACAGGATTTTGCAGTATGGAAGTCTGGCTGTGTTTTTTCACTTTTTTTCAATCCTTCAATTGAGTAAAGATAAGGTAAACTGAAAAAGAGGGTTTGGGGAACTGAACAGAGTTTGTAGAGGTATCAGAATTCTATAAATAAATCATTTAGACTGAGTGCAGCATTTATGTCCTGAATCGACATGCAAAACACAATGTACATGTATTTTTTCTATATATTCATATGCATATAACTGAAAGTTTTGATTCTGAACAGCAGAATATTCTGCAGGCTTGCATTATGTTTCAAATGCATTTGATTTGATACATATCTTATGTATTATTCTACTAGAAATTATAATATTTTGCTTTTGTTAATTTCTACTGCCGCTTATTCCTTATTGATTCAGTAATAGTCATGTTACGAAACCTGATTCTTCCTGAGTGGGGATAGCTTAGTAAAAGGCTCTTCAGAGACTGATGTGAGTACAGTATTTTTTAAAAATGCAGTGTTACGAGAGGATACACACATACATACGCACATACACATATATAAAATGAATTTCACATATATGGGAACTTATTTAACTTTACAGCTCTATTACAAAGAAATTCTACATTTAAAACTGCTAAATATATGATTAGAACAAATAGAGAAAAATAGTATTTTAATCTTTACTACTGTTATTATATCTATAGATAGAAAATAATTTTGTACATTTCATACATATTTTTGTTCACTGCTGCATTCCTTTAAGCTACCTGAAGAAGAAATTGACTGCATTTTCCCCAAAACTAGTAATAACATTTTGTTTTATGCCTGGTTACTTTATGCCTGGTTACAATTTCTTCTATTAGGGAATATGCTCAGTTGCAAAGGCCAAATCCAGATCTCCTCGTAGTTCAGGGGTGTACGAACAAAGCATGTTCTAGTATAGATCCTTAGGAGTATTAATGATTTTAGATTCTTAAAACTATGAATTTTCTTAAAGCCTGAGAAGGCTTGATTTTGAGCTTCAAGCTTGCTAAAGTGAAAATTAGATACAAATCATCTAATGTTACCAAGTTGAAGCTAACAGAATAGACAAATCCATTCCTTTTTTTGTACATTGTACGTTATTACTAAGCATGGATCTTAAAATTTATGGACTGCTGTCTGGATTTGGAAGAACACATATGCAATATATGTATAGATGCTATTTTTAATATGAAATTAAAAGATCAGTGGCAAACTAAACAGCTTTTCATTGATTCATTACATTGTCAAGTATTCATGGACTCTTACTCACTTCACCAAACCCATAAAAAAATCTAATACTGCATTTTATTTTTGCCTTATTAGATCACGTCCAGCATTGGGTCCTGTTCCTGAAGATCCATCTACATGAACCTTGCTTTCTATTGGGACCTCCATGAAATCAATTTGTGATAGTATAAGAGATTTAGTTTATTACAGGCTTAACCAGGGGCTGTATTTTGATGACTTCTAGAGTACTATTAATTCCCTCAAAAAGAACAATAATACTAAGACATATGCAAAACTGGTTCCTTTTCACTACAAAGATTTTTCACAACAAGTTTTGAGAAAGACAAAGCATTCCCTTCCAAGGCCATTACAAGATCAATTTTTAAGACAGTTTGAGACCTGAGCACTTACAATTAAGAAAAGATCATAATCGAATACCCTGAAAACAAAAGTTTTGAGATGAATTTTGAGGCTGGAAAAGGATAAAACTAAAATGCCRAAGTGCAGGGTGTCAACAAAGAACCATGTTGTTCTAAAACACAGTGATATTTCACTGACTTTACTGAGCTAGGTATGTAGTCAGGATGGTGAAAAACAAACCCATTAAATGTCTCTTGTGATGACACTGCTTTCATGTTAAGCCTCGTAGCCAGCCATGAAAAAGAGATGAAGACAATATCAAGCACTATCTAAGAACTCTTTATGTGATTTACCAATAGTGAACAGTATGACCTTGACAGATAGAAAAGGGGCTAAAATCTGAGAGTGGCAAAGAACTTCTACAGAGCAAAGGAATAAGTATACAACTGTAACAATTATAAAGAAATGCTGCAGATGCCACTTATTTTTATACTCCTTAGTGCTCAGTATGGAAATTCAAGATGTATGTTAAAATGAATGCCTTTCTTAAGTTATCACAGCTGCAGTGTTAAAGAGAAAGCACAAAAAGCAGTCTGGTATAGTTTTACAACACTGTATACAACTTAAGAAGAATCTAAATATACAAAACATTTTTACCAAAAAAATCATTTTTTTTCTTTCATATTGCCTTGTATACATATAAACTATACCAGAGAATCTGCCTTAGTGGAATAGCAACAGCACAAAAGGAAAGACTACCCTTTGCAAAATATTCCCYTTTTCACCTTAAAACGCTGATAAAAGACTCACTTTAAATGTTTAAGATTTAAACTACATAGAATATCGGTTATTTGGTTACAGAATTAGTCTGCCCACTTACAGATGTAATGCCCTTTAATTTCTGCTATGTGCCATCCCTGTTACTTTGATAACCCCTAATAAGCAGTCCTTAGAGCTGATTYGCTTTCGGTTTTTAATAAACAGTCAGTGTGCCATCTAGTGGATGACAAGGTATCAAGAAACTGTGGCTAACTAAAAATAAATCATTTTAAGAATAGCATGAGAAATAAACATAGTGAAATTCGCAGCATGCGCATACTGCTGTAATCTCCTGAAACCAGTGCAACATCACCTGTTAATAGCAGCTCAGCATATGGCACTCTTGTGACAGACAAGGCTTTGAAGTATCAATGCCTTAATAAAAACATTTCTGAGGGAACAGAAGTGTCTCTCTGCCGTATAACTGCAATCAGAATGAGCTGTACATCCCTAGTTAAATATTCTTAATCTCTGGGTACTACATATCTGACAAATATATGCTACATTGCTGTCAATAAAGAGAAAACAGACAGGAACAAGCATTGATTTTGCTGGCTTGTTGACGTCAGTGGTGAAGCTACGGGTCATTTCAGTGAAAAAAAAATTAGCTCCTGGTAATATGAAGTATGATAACTGCACACCACAATTAGAATATATTTCCCTTCTTGTATATGAAATATAAATATAAACCAGCCCTTCATGCGAACATATTAAATGATTTGGCCGTGAGGTATATTGCTCAGATTCAAGGTTGCTCTAACAAGCCATGTCCCCTGCTGGCTCCTTYCCCTAAATCATAGCGCTGAAAAGACAGCCTGCCTGTTGCTCCTACCACACACACACAGTGCATGTGCAGCCCTATTCTTCCCRTATCTGAGCTGAAGTACTAGCGATCTAACTCTTCAAGGCTCTAAATCCTTCTGTCTTGGCTCCTCACCTTCCCTTGCCATTACAAGAACAGGCCAGCCTCTTATCCTCAGGGGAGAGTTTTGCCTACAATGCACCAATTCTTTTTGCTACCACAGAACCACTTCCTTTTACTCACATTTGTGAGTACCAAAAGATTGACGAGTAGGACTCTTCTGAGGAAAGCTATTATTTATAGTGCATGCAACATCAGCCTTTTATAGCCTTGGCCAAATTTTGTCTGGAAGATAATACACAAAATTGATAACATGTTATAGAAAAGTTATACATGTACCACCAATGTTCCTGACTCTTTCAGAGATTGAAAAATTAGAATATTTTTGTTTTAAAGTTTGAACTTCATGCCACAGTTTTTATGAAAGTTGTGATCTGTTTCCCTCTAATTTATTCTTTAAAACTGTTTCTACTCTTTACGGATCCCAGTCCCTTGAAGGTTATGAAAGAAATTCTCTTGGAAGCCATTTTCAAGCATATGAATCACAAGACAGTGACTGGAAACAGTCGGTATGGATTTTCAAGGAACAAATCAAGTGGGACCATCTGTGCTGTGGACAATGGGAGAGCACTGGATGCTGTATACCTTGAATTTAGTAAGGCCTTTGACATAGTCTCATACAGTATTTGCATATCTAAATTGGTGAGATATGGGCAGGATAAATAGATAAAGGTAAGTGGAAAATTGGCTGGACCAAACATCTATATTGGATCAATGGGTAGTGATCAGCATATAAAGCCCAGCTTACAGCTAGTTATTAATGGCATCTCTTAGGGACTGATTCTGGTACCAATATTGCTTAATGTCCTTATTAATGATCTTGGTAATGGGATGGGCAACACCCAGCAGATTTGCAGACAATACTGAATTGGGAGGGATGGTTGACATATTGGAGGGCAGGGCTGCTATTCAGCAGGACTGCAATAGGCTGGAGAAACAGACTGACAGAAGACTCCAAAGTTCAACCAAGGCACATTGCAAAGTCCTGAATCTGGGATGGAATAACCCCTTTCAACAAAATAGGCTGGAGGCCAACACAGCAGAGAGTAGCTTTGCAGAAAAATACTGGGAGTCCTAGTGGACAACAAGCTGCACCTGAGCTAGCAGTCTGCCCTTGTGACAAAGGAGACCAACCACATTCTGGGCCTTATTGGCAAGACTGTAGCTAGCAAGTTGAGGAAAATAATTATTTGCCTTTATTCACCATTTGTGAAATCTGGAGTACCATGTCAAGTTTTGGATGCCATGATACAAGCAAGACATTGACTGAYGGGAGTGAGTCTACTGGAGGGCCACCAAGATTGTCTGGATGCTGGAGCAGAGCACATAGAGGAAGAAGATGGCAGACCTTGCATCTGTCCACAAGAATTTAATGGGGAATTATAYAGAAGATGGACCCAGACTCTTCTCACTGCAGCACAGTGACAGGACAAAACAAGCAACAAGAACAATGCRGAGCATGGGAAATTCCAGTTAGATATTAGAATTTTTTCACCATAAGCATAATCAAATATTGGAATGGGTCTATAAAGAGCGGAATCTCCACCCTTCGAGCTRTTTAAGACTTGGCTGTTCAAGACTGGACCTGAGCAGGAGACTGGACTTGATGACCTCCAGAGCTCCCTTCCAACCTAAATTATTCTGTGATTCTACAATGTAGAGGAAAGTTTGAAAAAGTGTAATCGCAGATTCCAAAACTCTGAAGATGACATGAGGCTCTTATAGACATGTCATGAGTCTGGAACCTACTTTTTGATATCAGGGACACATAATGTGGAAGAACTATGGAATGCAACTTAATACCTACTAGGAATTAATGTGATCATTACACAGTGATGGCAAAAASAGATTAACATTACCATTTAGAAACGGAAAAACAGTCTTAGTCTGTGGTTAAGTGAGCTGAATGTGTTGCTACTTATGACGGAAGTAGTTTCACAGTTTAGGTTTTCAGTTAGCATCTCAGTGTAGAGTGTGTTGGATGGAAAGGAAAGACTGAGAAGTAATTGGTTTTCACTAGCTGATTAGTCAGGTAGTCATAGCTTCATAGAAAAAATCTATCCTCCAATTTGCTGYGAGCTTCCGTTTTCATCAGGATCAGACCAGGCTGCTGCTCTGCTCTGYAGTTTTTTTTCATAGTCCAGTTACTTCTTTATTACACAACTATTACTTCTGCATTAAAAATTGGGTTCATCTGAGGATTTAAAACTGAACATTATTCTCCTTTCACACACAGAGATAGCTATGACACTAGTTGAAAGCACTAACTGAACATGATGATTTCTATAACACAGCCGAAAATTCACAACTTGAGAGTATTTCWAAAGGATATGAAAGCAAATGAATGTGAGAATAACTAATGGAAAACATTGCTGTAAAAGAGTGAGTAAAGCCAAATGGATATTTCTAAACCGTTAGTTTTGAAACTTAGTCTGTCAAAGTAAAAAGCTGGTAATATTTTCCTTTACCAATTTATTTCTTGGCTGAAAATTATTTTTGGACTTTCCTGTAAAATCATTATCAACTTCAGGATATAAAGGCTTTAAGTTTTAAAATCATGCATTGGATCATAAAAATAATAAACACTGCAAGGTAGCACTGCAAGATGCACATACTCTCAAAATAGTTATAGTGGGCTGGACTTGCATCTGACTTACCTAAAGCTGTGCTGATTTACATCAGGTAAGGATCTGATTGCCTTTACATGCAAATATTATTTCAATCTTTGATGAGGAAGCTAAATGTAGTGAGACAGTAAAAATATCCAGGGATTCTTTGCTTAAGCTCAGCAGTAAAACAAGCAAAAAAAAAAAGCCAAGATTATGGGATGCCTCCTTTTTTAGTGCAATGTGCATGTCTTATCTCTAAATGACCACCTGCCATAGGAAACTTCTGTGTACCTACGATTAAAAAAAGAGAGCTAGCTGTCACCAGATTTCTGAAGATGAAAAGGATAATATCAAAATAAAAGAAATTCTGAAGGAATAAAAAAAATCTTTTTTTTTTCTTTTTTTTTTGCTGAGATCAAAGTAACTTCCTTTAGAAGTATAGTGAAATCATTATATAGAACACTTGGAATCAATTACTCATGGGAACTGAACAGTGGCAAGCATCCATTTACTCAAGAACAGTACTTCAACAGGAAATGTGGCTGTCAGAAATCCTCAATGGAACTACAGCTCCAACATACCAACCCTTGGCTGAAAAGGCATACTCACCCGGTGGCATGTCGGCTTGTTTAAAGGTGAATTCATACACTACTTTCACAGTAAAGGAATTGTAACAGGTTTTGTGCCTTGGATGCTTGCACTGCTCTCCCCTCAAAGGGGATGCCAGCAACATAATAGCAATAATTTCATAGCAATGAAATCGGAAGACAAGGCATCAGTAAATTGTTTTGTAGGATCAATATATTTTGCCTTTTCTCTTTTCCTGCAGATCGTGATGTGCGAGGGTTTGAGGGTAGGATATTTCTTTTTGGTATCTTTGCAGAGTTTCACATTTTCCAAATACCCCATATCTCTCCGCATACCCTCAGAAAGGTCTAGTCCTTGGGGTGCGGGGCGTAAGCCGTGGCAGAGACAAGGACTGCTGGATTTAGCATAACATGCATGCTCCTAAAGCATCGTCCTTCTGGGAAAGGAATCCTGCAGGGAGCTATTCTGCAGAAAAGTGGAGGAAGTGGTGTCTTGACTAAAAGATAACMCCAAACATCACGTCCTCACGCCCTTCTTCCTGATGCGGAAGGCACCTGAAACTTCAATCGCCCTTCTTGCTGCTCGTTGGACCATCGCCATTGCCCGGGCTGGGTTTTACCCACCCCTGGGCAAACTGGCCGGCTTTTTCTTACCCGCCCCTGCACAAGCTGCCCGGGGTTTTACCCACCTGGGACCCGGCTGCTTCTCCCCCCTGCGCTCTCGGCGGGCGGCGAGGGGGGAAGTAAGTGCCGCTGCCGCAGCCGGGGGCGAGGCGGGGCGAGGTACTGCCAGTGCGGGGAGGGAGGGACGGCATAAGGCCGCCGGGGCAGCGCCTGCTTCCCGCCTTCGGGGCAGCGCCCCGCCCGGCCTCTCCGCGGCAGGGAGCCGCCCGCCCGGCTCTGCCCCGGCCCGCCC
>NW_028186823.1:4382435-4420476 GCF_003343005.1 Rhea americana | reverse complement strand
GTGAGTAGTTTAGCCCTGCAGAGGGCTTATTTCAGCACGTGCCACGTTGCTGACATGGCCCAGGACCTTCCCCTCGTGCCTGGCTGTCTTCGGAGCAGGAAAAACGGCTTTAAATCCACCGGAGCTGGGGGCAGGAATAGATGATTCCTAAAATAGTTATCTGGACCCCAAGTGCCTCATTTAGAAAAGTTAGCTTAACCTACTACTACCTTTCCAATCAATGCCACTAAAAAGAAATTTCCCATATCAGCCTTTTCTGGTTTCCTCCCTGAAGTCATCAGTTCACAAAATGACAAATTCCACTCTTCCTGTTTGGGGATTTCTTCTTCAGACTGAGCCGTCTTTGCGTTGTCTCTCTTAGTTAGAGAGGTTCCTCTCTGTTGCAGAGATAAACTAAGGCCCAGATTTGTTAATGCAAGCTGTACCTGCTTGGAGTTTGGGGGATTACCTCTGCCTCAGCTGTCATCCTGGCAAGATTTGCACAGTGAGTAAACAGCTTCATTAATGTTGTTTGAAATAAAGGTGTTTTTTCATTTTAACTGGTAACTAATAATCCTTGCAGAAAGTTGCTTAGTCCCAGTAAGGTTAAGATAATTTTGCTGATCTTTCTTTTCTTCATGGATTTTGAATGAATTGCAGCAGTGAAAAAGACTTAAATTCCCCAAGAAGCCATTCTTAAAGAGGTAAGATTAGTGATTTGCTCGCTTGACTCCAAAATGTTTGCTCAAACCATCTGAGATTGAGAAGAATCTGTTGATTTTAAAGAAAAAGGAAGTCACAAYGCTTTGGGACCAAATTCAGGTTTCCAGAAGTGTTCACTGAAATGAGTTACTTGACCAAAAGGAGCTGACGTATCAGCTCCTTTTCATTCCGAAGTTTTCTTGAGGTTCTAGGAAAYTGAGGAATAATTGTAATGATGCTTAATTATCTATTTCATGAGAGATCATTAATGTATTTTACAGAATTTAAAACCTTCAGTTTGGATAAAATTTTGTTGGTTTCACAAAATTTTTGTTGGTTTGTTGGTATGATTTTTTAGAACCATTTTTCTTTTGTATTAAAAATCCAACAATGGCTTTGAGCCTATATGAAATTTGAAAARCATGCKTAAGCCCCCTGTTGCTTTGGGCTTYACACACAACTGTTTTCAAACAGCAGTTCGAAACTCTCATTCCCTGCTATTGCCGTGGCGTTTTGCCTTTGCTTGGATGTTTCTGTATTCTGCTATAATCTTTACTGCACTGGCAGAGAGTGTTTGTTCTAAAATATCTCCCCATTTCTTTCTGAAAATTAGAAGCCTTGTTTTGTTCCTTAAATGTTTCTATTTTAGCTGAGTTTTGTCAAGAGTAGTTTTTATTGTTTTCCTTTCCTAGTGTTTCATGGTAGAGTACTGCAAGCCGTATGATTTAAATATGAATAGTGTTAGTCTGAAGCAGARCAATTTCAGACAAATTGATCAAGTTCAGCAGCAATGTGGAAATACAATGAAGAATGTATGCTTTGTCTGTTATTGGCAGCCATGAATCTCAGATCTGATTATTACTGAGTGTTTTACGTAAAACTGTGTATTTTAATTTCTGTTAAAGGAATGAAAAGCTCTGCTCTGTGTTCACCAAAACTTCCTTTATTGTGCTGACATGATGTACCAACAAATAATAGGATTTAGAATTAAAATCTGATTGTTTATGATTTTATCTATATTTAGTGGCTCTTAGTGTAATAGTCCATAACAATTTTATTTCTTTTGGATAGGTTAGTTTCACAAGGGGGAAAAATTAACAAAACAAAAGTAAATTCAAGAATTGAAAATAAGGAGGCCCAATTTGCCTTGTAAAATGTAAGACTTTGAGTCTCCATGTGTAGAAGGGAATTGAAACCAGGTCTGAGGAGTTTACTGTGTGACCACTTGAAAGTTGCTTGTTGCAGCATCTAGTTTCTTTTAGATGCTGTGTAATCTGGGTCTATCTAGCACTCAGTTTGAAAAAGGAGATGTGATACAGTTCTTCTATCTTCTTAGAGTGATTTATGGGATGAGGGCATCCTTATAGTGAACTGGGCAGAACAATAAAAGAGAGAGAGCAGCTGCACATCTTGGTGTCTTTATGTAATACTGTTTTAAATGCCATAGCCACAACATCCGACATCCGACTGCTTTAAATCAAGAGAAGTTTCTAATCAGTCAGAAGGTGGTGTCTTATAACAGTTAATAAGTATGTTCTCAAGAGGTTTAGGTAATAAAACCAAAGAAGTGGAATTCTAACAGATTTCTTCTGTCAGCTGTCCATGAAACGTGTTTCTTGTCTGCGCATCACATTTGTTGTACATACGTGTTGTACATACATTTTGGCTCAGTAACTGAGGAAGGTTGTGTGTCTTGGTTGTGGAGGGTTAACTGAGTTTCTTATGYACCTAATTTGTTGTCTTGTAAGCAAAACAAAGGCACTGGCTGTGCTATGGGTTGTGGGAACTACTTTTCTGAGAAGTCTCGTTGGAGATATTCCACACTGGGTAATATTTGGTAATGGTTTGCATTTGTCTTTGGAAGCTCTGCTGACTACATATAAAGGAACTGAACAGGAGCTTCTTCATCCTCCCTCCTYGATAGAATCATTAGAACCTCTCAGTGCTGTTCCCTATCTGTTCTGTAGATGAAAATGTAAGACAAAATTATGCATGTAATTGTTTTCCAACAGGCTCAAACAATTGAACACCAAGGTGTCCAACCTGACAACTCTGTGAGGTTCTCACTGAAGGTAAGCAAGGTTTCCAGCAGCTGTATTTCTGTAAGGTCTAATCTTGCTAAGATTAACTCTATGGGAAAAATGTGCTATCCTATTCAATTGTAGCTGTTTACTGACTTGGAATCTAAGTTTGGATACTTGTATAATTAAGATTGTAGTTTTAATCAGGAGTACACAATATATTTAATGAATGAAAAAATGGAGGAAGGAAACCCTGCATTGTTTTCTGAATTTAAATAAATCTTGCCAAGAAAACTCTCTGACCTAATACATGAAAATGTCTGTTATGATAAAAATGAGTAACTTTCCATCTGGAAATTCCTATTCAATAACAGCCATTAGTTACACTGATCACAAGCTTTGAAGTGGCCCACTTCATTGTACTTGTGATGAATTACAAATCTTTTTTTTTTTTTTCAGGCTTTCAGTAGCACGAAGAGCAATACACTTTTCATCTTTCTGGAGAAGAAGTGATAGGTAACTCAAGAAAATGCCTCTTGTGATTTTTTTGTTAATGTTTATCATTGGATCTGCCAGTGGTAAGTAAGTCTATGTCCTCACTTCAACAGTAAAGTCRTAAATATTTGCTGAATAAATGGTGTGTTCTTGAAAGTTGTTGAGATTTTTGCATACTGGGAGACAATCAGGCAAATGACTGGATCTTCTGAGTTTTATTACCAGAAGTATTAAGGCAAATCTAAGAATAAAATCTTAATGTTTTGTTAATTTCAATGTAGTTCTGAATTTTGTTCTCTTCATAAATAACAAAGTTATGAAAGGAAAAGAACCAAGATGCTGCCTGGAGGTAAGCTGATGATGTTGTATAGGAGCATAGCTGTATGGAGAAGCACAGCAAGGAAGAGAATGAATCTGCTTCTTTTTGTGCCTTTAGTCCCTATAGTCACAGTATTTGTTAAACTGTGATAATCTCTGGAAATCTCAGGAGAAATAGAGACTGAAGGCTTATTTTTCTCATGATTCTTTATGGTAGACTCTGATCCCTTTTCTGTATTTGGAAAAGTAGACTTTGAGACGAAATTTTGCTTGCACTGTCTCAGTGAGAGAGAGATTTCTGAAGCAATCTAAAGTTTTTAAGAAACACAGCCACTTAATAATTTAGTTTTATTTAAGAAGATAAGAAAATGCAAATGTTAATTTATAGCATCTCTTTTTATGACAGTTGATCAGTTCTGAGGATTAACCATATTTGTCAAGACAAATCATGTGTGAAGAATTTTTCCTTCATCCTTCCATTTGTGGCAGCTGCTTTATTATAGGAGGCCAGATTCTGCCATCTGTGCTCATTTGATTCTCATACTTTTGAACTGAAAGAATCATAAGGAAATTTCCATTTTTCATCCTCCTTTTCTTTTTAGTTTTGCTTGAGTAAAGTAGAATACAGACTTGGAAAACTGAGTTCTCAGATTGAAGTAAATATTGCTGAAAGAAATTAATACTGCCAAACTACTCTACTGCAAGAAAATCTCATTAGAAAAGACCAACTGCAGAGGAGAACACATTACAGTCAGGCTAACCTCATTATCTGAAATAAGTATATGGCTTCCTAATGTGTCTTTTTTCATCTTTCTRTGAAGAGAAGCTGTGTCCCCTTCGTGCCTCCATTGATATACTAGAAGGGGAATACTTTTTCCTTTGCTTTCCTGAGTCAATGCAAGAACGTTTTCAGAGAGCAGAAGACACAATAAACTGGTACAAAGAAAATAATGGAAAGCAGAAGCTGATAAAAGATACACACAGAATTGTTWCACAAATGAATTTTCTGGAGTTTTGGCCAGTTGAACTCAGTGACTCTGGGAATTATTCTGTCATTCACAGGTGGGTAAACAAACGTGGATGAACATCCTGCCTTTGCAGTTGCTTATTAAGAAGACAATTTCCATATGATGGTTCATGTTGTTAGTGGCMTCTGTACAGAGCA
This sequence comes from Rhea americana, assembly GCF_003343005.1. Taxonomy (NCBI): domain Eukaryota; kingdom Metazoa; phylum Chordata; class Aves; order Rheiformes; family Rheidae; genus Rhea; species Rhea americana. The sequence goes on along the minus strand of NW_028186823.1, from coordinate 4,415,796 downwards.
AGTACATGGAACTACATTGACTATGGTGTCATTTTCCACATTGTTTCACAATAACCATTTGGGCAGACCTGTAGTATTTACAAATAACTGTAGGCAGATGTAGCTTTTCAAAACTATGAACTTTTGGTAAAGGAGATAGCAACTCTGCTGTTTTACGATTAACTACCTAAGCAAAATGAGTGATAGGCAATCGTTCTGTTAATCTTAACTGCCAAGTAATAGGAAACATTTGCCTGTCTTTTGCACCAGACCTATTCGTCCTTACTTTAACAGGTGGAATGCAAGATATGAGGCCTACCTAGTAAATTAATGGGACTAATGGTGTAGTAAAAGAAGAGTAGCATATCTGAACTCTGACTTCTGTGCAAAACTTCTCATAACTTGGAGCTACTCAAAGAACAAATGAAATAATTGGATTTGATTTCTTACTGCTGTAGAACAAAGTGAGTCACAAGGAAAAATAAGGTTGGTGCTCACTTGTTTGTGGTATTTTTTATTAGATCATGAAGAAGGACTGACAGACTAAGGAGTAAATCAAGATTTTTTTACATGGAGTTCTTATGACTAACTTGAACCACACCTGTAGTTTGCTGTTTACAACTGAAGTAACTATTTATKTTAAATATGTTGTGTGTCATGTTTAATGCTGTGTGCTGTTTCTCAAGGAATGTTTTTAAGGTTCTCGACTGCTTCTTAAAGGCTACAGTTTAGTAATGTGACTGAGATAATGAAAATTCTATCCACATTTCTCTAATAACACAGCAGACATCAGTTCAATAGTTTATGGTTTTAAGTTAAACCTATTTTGGAACCTGAAAACATAATGTATATTTTTCCATGTATTATTATTATGATTGTTTTGTTCATATTTTAAAAAGTTCTGAGTCATACCATCTGAAATGCTAAGTATAAAAAGGGGAAATTCTCCAGGTAGAGCAAAAATACTCAATAGTATTACTCATTACTAAATATTCATTACTATTTATGCGTTACTTTCTATTTTAAGTGATTTCTTTTCAATGTTAGGCCCCTGCTTCATCAAATAGTATGTAAAGCATGAGCAAAGTTTTACTGGTGTATCTCAAACCTGATGTTAAGGGAATTGTCTTTAAGGATGACAAATATGGTAGTTGGCTACTTTTTCTCCAGTGTTGACAACAATAATGTCAGTGGCAGTAGGTTATTGAGTCAGACTTCTGTCTGAAGTAGCAGAGGTGAAGCACAATTTGGACATTTAAAGGTTGACATTAGATATACCTGACACAAGGTTTTCCACTGTTACGATACTTTTCATATCAAATCTGAATTTGGCTTTTTGGTTTTATGATATTATTGAAGGTTTTGGTCAGTCACCTACATACTCACTTCACTATATATGGCACTAAAAGGCTATTTAATCTAACAACTCCACTGCCAGCACCTCATAAATGTTATAAAAAGCATTCTCTGACTTATTGTGGCAAGTGGAAGGATAGGTGAGSAGCATACCTAAATCACCAGACTAGCAAAGGTGGTTGTCTTAGTAAATCTAAAATAAAGAACATGTGAGAGGAAAATTTTGACAACCCAAACTTTAATTCCCAATCCCTGGGGTTTGTGATCATTCAAAGAGTTTGGCATAACAGCAGTAAATCCACAGTAAATTACAAGAACTATGTAAAATGAATATTATAAAAACATAAACTTTGAAGTTGAGGTGTGCAACCTTACATATTGAAGAAGGAAATGAGAAGAAAAAATCTTAAGTAAAACTTAAGACAAAGTTGGTAAGATGATTAACTATTGGAAAGTACAAAAATGTTTGAATCCTTTGCAAAGTATCTTGATTTTGCTGATTCATTTAAGCCAGAAATTATGAAAAAAAGGTTTTGATTATATTAAAGTATTCATTTGGAATTAAGAGTTTTGATTTTCCATTATGAAGCCAATTTTCAGTTTTGTTTTTTATCACGCTATATTATGATACCACATTTTAAAAACCAGTTTTGAAAGAAAGCACTTTTACTTCTGCAAAAAGGTTTCTGGATTAAAAAGCACCAATCTGAAACAACTATATTTTTCCTTTTTTTTTATTATTTATTTTTTTTTTTAAGAATTTCCTTMTGTTAGACTTTGATAAATATTCAGGTTTTTGTTAGAAATCAGAATGAARGCATGTGCCAGAATCTTGAAATCCTCATGTGGTAACTTTTCACAGTTCTAATCATTGGAACAGTAGGTAAGGGGAAATTTTGCATGGGATTTACATGGGATCTTGGTACTTATTTGTCTGATAGTTCTCATAACTGGCAAGCATTTTGAAGTAAYTACATTTCAGTGAATGTGGAAGATTATTTGCAAAATTATTTTTGTATAGTGAAGGAAGACTGTTAGGGGTCTCTGTTGAAGGGAAAAATGGTGGACTACTGTGACTACAGAATTGGTTTCAGTTTTAATAAGAATGATGGTTAGAACTGATCTTTCTTTTGTTTTTTAGAATTTAGAAATTGATGCTTTTCTTCTGAAAAGTACATATTCTAAGTATATTTTCATAATCTTTTTGTTTATTTTCAAATAATGCATTTAGATCTGCATATAAGCTATGTGGRAAATGCTTTATTAAAATGCTGGTAACTATTTTGGCAGTTTTAGTGAACAAAATGTTAATTAAACATACTGTGGAGTTTCAAGAAAAATAAAACACCACAATGTGAACAGCTTTTGCAAAAACATAATTGTCATTTTTTTCTGATTTTTTATAATTGACAATATGCAAGAAAAGAGGTAAAAATGGTTTAATGATGAGTTTATGGTGCATTATCCATCTATTTTTGATATAAAGAAGAATCAGTTTTCCAGTTAAAGCAGAAGTATCCTGCTGACACATTRCATAGACAGCTGAAGTGTGTGTGTATGTGTGTGTACAGGTTTGTGTCTTTGCACATATGTGTTGGTACAGTAGGCTTAGGACATAAATTCAGATATTAATAGGCTTCATCAATGAGCATAAGTTTGTACATCTTCAGCCACATTTCTTGAAAATAAAATATTTCATGTGTATTTGATGCAGTAGTGATAAGCAGAAAATGTGTCACACATCTTTGGCAGGTTTGTTATGTACCTAGTTTTTCATGGCCCATATCCTGTGGTTGTCAGAAAAAAAAAAAAAAAAAAAAAAGAAAAAAAAAAAAAAAAAAAAAAAAAAAACAGGTCATCTTACTACTCTGTATTAGGGATCTTGAAACTGAGTGAACTTACAGGTTCCTGAAACAGTAAAAGTATGGAAATACGAGGTACATATTGAGGCCCTAATACTTACTTTTGTAATGTGACTAGAACTGTTGAAAGCAACGGCAATATGCTTTTTTAGATTTAGGCTTGTACTTTGTAAGACAAAGTGTCTGTTTATTGTAATAGCTAGAAATATTGAGATAATACGAAATTGTTGCAGTGAAATTTCTAAGGGATGATATAGAATTGGATGTGTGTCCAGTCTTTAAGGTAAATTTGAATTATCTAMTCTAAGGGCTTTCACATCCCTGTAACCTTTGTTGAGTCAAGCTAATTTTTGTTGTTTCTATGTGGGTTGGGGAGGGGTATTAAAAGGCTGTTAAGCCAGAAATGGTTTTGTTCCCCGTGTGGCATGACCACAGAATATCAGTGAGTGAAAATCAGGATAGAAATACAATGTAAACAATGTAACAGCACATTTTTCTTGAAAATCATGTGTATGTCAGAGAAATGGAAAAGATATAAGGCAAATTCAACTTAATTTTCTTAGGTTTGGCTTTGTCACCTTCTAGGAAATTTCACCTTTCTTGCTAGGCCAGATTTGGCTCAATAGCTGAAATAGCTGGTTTAACTTAAGGCGTATTTGTTGAAGTGATTTCATTAAATACCATCACAGAAGAAAGCCCCTGTACTGAGATAGTGCTGAGGGGAACATGCAGCCTTGCTGATGACTTTCTTCCATTTGCTGAATCTAGATAATAAAATTCCATATATTTTATAGTTAGATCCATTGTTACTTTGCTGGCAGTATTTAGATAGAAGTGTGACACCTAAGTAAGACTATGTATTTGTTGGGATTTATGTAAACAAATATAGCTATCTACATCCAAGCTGATTTTCTGAGGTACTTCTATTGTCAGAGGCAGTGACATTTCTAGGCCAGATTATCTTGTCCTGAAACAGACTTATAAAACAGGTCATCTAAACTGCGTTTTAGAAGGGTGGTTGTGGCCTGGGATCCCACTGCTGACTATGATCAGTACCTCTGATTTAAATGTGTAACGGTGGTGGTGAGGAATAGGTGAGATAGACTCTGCCCACTGTGAATACTCAGGCAAATATATCTCTGATGAAAATGTTTTGATAAGGCTTTTCCTGTTTATAACACCATAGTTAACTGATTGAGAAACCAAACCACTGTGTTCTGGCTTAGCTAGTCAATGCAACTGTGAATAGTGAGTACCTCAAATGAGGGAGCAGAGCAAGGAGACTAAAACAAAGTTAAAATTTAAAAAGGGTGAACAAAGCAGATCTGTTGGAGAGCTCATAGCCAAAAAAGACTGAGCTAAATTCATCCTATAATTGACGGTCTGCTTGTTCTTCTGACTCTTGTAACAGCAAGAGACGTATCACACAAGAACGATGTTGAAAGTCAATGTGTTGAAAGTCARTATGCTCATCAGGCTTGTTTCTCCATTTCAGTTGTTTTGTCCCCTTAGTCCGTTTCAGTGAAATGACTCCTCACTGTTGTTTAGTTTCAGTTCCCCTGGGAACAATTCCTTTTTCTTTCTTTTTTTTTTTTTGAGACAGAAAGATTCAAACCTATTTTTAAAGATATCTCTGAAGCCAGAGGGAAGTGCTCTGTGCTTAATTCTTTTGTTTTGTCAGACTGTACTTACTTAGGAAAAAGCCTGAAAGCTGTGGTTTAGACATTATTTTGGAAGTCTCATCCATTAGCTTACAATAACATACAACATTACCTCAAGCCCTAACTTTACCAGAACTCCTCCAGATTCTGTTCTCCTGGTGGTCATATATTTGGACATATCCAACAATGAGGTAACTGACCGCTATAATCTTAGTCTTAAGAGAAATATGTGCATAGCACCTAGTAAATGTCTGGAGGATCACAATCAGCTCCTAGATGRTCAAAATAAGCATGATTAGAGTATATTTGTCTCTCCTTTTATACATATTACGTTAGAATGTAATGAAACCTATTGGAGAAGGGCTAGTTTCTGACTCTTGCAGTCAATTTGGGATGACCAGCTAATTGTAAATCTCTGATTTGTGGACATTGAAAGACAAAGAGAGGTATCCTTTCCCAAATGCCTTCTCTTGCAGACATACTTGATTCCATAATAATTGATTTTGTACTTCACAAGATTGCATGATTTAGAAATTATTTCCACAGATAAAGTGATGATTCTCTGCACAGTGTCAATGAGTAATGTAACTGTGAACAACAGCAGAGTTTCTCACCTAATTTTTGACATTTTTCTTACAAATAATATTTTTCAGTTAGCTCTTTAAATCTTAGCAAAGTGTAGGAATTACACCTGTAAGATTGCTGCCTGATTCAAGTTCCTAAAACTCTTTTATACTTACTTGTAACTTAACATGACACTACAGATGCTTGCATTTTTCTGGAGAATATAATAGATGTTGCTATATTTCATAGATACAATTGCATTATCAAAGGTTTTGTGATAGATGATTTAGTTTAAATCCTCTTTTGTTTTGGGAAACATCTATTTGGGGATGGAAAAGTAATGAAAAGGAATATAAATAATCAGTTCAGTATTGACATACTTTTAACCTAACAGATGTATTAGAGCATTTATTTTTATTTTATTTTGTAACTCACTAAGCTACAGTCCTTAAAAATCTCCTAAACTGATTCTGTGTTTTTTTTCATAGTGATGGAAAACAAAATTTCACAATTCAGAAGTGGACCTTGAATGTACTTCAAAGAAATAAAAGCAGCTGTTTCAATGAAAATCACTTAACTACAGAAATTAAAAATGCTGGAAATGGTCATTCACTGAAATGCAGTGATCTGTCTGTCAACGAAAATGACAGTATAATGTGGTACAAGGTAGTTATTGAAACAATGTCACTCAAATCATTGGCTGTAGAAACAAAACGTCTGATGTAGGAAAAACAAATTACAAAACAGATTTCTAGAAGCATCTGCAAATCTTGTAAACCTTGCAAAGATTTAATTTCTCTGGTAATTGAGGAAAAATCTTTAGACACAGAGAAACAAAAAGATTTCTCTCTGCTCTCAGATTTGTTAGAAAAATGTACCTGTAATCAGAAATTATTGATACCTTAGTAGTTTGGAAGCGATAAAAGATCTGACATGCATGCCTCTGTTGATTTAGCTAGCGGTTGGTTTAGCCAGCTGCTACTTTGCTAATACATATATTATACTGACACTAAATGAGGTGCCAAGATATTTTACATTTAGCATGTGCTTGTAAAGTAATTGGGAAGTTGTAAAATTTGCTGTTTATGGACATTTTTTGCAAAATGTGTAACAGATCTGGTTCTGTTCAATTTAGATAAATCATTGGTCTTCTCTGTACTACAGTTTTCATCAGAGCACAAGATAATAGTTGGGCAAGTACTTGTAACTGTTGATTGTTGTGCTCAGCCATTGGATTAAGCATCCTGGATAGCTTTCTTCCAGCCTGTTCCTACTCAGCATCTTCACTAGCATCCGTTATTGCTCTCAGGAGTTTGCAGGTGTGCTGATTGGCCCACTTGATCAGTTGGAGTCACAAACACTATTCACTCATTTAAGCATTGATTCAGTTCCAGAAAAGGGCTTAGGTGGCTTAAGTACTAGCATTGAATTRTTCCAATAGAATGAACTTCAGTCCTGTTTCCTCGTCCTTAGGGGCCTCAGAGGCCATAGCTAGATATGTTTTCCTCAGTTAAGGAGCATACTGACTTATCTCTTGGCTAAACTGAATGAACTAATGCCGTTCTCATGCCTAATCCTATTTKAGATACATGAAACAGGTATGTCTATGCTTAAATATCCTTAGGAGCTTGATCTAGTGAACATATTTAAAGCCTTCCTAACACACTGAGTGGAGATAAAGTGGGGATGATGACACAAAGTTTTGTGTAAGAGCCTGGTGGCAAACTTGCCTCCAGGAAATGTGGCACAAACATCCATTTCTCTTCTTAGTCTAAGGTGATTTAGACCCACATATTACTGAGTTTTCATGGGACATTTCACTTAGCAGGTGCTTTCCATGTCTTCCACTAAGATTTTCTTCTTTTGCAGAAAAAAAATCAGAGATTATTGAAAGTGTAGGGAGGACAAACAGATGTGAGTCCAATTCTTGTCACCCCTGAGAGGGTCATGTTCTTAGACATTTTGCTTTAAAATGAAAGCTTCTCAGCAGTCTAGACACTTTAGGAAAGCACTTGTGGTAATAGACAGACCACACTTCAGATCCAAGCCATGGTTTTGACAAAACAGATGAGTGCACTTAAAGTCCAGATATARTATTTTATAGCTGGATACTTACCTGGAATGCCAGTGCTCTCAACTTCTACTAAGTCGAATGTTCACATACTGCATTTGGGTGACCATGTCTGAAAATTGAGCCTCCACCTCTTTTAGGTGAGATAAGCATCACCATTGCTTTTTTACAATCTCACTGAAATTTTAGTTTGAAAATCATTTAATCTTCTGTCAGGTTTTGAACGCATGTTTGCTACAAAATAATATTTTCTGTCTTCATTGATACAGGACTGTAAGAACTATCAAAATAAAACAGAGCGGGAACTGGATTTTAAAACTTTAACAATTCAGCACTCTGGGATATACACCTGTAAAATTCTGATCACTCATGAAGGAAAGGTGTTCCACAGCACAAGTACAATTCGTCTGGTAGTAGAAGAAGGTAAGAAAGCTTTCTGAAATTTTTGAACCATACTTCTAAGTTCTCCTTACTGTGGAAAAAGCTTCCTCCTAAATTTATTTGCCTAGGAGTTAATGGGTGTGCTTTATCATTTCTTAATTCTGGTTCTTATTAGATAAATATATAATAATGATCTGGTACATTCTGCAGTAATTTCAAACATAAAAAAGCAGAAGCAGAAGTTTATGCTACCTGCTATCAATTTTGGAAAATTTATTTAGTRTATTTTTCCCTGTAATTTTTTTTTTCTTTTAGTTTTGTCAAAATTAGCCACAGCAAGTCAAGTAAATCCATCAAGAGTTTTGGTTGAGAGTCTTTCTAGTCATTGTAAATTGTACACTGTATATGTATGCACTTGAAAAAGATTCAACAGGACATACTATGTTTTAAACTACTCAGTAATGTGAAATTGTTGGTCATACTGTTTTGGTCCAGGTATTTATTTTTTAATTAGATGGAATCTATGTGATTAGTTTTAGAAATTAAGCAAATATATCATTTTTACTGTGTTAGATAAGAAAACTGCAATAACTGCAATAACAATTTTTCTTTTTGTTAGATGCACCAGAGTCTGTAACTTTGGAGATAGTTGGACTTGATGAAGAAGTTGAAACGCAAATAGGTATCAAATTTGTATAAGAATCTTTGTGATAGTTACTACATATATGTGCTTTTGTTCTCATCTCTTTATTGTTGATTGTCTGGTTAAGTTTAATCAAATCAAGAATTGTCTGTGTGCCCTCCTGTGTCTAATCTGTCTTCACATGCAATTACATTTTCCTGGTGGATTTTGTGACTGATACAAAAGTGCTCTAAATTCACCCTCATACAGAGGCAGAAGCTGAGATTGTTGCTATGATCAGCAACAGAAAATGGTGGTTACAATAAACCAGCTTTCCATGGCTTCCTTTTAGAGATAGTAAACTCCATAGAATGATATGTGAAAGAAGACCCAATTTGTTTAGGGAACAATAATGTTGAGTAATCCCCCTAATGCTTGATGTAGTCTAGGATGGTATTCTGCAGGGAAATGAGAAATGTGAGGGCTGACAGTCCTGGCAATACAAGTAAGCAGATCTGTCACTGGAAATAAATTATTACATGTCAAAAGTCAAAACCTTGACTATACATATAGGTAAGAACAGGTTAGATAACGGGGCCTGCAGGCTTCCAACAGTATTGAACACCATCCAAGGTTTTTGAGATTGAGACTGTAAATAATTCTTAAAACATAATTTTACCTGTCTTTTTTTCTGCCATGTGCCTTAGGGCTTTTCCTGTGTGATTATCCAGTCCTCCACTGGATATTCTCCAAAATCGTATGTGGTACCTCCTCTGTAATTCTTATGTGTATCTCATTTTGTCAGCCAGGAACTCAGGTGCTAATTCTTTCCTTCTTACCAATGCATTCTTTGAAAGSCAATACCCTAATCCTATACTGCCTTGTATCTCCTAACCTCCCAGTAACCACTTCTCTCTGTTCCCACATCCTGCTCAGTTATGCTTACTGTGCCTGATCCACAAACCCTTAGAAGGCAGCATGTTTCAGCATAAGAAAAATGATTATGAACCAGTTATCTACCATCTCTTATCTGCTTTAATAAAGTCATTAGAGGTTCCTTTTTGTTTTTTTCTAAGTAATCAGACAGATTACTTGATGGAGAGTGAAGGGAAGTTTTGATGAGCAAAGTCCATGGCCTTCCATATTTTTCATTGGTGTTCTGTAATATTTCCCTGGAAATAGCTGTTAGGTAAGGTAAAAAGGTTAGAGTTGCAAGATAGATTTTACTATAACTTCAGGTCTACTCTTAGACCTGTGCAGCTGTGATTTGGATTTGTAAGGTGGGCAGATTTTTGCCTGAATTGTATTGTAAAGTCTCCTAAACAGTTCCACTGGAAGCATGTACTCTGATAAATTTTGATCCGTCAGCTTATAATGTGTTTCCTTAGAGAATTCCTGGGTAGGCCTTATATACTACAAAACATTACATAGTTGTCTGAACAAAAACTAGAATGTGGTTTTGCRGCTTAAGAAAGAATATTTTGGATGCATTTCCTGGATATATGGATAGGCATAGCCTAGACATGATATTTTAAAGTTGTGAAGCCAATTTCACAACCAAGCCAAGCTTCTTATGTCAAATTTTGAAATAAAATGCCTTGCAAATCTTGTACTCCAGCACTGAAGTCTACTGCCTCTACTTTTCTGTGTTTACAGTTGTCTTCTTAATTTTATTTTTTCTTATATTTAACCAGACTAGAAGAAGTGGTTCTGTTCACTTCAGTTAGTGCTTTGAAGTGGTACAAAGTAGATGACTAGCTTATTCACGCATTCACATGTTCAGCATTATGCTGATGATCAGGTGTGGTGCTGGGATGGGAATTTCTTCCATAAGAGTTCAGGAATGAGCAAGGTTTTGGTTTTTGTTTGTATCCTGATGTGTAGTTTGGCTACTATAAGCCATTGGTTATAATTCCCTTTAACAGTTTCCCACTTTTGCAAAACTACTACTTCAGCACTGGTGTCCTCTCCTGTTCTCTGTCTGCCACGCACGGTTTAATTCTCTGAAGTCTGAAATGCTTTGGCCTATTTAAATTCTTCCGGCTGCTACAGAGTTAATCTGAGGGAAGACAGTGGATGACTTCACRGTGTAATAGTGTACGATAGAGTCCTGTGCACAGATGCCAAAGCTGCCACCAGTATAACTGGAGTATATATGAAAGATTTTGTAGAGGCTACTAAGTCTAGAAAGGAGGACAGCTCCTTGGATATGTTACCTGGAAATCTGACATAACTATTGCACTGTGAACATGAATTCTACTCCTGACTATTCTTATAGTCATATAAGTCATAACATAGTTCTTATGTTATACTTTATTTAGGTAAAGAAGAGATACTCAATTGCACAGGTTTCATGGGTTATTATATGCCAGAAGATGCCAGCCTTTACTGGTCAATTAACCAGACATTTCCAGAAAAATGTTCAGCTGTMCCTGAGCATGAGCCTTCAATATGTGAAGAAGAGTTTGAAAAATTACGGTAGGTTTCCAGAAAATACTGCACTTTTATTTGTATGTGTTTTGTGCTRAGCATTTTATGGACTGCAAATTCAATAAAATTCTAGAAACTTCTAGAATTTCTCAATTCTAGAGTCTTTTTCTCAAAAACTGCCTCTCAACTGGTTGTAGATTTCCACAGAGATAGTGTTGCTAACATTCTTTCATGTTGCAGTATTGGAAACAAATTTTATGTCACAAGGCTATTACGGATTAAGAAAGTAACAGATGAGGACATGCGTACTAATTTCACCTGCATGTTACAAGCTGATGAAGGAATGCGAATAAAAGTAGTGAAACTGAAGAAAGGTACAGTATAATCTATAAATTATACTTCTCATATGTAATTATTAATGTAGATCATACCAGCCTTCTCAATACAGAGGACTGGATGCTGATTCAGAACATCTGTGCAGACATATGCATGCTTATGATGGCCCTGGTCTGTCTTAGTGTGGGACTTAACAAATTTCCCGGCTGATTCTTTCTGTTCTGCTGCTACTTTTGCTAGAGCAGCTGTTTGAGAGCTCTATGGTTAAACTGTTGCTGCTGTGGACACAGCTCGGGGAGGCTGAGCTATGCTCCTGCCGGACTAACATCCTTTTGCACCATGTTCGGTAGCTGATATGATAGCTCGCCTGTGCTCTCCTACCCATTGGATTGATTGGATCGGGTGGTAGCTGCCCAAAGTTACCCAGAGTCTTCTATTTGAACCACATTGTTTCTAAAAGCAGTTGTTTCTAAAATTAAAATATGACTTTTCTTCTATGGGAAGAGCAAACTTTTATATTCCTGCTAATGCCTCAGACATTCTGGTTGATGGTTTCTCTCTTGTCAGGTACTCTGTCCTAGCTGTGGAGTGCAGACCTCTACTATACAGTAAAACGTCTCGTTTATAATCCAGACAGTCTGGAGATTCATGGCAAATAGGCATTCATTTCTGTTTTTCCATCACTCTCAGACCTTTCTCAGTTTTACTGGGAGGGAATATTTAACTCCACAAGTGCAAAAGTAGCAYTTAACAATCTTAGAAGATACAGTATATAATAAAGAAAATGAAATACAGACTGATGCAATCATGGAATGATAGTGCCTTCACAAAGGGCTTCTCAAAGATTTAATGGTGAAAAATCTATATTTGGAATCAAAAGGAGGAAGATAACTGAATGAAGAAACAAAAAAGCTTGAAAGACAGTAGTGACAGAAGAAAAAGAAAAGATCGTGACCAAAGAAATTAAAGGGAACATCAATGGCTGTTATGGATGAGCTGAGATAGGGATGAAAGGTAGAGAATAACAGGAAGTAATAAAGATCCAGAAGAAAACTCATCATAAAGTGGGTGAGCCAGTATATACAGAAGTTGGGATGCTGTATATCTTTGAGGATCTGGAGTCTCATTRTTGATTACACATATAGTTCATTTATGTTTGTGTGTTGGGGGGGYGTATATACATTGAAGATTATTTCTCTAGTTTCTAAAGTAATCTCATTCTGTAATTCTTTTCCATCTCAGGATGAATGGCATGCAAGTGTGCTCAAAGTATTAGGAGGAATTTATATCAACAGTATGATTTGTCTGGRTTTTAAGATGTCATGAGCATTTACTGATGTGATCTTGTCATATAGCATTTTGTTAAGGCTACATTTTTCTGGGTTTCTGTTTTACAGGAAACACTCAAGATCTGCCTGTGCATATATTTACAACTGGGATGGTCCTTGCTGTAATATTTCTATGYATTGCTGTAGTCATGGTGGTTGTCTGTGTGACATTCAGAGTTGACTTAGTTCTATTTTATAGGAACACATGTAGAAGAGATGACACTGCTGGAGGTATGACTTGTCTGATGCTGACAGTGAAATAAGAGTGTTGATCAAAAATAGCTTCTGGTAGGATGTATAAAAYGAAACATGAGGAAGAGAAGAAAAAAAAATCCATGAGATCAGTGAGTAGAAACAGCAAAGAGTATTTATAAAAGAACTTGATTGACAGGCTAAAGTAAGTTGTTATACACCTGGAGCAGTAGAAGCAGATGCATTTAGTAGAGAAGCTGCCTCTAGGGAAGACAGTAGAAGGMACATAGTTAGGTTTTGTTCTGTTCTACAGTATGACTTCAGTAAGAAAGTTGGAAAATCATTAGTAAAGATGGAGAAGTATGCAAGCATCTGTAAAGTATCTGGAGCTGTCAGATAGGTAGAGTGAGGAAAGTTTTTTTTCACCTCAGTGATGCCCCTGTACTTGAGATTAAAATGTTGCCTTTACTGCAAAGGCTATTAATAGATTTGTCACTAAATGCATTTAAGGAGAGCACACTGCTGTGTGCTCAGATAATGTGATCTAGACTTAAGGRGCTAGCCTGACAATTTCCTCCATTCTGAATATAATTTTCAGTCTATGACTGTATTTCTGAAAATTGTGGTGAGGCAAATTTGCTGTATATATGTGTATATGTATGTATATGTATGTATATACACACGCACATACACACACACAGACACACATATATATGAGATTTCCTTAGCCCTTCTCAATCTCTAAAGAGTTTGGATGTATCTTGGATAAACTGCAGTGGTTGGAGATCTCATAATAACGGATGAATGTCATTTATGCTTGCTAATGTTACTTATCTATCCACTGATGTTGGCTCTCCCTGCAGATCAACTCACTGGGGAACCTCAGACAACCTGAAATGGGCCCCTGTGGAAGAACTGATTGTCTGATGTTAGGCCATAGCTTCTGTGTTCTTAGAGCTCTTGAATGTGGAGGATTCCCCATCTTTAGTTTGTGCTCTCTCTTGTAAAATATGTATGGGAAGGTATTAGGAAAGATAAACAATGAAACACTGCCTATGGTGCAAAGCTTTTCATCCTGTTTTTTCAATCCAGATAGCTATCCTGTGGCAAGGTTCAATTAGATATTGCCATATATGGCAGACTTGGCTTCCAAATCGATCTTACTTGGATTTTATGTTTGTAAATAACTGCCAAAAGCATGACCAAACATGGTATGGGCTTATAACTCTAAGCTATTAAAATAATAAATTGGTTTATTCTCTTTTGCAAGTACCCATTCTATAACACTACATGATAGTATTAGATAAGCAGTAAATGTGAAAATATGCAATACTATYTTTATGACATTCATATCAGGTTGCAGTCACATTTTTTTGAATGTAAATCAGTCTGTAATCAATCCCTTTGTTTTCATGATCACCAGATCTGAAATTAGTGGGTTAAATTAATCTGATTTTTAAAAATCTCCATGGAGAAATGAAAGATTATTTCCAAATATTTGTCAAATACAATCAAAATCATTTGTGTCAKATTCAAATTGGTCCAGGAATTTTTTTGTTTTAAGGTTGGTTGAGGAAGAAAGGAAAAACTGCCATTTTTAGATGCTTTGCTACTGAGACACTAATTSTGAAAATCAGAATGGTGAGTCACATACTGTTTTTCTAATGGTTGCCAGCAAGACAAAAGTTGATGATTTCTTTTCAGATGGAAAAGAATATGATGCTTTTGTGTCTTACCTGAAAGACTGTATGTCTCCTAGTGAAGAAGAGAGAGAATTTGCTCTGAATATATTACCCATGATATTAGAAGAAAATTTTGGTTACAAGTTGTGCATATTTGAGAGGGATGTATCTCCTGGAGGAGGTAAGTGTAATGAGTGTTCTTGTCATAAAATTGGCACAGCATTTTCACACAAAGGTAAAGGTCTGCAATTAGGAGGAGTTCTGTCAAATGTATTACGTATTRAAATGCCACATTTTTCAGTTAATCTAGACTATGTTTTCATGCAAAGACTGCGTGTGCACATTTTGTGTATTATATATACATTTTTATGAATAYGTATGTACACACATACATTCACACACATCTTTAATTGCGGAGAATCAAGATGAACAGATAAAAATGCTACTATGGAGAAAGCTTGAATGAGAACATACAGAATGCCAGATGTTTCATAGTAATACTGCAATTTCTCTATGCTCACTGAGGGCAGGCTTCTATAAATGAACTTGCATTTACCACGCAGAGCAGCTGATGATTCTGGTACTAGTTACCCTGGTGTTACTTTTATGTTTGTCTATATCTTCAGTGTGGCAGTTGACACTGCTTTGTAACTGTAATTGGTGCCTCAGGGAAAAGAAGGTGGAAATGATAACATAGAAATTTAGTTCTCTAAATGCTTTATAAATAGATGACCTTTTATAGATGCTTGAAAAAAGATACTAGAGGATTCAATTTAGTCCAAAAATCTAGTTGGGGGGTAGAATTTCGTTGCTAAAAATACAAAATAATTTTGTCAGTCACTTTTCTTTGCAAGGTGTAATCTTTCTCTGACTTTATCCATTCCTGACTGATATTTTTCCAACCAGAGGGAGATRCACAACTTTTTTGAGCTGTTTGTTTCAGCTGAGCTGTTCCAGTTCTTCCCTATCCTTAAGTATTAAAACCATATTTTTCCCAAGTGTCCAATCTAATTCTTCCTTGCAACAGTTTCCCATGTCCATAGTGGATGACAAGAAACAAGAGAATGAGGAAATAAGGAATAAGAACAAGGGAAAGTAGTGTATTTCTTTCCTCTTTATTGTCAACTTCTCTCAGTGTCTAATTTAGGTTGTATCAGCCGTTTGCTTTGTCTTTTCTTAGAAGGCATCTTTCATCGATCTCTGGTCTCTGAAGACATTGTTATCCTATGAAACTGCAGAGAGTTCAGGAAGTTATGCATAAGAATTCCATTACATGCATGTGTATTTGAAGGATGTCACCATTTGATTTCATTCACAGCTTGTCAAGACGAAAATCTAAGATCTAAAATTCATATGGAATGCACTCTGTCATAACATGTCCTGTTGTAGTTAGCAGGGAATACTAGTATTCTTAATCTTGTATTATTGGTGATAAAGTGGGGTGTATGATGATAAAAACAAAGGAGTAGACTGAGGTTTACTGAAYATTTGGAGAGTTGGCAGTTGATGATTTTGTGTGGAATCATTCTAATGATATTATGAAAGAGCTGTCAAAGAGGCAGCTAGCTGGARGCACAATAAACTTTGTTGTCACCATTCTGTCCATGTATCCACTGACAGACAGTTGTCTAGGATAGCCTGGGATTGTGCGTGGGCTCTTGGCTGCTTCCAAGAGCAAGCTCTGGTGATACCTGAACTCATTCTTTCAGACTTGTAATCTGTAAAGTATATAACTCTCTTCCTAAAGGCAGGATATTTACATGTCACTTTATAAGGGAAAGATTTTTGGTGGATGTGTGATTGTTAAAAGATAAGTCAATCCAGTGCATGCCTTTTCAGTTTAGTTTAATAACACATATATGTTTAATTTGCAGCTGTTGTTGATGATATCCATTCATTTATTGACAAAAGCCGAAGATTAATCATTATACTGAGCCAGAACTACATTTCTGACAGAGCCATATATGAACTTGAGAGTGGACTTCATAAAGCCCTAGTTGAAAGAAAAACTAAGATCATATTAATTGAATATATGCCTATAAGTGACTATAGTTTCTTGCCAGAATCACTCTCTCTTTTACCATCACAAAGGGTTGTGAAGTGGAAAAAGGATAAGTCTCTTCCTGTGAATTCCAGATTTTGGAAGAACCTTCGATACCTGATGCCAGCAAAACCTACCAAGTCAAACAGCAAGGAGCAATACAATAATCTTGATCTGGGTTCAGAAGGTGTTCAGCCGTGGACTGGGGGCTGTGACTTTAATACAGTCTTATAACAATTCTGGAATAGGAAAGTACTACAGAAAACTGCAAATTTTACTACATTTAAATAAAAACCACAAGCTACACTTACTTTGGGGAGGTAATGTTGATAGATGCCAAGCCTGAGATTTGAGAAAAGCATGAAAATTGTCACAATGACTAGGATGATGTTAACTCCAATGCTAAATGCTGTCACAGAGACAGATTCCTTAGCAGTTTGTGGAAGGAGCAGAACTCTGATCCTGCTTAGGACCTACCTTGTGATGGTGAACACTGCAAAAACATTTGGTTACTTCCTTTAAAATAACATCATACTTGCGTACTTTGTGAGGCSACTGAATAAATGTGAATAAATATGTCAGTATTTGCAAAATACTGTGATTTAGGTGTTCTTGGTTTTGTATTCTGGTATTTCTTGCTCAGGAGCCAGAACCAAACAGCTCCTGTTCTAGAGAACATTGCCTCTAGACTTTAGGCAAGGTGAAGCAAAAAAATGAAGTTGGAGAGAGTGGTGGATAGAAAGAGTAGAACAGATTTGGTAATGGCTAACTATTCACTACTGAGCTGCGTTATAGACAAGTGAAGTGGGACTAATTTGGAGGTATGGTAAAGACTGCCTCTCTCCTCTTGGTTAGCTCAAAATACTGTAAGTGCCAATTTTGGTGGAGAGAAGAGGGAAATGGGATGGCATTGATAACATTTTGTTCGTGGACACCAGTATCTGATCATCTTCTGAGCTGCCTCCAGCTGAGGGATGCAGAGCAACTATCTGAATATGAGATCTTCAGTATGTATGTCTACTCCAAATTAAGCTTACTGTAACCCTTTGGGACATTGGTATTTAGCATTGTTTTTAAAACGATACCATTCATAATCATGGTCATGTTCCCTCCCTTATTATAACCAACCTGGTATTTTCTGCCAATCTGGTATATAGATTCTTGGATAAAATGGGACTTTATTTCCTTCTAATATCAATCGGGAGCAATCAATGGGAAATTATTTTGGAAGAAATGTTAGTTTAGACACAATAAGATTGGTCATGATACTGTTCCAGGATTCACAAGAGTGAAATGCCTTGTTTGTCAAATACTCCATAATCCCCCCTAATTCCTGACAAATATTTGGGTAAAAATAAGGCAAAATGTAGATGTACAAAACAAAACGGTCATGACTAGTGGACTGACCAGGATAGTGACATTGTAGTGGTGTCTGCTATAGGCTACTTGATCAGAAAGAAGCAGACAAGCTCTCCTTCAGATGATTGGCAGAAGCTTTATGTTTGCAGACCCTGATCCTTGAGGGGACTTCAACCCCCCTGATACCTGCAGAAGGGACAACACCTCAAGGCACAAGTAATCTAGATTTCTGGAGCRCATTAGTGACAACTTTCTAACATAGGCGAATGAAGAATTGATAAGGAGAGGTGTTTTTATGGTCCTCATACTTACAAACAAGGAAGAGCTGATTGAAGATGTGAAAGTGGGGGTCAGTCCTGGCTGCAACACTAATGACATAGTAGCGTTCAGGATTAGGTGAGAAGGGAAAAATGCAAAAAGCAGGATCACATCTTGGACTTCAGGAGAGTGGACTTTGGCTTGTTCAGGGAGCTACTTGRAAGAATCCCATGGGACACAGCCCTGGGGGAGTCCARGAGAGTTGGCTGATCTTCAAGTAAGTGGGTAAGCTTCCATGACTCAACAAATCTCAGATTCCAGATTGTAAAGAAAGCAAGAGAAGGGCTGGAAGACAGAAGGAATTGCAAGTGTCATGGTGGAAGACTTCCTGGTTACATTGCGATTGCAACATGACAGAGTTTGTGTTTACCTAACTAGAAGTTAAACACAACTTTGGCAATTTTGTAAATTCTATGTGAAACTTATTGTGTATCCAGAGCAAGGTTAGTGTGTGCTGGACATCACACCTAAAGGAAATACACAATTGATTTGTGCAGGGTGGTGTATGGAAAGTTTAGTTGCAATATTGGTTTGGGATGTGATGACAGACACCAAGACTAGTAGTTTAAGGCTAACTAGTGTGCTGTGAAATTACATAATAATAACAAAGGCAAAAAAACCTCATCACAATTCTAGTCAAAGMAACAATAAACCCAGCTATCCAATAATAGTGAACTAGGGTTAATATCTAGCAATGCAAATGCTTACAAAACAACAGACACTAGGCAAGTTTGCATAAATTCTTCAAGGGAGCAACTCAGAGCAACTAACAGGCTCAGGGAGTTCCAAATTCTCTGACTGGATCAGTCTGTTTTATTTGTTGAGTCACGGAAGCCTATCTAGACTCGTCATCCCCTTATCACCTTGTTACCTCCTTTGGGGGTGTTTTCCCCTTCTGGAGTTTTGCAACTCTTTATGCATACAGTCCTTTGTCACATTTTGGTTATTGGGAGCATGTATATTTTGGTTAYTGGGGGGTTCTTGACATATGATTATAGCATGAGGCAATGTTAGTCTATAGTTGCATTATAGATGATCCAGGATTCTAGGTCCATCAGCCAGAAATTAGTAGAGTGATGCCTAAGGTCATTAAAAGTCATAACAAACTGGTGGGAAAGTAAGGATTGGCAGATAGGAAGATAGATGAAGGAGTCTGGCCAGGAAGTTACTCTAGAACTGTGGCTATATGTTAAAGTTGTCCTTTTCTATCTTGTTCTCTCAAAGAAAGTATAAATAAATAAATAAATAAGTAAAATAAAAGTCTTCCTTTTTAGAGATGACTGTCATCTGGCTTACACAGAGGTGACAACTTTTACCTCATTGAATGATACGTATATATATATTTTTAAAATGAAATAGTACCTTTTTAGTGAGATGTTTGTGATGTAGCTAAAAAATATTCAGTGCTTTGAAATTGAAAAAGAAAATGTGATTGTGTTTTGGGGGAYTTTTTGTTTTGATTTAATAACTAGAATTAGATTAAGTGCCTGCACAAAACAATATTTACCAAGCTTTTTGCAATAGCCACAAGATACTTAAGATACAAAACTGAAAAACATATCTATAGAAATTTTTTCCAGCTTTGATCAACTCATGACAGCTTCCTGTGGTTCAACCATCTGAATTTCTCATTATTCAATGAAACAGCTGCAGATAGACCACAATAGTCTCATTTTTGAGTTTTATCATCAGCTAAATATGGAATCAATTCATTGCATGGCTTAGTCTTTGTTATATTGCATTGTTTGATCTTCCTTCTTGCCTCTATTGGCCAGAGAGAGTACGTTCATCAGCAAGATATACCACAGTTAAGTGTAATATATTTATTGCTTATTACTTACCAAATA
Source organism: Rhea americana (assembly GCF_003343005.1). Classification (NCBI taxonomy): domain Eukaryota; kingdom Metazoa; phylum Chordata; class Aves; order Rheiformes; family Rheidae; genus Rhea; species Rhea americana. The sequence continues at coordinate 4,395,767 of NW_028186823.1, read as the reverse complement.
TAAAAAATAATAGAGTTCAATACAGTAAGGACTTAAGGTATTTATGGGAGATAAATAGGTGCACAGTTAATTGCTCTGATTCTTTCATCCACTACCATAATTAAAACCAGTTTCAGTCATGTGCTGAAGACCTAATTTCAATATATGGTTATAAATTGTTTACTGTACATTGCAAGAAATTTAGTTGTTTGGTTTTTTTTGACTATAGCAAAGGAATGCTTTTCCATGAGAATGCTTTTCTAATTATCAATGCTAAAGACTGTGAGAGTGAAGAGATTTTAAAGACCTAGTATTCTGAGGTAGCTTTTAAATGTGGCTGTTCATGAAGAACTGTCAGTGTATGCTAGGAATCTTCTGAATACCTCTATCAAAAAAAAGCAAAGAGAGCTCTTGAGGGACTTCATTATGGATACACCCCATTTATGAATTCTAAATAGGCATTCATTTAGAAAATCAAGTCTAAATATTCAGCTCAGCTGTGATATCAATGGCTTTGTCTGGATATAGTGGCTTTATATAAGGTATATTAAACTTATGTATTTATATACATAGTACTTAAGGAGTATCCTGCCCTTGGGGACTAATGGCAAAACTTCAGCTACAAGGAGGGAYCTCATACCTTAGAAAAGAAAACTTGAGAGAGGAAGAACCACAGTACATTGATCACAATGTTAGGGTTGGTAAAGTGAAGGGAGAAAGGAATAGGATTGTTGTCAATGAATATATCCAGGAAAATGAAAAAAAGCACTAGAAAGGAGGGAGGCATTTAAGCTAAGGAGCGGTATTAGCACATGGACAAATAGGCATGAATGCATTTACAATGAATGTTAAAGCGGTAAGRTATTCTCTGGGAGTAATGGGGAAAATATTCCAACCTATTTCTGTGCTGGAGCACGCTAAGTTCCTGAAAGAAAACACGTAATGTAATGGTGGCCATCTGCGTTGATTTTATGTTCCTCAGCCTGTTGTAAGCAGGCTGGACTATCAAAGGTAAGAAGACATTGCCCTTGACTTTAAGGTGTTAGAGAATCTTTTCTAATTATCAATGCTAAAGACTGTGAGAGTGAAGAGATTTTAAAGGCCTAGTATTCTGAGGTAGCTTTTAAATGTACCGCAGTATTTTGAGTTGGGAGTGTTTGCTTTGCTCTTTTCTCCATATGCAAGTGGTCTATTCARTCTTCAGTACATCCAAGGATTTACGTGGCACTGGTCATATTATACCCCACTGCCCCGAGGCATATAGTGGAAATGTGGAAGCCCCCTGACTCAAGGGCAGACTGTACTGTAGTGCAGCAAATCTGCACTAAATACCAGCAACTTCCCTTATTTCGCAGAGGAGTGATAGGTGAGTTAGCTCACTGCTCCTAAGCTGCTCTTGACTGTACGCCATTTCATTGACTGTATGACCTTCTTACAGACTGAAGTTGGTATTTAGATGTTGTTCAGACACCTTCTGTGAGAGCAAAATCAATACCACTGACTCAGTTTAAAAAATAAGTGAAGTGGAAAATTTCTTGCCCACTCAGTGTTAACCGTAGCTGGCCAGAGGAGGACGTGATGTGTAAATGTGTGAAGCCAGGATGGTGTCAGAATACCTGAGACATAATCCCTCCCAGAASTCTAAGTAGTACAAGATTATACTGCGTACACACTGAGATGGTGTATTTTTCCCGTGCTTATTGGCTTGCTAAATTCTTGAGCAAAAGTGCGCTGGACAAGGTAGGATACAGACCCCGCCTCACCTTTCCACAGAGGAGGGAAAACTCTTTTGTGGGAGTACGCCTGAGCATGGAGTCTGTAATTTCTGTGGCTATTATATAAAAATATGCTAAACGTGTGTGTCAGTGAAGAATAGGAGAACACAGAGAGGGGAAACAGGGAATTCTAGAGCAGTCCTTTATCCTCTCTTCCRTAAACTTGCTCTAGCTGTAACGGGGAAATAGGAGCCAGAGAAGTAAAGGTAAGTGAAGCTGTTTTGTTAGTACACATATTATTTTTACAAAAGAAAAAAAGAAAAAGGGCTGAATTGCAGCAGAAGCTTGGCCACGTATCTGGAACAGTTTGACAAGATTTTCATCCAGTACAGAAATCARTATGACATACGACCTGACTCAAAACTTCTTGTGGCTGCTGCTTCTGTTGTACTGCTAGACTAAGACCTTTTCTAGAGCCGATGCTGGTAGAGTTGRTCTACCCTACTTAAAATTATTTACTTAATAAACAAATTACCTGGAGAATACTATGTTTAGTATTTAAAATGCATGACGTGTGTTTTATGCGTGTAAGATACATCTTTGGGAAAGAATCATCTTTTCTGATAGTCTGAGCTGTGGCTTGAAGGTGGCATGGGCTTGAGTTTATCTGTGTGGGACTCCATAATTCCTTCAAGGGAAGAGGAAAGTAAAATGCTATTTTCTAGTCAGACAAGACACCTTCTGAATATTTAATTCTTAGTACTGAAACCTAAGAAGATATACTATAACTAATAAACCAAAAGTATATTTTGTTTGGGGGCAAAATACTAAAGATATTTTAGGAGACAATCACCAAACTTGTTTGTCAGTGGGCCCTGTTCTGTAAAGAGCTGAGCGCTAAACACATAGTGGAAGCTGAAATACGTAGCTGGCAACTCATCCAATATCCCCAAAAGCTCAGGATGCAACATAAGCAGGCATTAGTACTGGCCATTGCCTAARAGAATGTGTATGCATGTAAATTGAGGCAATGATGAGATCATCTGTTATGTAGAAAAAAGCTTTTTACCTTTTTGCCTTTTTACCTTTTTTTTTTTTTCTTTTTACGTGGAGACTGAATAAAATAGTTGATCCAATCAGCAGTAAATAGAGTATACTTCATGTGTGAAAAGAAGAAGCAAGTCCAACTATTTTTCGGGTAAGTCTGATGCAAATCTGTGGACCTGTATACTCATATGATCTCCGCTGACATGGGGGGAATGGGAATCTGAACTGAGAGCAGGGTGCTCTTTGATGCTTTTATGTGGTTTGAATGAATGTGCACCCTGTTTTTTAAGGGTTTCCCATGCACACAGCAAGCCTGGAAGAGTGGCTGGACCATGTGTGACTGTGTAYGCTGAAGGGCTCCGCATGGCTAGCAGCTCTGACAGGCAAGTCACAAGTGGTTCATATCCAGGGCTTCACTTTTCTGTTCCTGCTAAAAGCTGTGGCSACAAGGCTTGACTGTGAGGTTATGGATCGAAAGCAGTAGTGAAACACAGCTCCCTTGTGCTGCCGGTTTGCAGTAGGTGTCGAAAGTAACTGAGGAGACTAAGGACGAAGAGAATTGGCTATTATAGTGAATATTATTCTGGAGTAGGCAGATGTGTGGCTGTCTTGCAGATTTCCAATATTGCATACTTTTTTGAACCATTCAGTGGCAGCTTTAGGGCAAAGAAGAAATTATTTTTTGCCCTTCCTGTTCTTAAATAAAGCAAACTAAAAAATCCGGTACATTTTTGGACAGAATGTGAATGAAAGATTTTAAACCACAAAATKCTTTAATCTTTTACTAGGAGTATACTTTTTTCCTTTCTTATTTTTGTAAGAAAATTACCCAGAAATTTTGTGCCTAATGCAACTAAACTGAGAAAGGAAGGGATGATGAGGTAGAGGAAATTCCTGTAAAGGAAACAGACTCAACACAGTGCTCAGCTACAACTAACCACAATTCTTATCGTGTAGTGTAGGATGTGCAGGTAAGATTTTCAGATTTTTTTTTTTAATGAAAGCATTTAACTTCAATTTTTAGCYCCCACCATCTGCTTAACAGGTGAGTTGGCTTTATTTTCTTTGAATATGTATTTTAAAGTATATCAGTTTTAGTTGCTTAGACAAACAAAGCAGTAGCRCATTATAGTAAACAGCTTCATTACATAGTCTGTATTTTTGCTTTATAGGTATGGTAGAGCTTCTTTATTTTCTCTCCTGTGTTTAAGATTATTAATCTCTTTACTCTTATATTCAGATTAGGTTGCCTTTCAAGTGATGTTAATCCAATACAACTCATAGATATTGATAGCTCTGAGACTGAAGTGAGTCTCAGCCAGATCAGCATAGTAAGCTGTGGCTGGCCACTCTCTGCTAGACTTCAAGGCTATCGTGAAACTTGGTGTTGCTCCCAGTAAATTTATTATGATTTATTTTGCTCAGATTTTGTGTAAATACTTGAAGCAGACTGTGAAGTAGAGATTTGTTGCTATCTTGTGAGAATCCTTTCAGAGTTGAAACATCGGCAAGATAATATGGTTTTTATTCTTCTCTCTTATTTCTTTTTACCACAGGAAATTATGACAAAACCACACTAATTTCCTTTGTGTTTAAATTGCTTTCCAGTGAAATGGTGGATACTGACAAAGATAAAGTCAGTCACTGAGTTTGTCTTACCTTGAGTCCACTTGCAGGGCAAATCAGCAGCTTAAGGCTATCCTGTTTCAAGGTCCCCTCTCCTTTGATAATTACTGTCTGCTTCTGCTGAGAATTTTTCTCCTCATGTCAGGCACAACTAAAAGATGACACRTCTCAAACACTTTATTTCACATGTTATCATATTCTTAATCACTTTGAAAATGAGAATTTTCTGAGGACATCTACTGGAAGTCTTATCAGGTAGCCAAAGATTCGTGAGCAAAACCTGACAAAAAGTAATACAGATTGCTAACCAAAGCTATAAAGTTCATTCGTTGCGCCTCCCTTTCCCACTTCCTTCCTCATTCATGCAGACCCTTTGAACCCAAAGAGCACATTGTTAATGTGGCAATAAACTGATAATACATCGGTGGCACTATCAAATACTTAGTGAACTATCTCTTAATGTGATTTCCCTACATGTAGCCTGCCTGCCCCTGATTACAGACAAACAAGCAGCTGAGAAGTAAGGGYACAGGGATGGTTGCTACTTGATACAGAAGGATGAACAAGATTTAAAATCTTTTCACAGCTTTCATAGATCTAAAGTAAAGTTGTTCAGTTATATTTGAAGTATGTCTTAAAGAATCAACCCCTTCTCTCAAGCACAAATCTGTTAAATAAAGAGGTCAGAGTGGAAGATCAGTTTTCTCTCTTGCTGAGAGATACATTGCAGAATATTGGTTTTGTTCCCCACAGGTTACATCTGGTCTTGGTAGAACATCTGGTTTGGTAGAATCCTTGCTGAGCACTGGATTTTGGATGATGTGTTTCTATCCTGTTTCATGCTAGGTGGAAGCTCTGGAAGGAAGGGGAAAATGTTTGGAAAAAAGCTAGCAGGAAAAAAAAGGGGGGTTGATTCAATCTCCAGATACTGTGCTAGTATAGGACATCTGTATGACATTTGGAACCCAGTGGCAGTGAAAGCATTGCAAATCAGCTCCAGACTTGTGAAGTAAAATGTCCTTCTAAACTTGAAATGAAGGCCATGTCCACACCCTTCATTCTCTGATTAAATCAAACGTGTAGCTGGCTACTCATGGAGACACAGCCATCCCAGTATGATGTTAAGTTGTGGTTTCAGGAGAGTTAATCTAAAGGGCTCACTGCTACCTGATTGCAGAAGTCCTGCTCTTTTCGTTTGTCTCTTTTCTTCCACTCCCAGCTATAAATACTCCCACTGCTTATCTTGTGTCAGGTCAGGAACTCCTCAAGTAGTTTTCTGATGGTTTAGCAAATTGAATTGAATTGGGTCATTGAAGAGCACCAGAGCTGTCACAGGCGAGATGCTGGACCAGTTGCCTGGGATCAAGGGGCAAGGGAGCTGGGAGGAAGATGAGCAGATGAAACCTTTCCCTTTTAACAACAGTAATCTATTAGGTAGCTCACTGACTCAAGAGACTGCAGCATTAAGTCAAATGCAGAGCTCTTAGGCTCTGCTTGCTACTGGTACCGGTGTGCCTTTGCCACACTGGCTGATGGGTGACATAAATCAAAACACCATCTTTTATTTTAGACACTATGAACAGTGCAGAGATGTATCACCTATGTATGCCTTGGGAGATGTCTTTATGTTTGTCCTAAATACAAATTCAAAAGAATCAGGATCTACTAATCATTTTGCAGTGGATATGACAGTCTCCCTAAAGTTTAAGATGGCCTTTGCTCAGTGCTAGTAGGAAGCTCCTTCTCTTTATTCAGGCTTATTCGTTGGCTTGGAGCATTAGGAGGATTTTAAAATACGTGTGGGGATATGACAATGGGCAGCAGCTAATTTTGAGGGGTAAGACAAACAAATAGCCTACTCTATGTGACTGTTGAATGTAAAAATAGATCATTCCATTCACTTGCGAGGAATAGAGACACGCTGAACTGAATGATGACTAAAGTGCTCCTTCCTCYGTAAAATAGTTGCCTGAAAAAGTGCAGAGTGGGTGTTCTCTTCACCTTTGTTGCTAGCTCAGTGTTCGCTGGATGCTTTGTTGCTGCCTGCTCCTGTGAGTAGTGTCTGATTTGCATGAGGTGCCAACCAGTTATGGAGGAACCCTTGCCTGGCTTGTTCTTTTTTTCCCTTGGGCTGACTCAGTGCATCTCTGGCAGCTGTGCAAATGCAGAGTCACTCTGTGGCCCAATGAGCAAAGAAAAACTCCTCGAGTTCTTGGTTGCACAGTGCGAACATCGGCAAAGCATGTTGCGCTTACTCACTGAATAGGGCAGTACACAAATGTCAGGCGCAGGCATTGGGTATATTCTTACTAAATACCCAAATCAAGCCATGCCCAACCTGGATGCATGCTGGATAGCCTGCCTTTGCTCTAACCCTGTAGTTGAGAAGGCTGCAGGATACTCAGCTCAAAATTTCTTGACAGTGGAGGTAAAATACCTCCTTCAGCAGGGTTTGGGGTTTCAGCCATGGCAGTGCACTGGRCTGGTAACAACCCTCTGGACCCGAGCTGTGATGTAGGGGTCTGTGTGCAGCACAGACTGCTCCACTTGTCCCCTGGGGATCAGGGACCTCCCAGTCTTGGCTCACAGACCACATACCACACAGCTGATACCTCAGGACAGTGTGGATATTACCCTTCCCAGCATGTTTCTGCTAGGATCATTCGGGTAGTGTAGCGCTGTATTGTGGTACGGAGGTGAGGCACATGCCGGTAAGCTGTGGAGGAGGAGGGTTTCGGGGTTGATCTGCTGACCTTAGCAGAGATCTTGGGGCATGTCTGTGCTAGGCAGAAGTACAGTCCAAGGGGAGCTTATCTGTTGGGTTAGCTCCAACGACCTGATGTCCACACTGTACATATTTTGAAGAGTTTTACTTCCAAATAGTTCTAGTCCAGCCCCATGGACTGAATGCTATTTGCAGCTATAGCTCTGATTTAGTATAATCCCAGAGGAATCTTGTTCACACACACTGGGCCTTCTCGCTTTGGACTTTCAGATACAACAGAGTCTGAAGGAAAAGCACTGGGGATCACTGCCAGTTACACCTTCCTCCTAGTCTGCTGCTAGTGGTTATCTCTAGCTGAAGGCTGATCGTGTTATCAGTTATTTTACCATCTACCTTAAAGAAAAGGTTTCTCTTACTTCCTTCAACAAGAGATACTGAAAGACCTACAATTCTGCTACAGATCTGGAGCTCTGCATTGTTGTAGGTATCACTTGGAAATCCACCTGTGAGCAACTCCATGCAAGATTCGTTTAAAGAGATTGTTGCATGTTCTTGGATATCATCTATCCTGCGTCTGTGTGAAACAGTATGAGCAGGAAGAGCATTGCAGATCACATTTTTAAAATACGCAGTATCCAGGAAATACTTTCTGCTGATGTTTATAGAGCTACATAATGAAATAYGCAACCATACCTGTCGTGTATAATGTGGATTATTATTTGCAACAAATGGCTGTTTTTCTATTTTACAGCAAGCAAGACGATTCTTAAAGAAAATATCTCTGAATATCAACCAAAAATGATAAAGAAAATTATACTTGCTTTTTACTGGATCCTAGCATTATTTGTTGGTGGGGCAGAAGTTAGAGAGATTAATTTGCCAGGTAAGAGGCTGCTTTGGTGGGTTTTCATGTTTGTGATCCTTTCTAACAGCCGAGAAAAGTGAATCTACAGTTTACCATGCCTTCATGATTTTTTTCTGCGCTTATTTGTGCCTGTGTAAGGCAMACAGCTGTATGCAGCCTTTCTGCAGGCCTTTTAAGTGTTGGTAGTAGAATTGGCACTAAATATGATGTAAAATACTGTTCCCCAATGGAAAGAAAAAAGCAAAAGTGAAGGAGAATTTCTGAGAATTGAATGGAGAAAATGAAGTGCTGCTGTGACTCCTTGAAGTCTCCAGCACCTGGTCTAAGTGCATGGGAGGAGGAAGAGAAAGGCAGGCTGAGACCAGTGTTAAAGTCTTCTGCCCACATAGTCTATAYGGAGGAGCTTGATCAAGTTCAGTTTGCAGAGAGAAACTGAAACTGCCAAGAATCTCCCAAGTGGGCAGGTGATGAACCGAAGAATTCATGCCCTCTCTTCTGCTGAAGTGAAATCCTGCTATCCTCCCACTTTCAGACTTTGAACCCTCTTTGGGGTTACCACATCCTGACTGGTCAGAGAGGCCATGCAGCAAGGTCAGTCAGCCTTTAGAGAAACTGTGGTTAGGATGATCACAGATTTCAGAATAYAAAAATGTGTTTAATTTTTGTGGCAGCAGCTATAACATAAAAGCAGAAAGATTTGAAAGCGACGAGAGGATGACAAAATGCTTGTCCCTCTTAGGCTGAATAGTGAGTGGGGCAAGTAGGCTATGTTTCTTCAGATTTTTCATATTTATGTTGGTCAATCCCTCCTCCATTAATTTGAAGCGAACTGGGAGAGCTACGTCTACTCTTCTTGAGAGATGACATTTGACAGGTTAGCACTCATTTGAAAATCTTAGGTTTGTAGAAAATCTTAAGCTGTTTTCACATTAGGCTTTGAAAAAGGCCTATAAACCTCTGAAAACCTTTGAAAACCTTAGAATAAACCCTTGAGAACTTTGACCAGTTCCATCTTTAAGGAAATCAACTTTGCATTAGGCCAACCTAACATCACATAACAAAATATTTGTCTTGAAGAAAGGTAAAAATATATTTTTGCAGTGTTCCTAATTTTTCTAAAAGCATGAATGCTTTGTGTTCTTCTTAGGTGATTCTGATATTTTGTTGTCCTGCTTTTCAGGATGTCCCCATGTAAAACCTCAAATACGGTATCGTGCAATTWGTAATGAGGAGTTTGTTTTACAATGTGCTTTACCGGATAAAGATGCTACCCACATTTTTAACAAGTCACTTCTAAAACAACATGAGGTGAAATGGTTCTGGCGTCGGAAAAATGAAGAGCCACTGAAGGAGATTACTGAGAAAAGTTCTAACCCTATTCACAAGGGGGATGCACTGTGGTTTAAACCAGTAGGAGTTAGTGCTTCTGGAATCTACATCTGTATGATAGGGTATGTAGTGGGGCAAAATGCTTATATTTCTATGCAATAATTATTAATAATAATTAGTTATTAACAAATAATACTACTTTTTTGGTTTTGTTTTATATATTAAATGTTTAACCTGTTTTTCTGCATCACCTAGGGAAAAAATCCCATGCCTCAAAATGATTCTGGAGGTTCAAACAAAGAGTGAAGCAAACTGTTCAGATTATGGCACAAATACACTGTATCTTCTTGCTGAAAATGGGAATTCAATAGTTTGCCCAGGAACAAAATGTTACAGCCCAATAAAAAAGCCAAATGTGAAATGGTACAAGGTAAGATTTGCTGTCTTAAGCATTCAAGAAAGGTCAGTGCAGGTTTTAAGCCTAGTTCACGTTTAGGTGCCACAGGTCCCTGAACTTCTCTAGCAGACTGAGATTTACAACCTCAGATCAGAATTTTGTATTACTATATATCAAGTCTGTATGTAACGGTTTTGAAGAAAGTGAAGGTTTCTTGTTTCGCAGAAGTTGGTATGATTTTGAATCTTTTCTCATTCTTAAAAAAATACAATCCATGCACACAAAATCATTCTATGAAATAGAAGGCTAGAAATGCTTTCTYTTCAGTTCCTTGAAATATGTTCTTTATAAAATTTGTACATGACTGAAATATAAACTTTAAATTTTCTTTTGACATTTTAAATTCCAAAAATATCAAATGTACCAAACAAGGAGCTTTGTTAGAAACACAATTATTTTAAAATTAAAWTTTCAAAATACTTTTTCTAAGACTCCCATTTTTAATGAAAAACTATATCAGTGAAATGTACTTACACCTTCTTTTTCAAATGACCATTAAAATACAAAAATACCAATAAAATAAAAAATGCAATAAAAGGCAAGCTAATATTTACTCCATTTATAAGGATTTCACTATACTATATAAACCTRTATAATTTTATCCAATGAAAATGACTGAAAGTTCCTCAATTGTGCATATTTCTACATGGTGTTATAGCATTATTTATTCTATCAAGTGGAATCATCTAATCAAAGCTACTCTTCGGTTACTTTCAAAATTTAAATGAAGCATATCTCTACCTAKGTCTTGCTCTGAGGCCCACTGAATTTAAAGAGAGTCTTTCCATTTTGCATTAATGGATTTTTTTTCAGAAATTTGATTTAAAGAAAATTGTTCATAGCCCTAGAGATGAGCTTTTCAAAAAATAGCCAGCCTTCATCCTTTTGAAAGCAGTGACAGTATTATCAAAACTCAGTCCATCTGAAAACATAATTTACTTCTTGGAAAAGAATGTGAAAATGGCTTCTAATCATTTATTTGCAAAATAAAAATGCCCAATCCTTCATGAAACAAAGAAGTGATCCTTTTCTTTCTTTTTTGGTTCTGGAACTTTATATAAATTGATGATTTCATATTTCTCTCTGCAGCCATGAATGTTAAAAATTGTTTTAAAACAATTTGAAAGACTATGAGATTCCAATATTATAGAATCCAATGGTTTAATATAACTGACAAATGTCCTCAGACTCCTAATAAGGCTTTTTGTGGCTTCAGTGAGAAGAGTTTGGCTTAGCCCTACCATTACATCAATCCCATGACGGTAGTAATGTAGATACTCTAATTAACATCATTAACATCAACAGAGAAAAGCGACATCTAATCCTTGATATTCTTTTCTTCTTGTTAGGATGGGCGTCAAGTAAAACTTCAAAAAGAGAGAAGTAGCCTAAAGTTTGAGCAYAATGAAATCTACTTGAATCCAACCTATGACAAAGATGCTGGAATGTATGTCTGTGATTACACTCTATTTGACAACAATACTGAATGGACAATGCGAACCATAGTTACAGTAGAAGTCATCAGTGAGTAATATAACAGTTCAGAATAAAGTATCTTAAGTGAAAAGATGTTTTCTCTATTCTTTCCTACACTATTTCTCTCTTTTGCTCAGGCTCTTCTGCAAAAGGGGCATGTTTTCCTCTTCAGGTTCTTTTCTTACCTTTGGGGCTATTCATGTAAAGTCTTCACAATCTCTTTACACCTTAGCTAACATTTAGTCTCATAATCYGAGACATATATAAAAATAAATTAAAAATCTTCAGCTGGTCCATAAACTGGATGAGCTAAACTTTCATTAAAATCCTGATCCAAGGATTCTGAGCATMTCTCTGGGTGTGGACTAGAACCTTAAATGCTCAATAATAATGTATAACATACAGCACCATAATTTTCAAGATCTGATTTTGCCTTGGATTTACTGTCATTTCTAACAGTGGGGATCACATCTACAAAAGGATCTCTAGATCTGGAGGTTGAATTCATAAAACCCCAGTACGTGCCTATGTTCTCCATCTATTTTATGTGGAGTTTTACTGCTTTATATGGATAGTCACGTACTAGGAGGGGGTAACACTGAACCTGCACGGGAAATGCGAAAAATAGAAGTCCATCTCAATGCTACCTGTGTCCCTGAAGTAGAGGATTATGTGAAAGCGGGAGTTGCAAAATCCCCTTCTGCAGTTAGAAGCCAATTTGTGTATTGTGGCATGGAGAATTTCATCTTTTCACTTGACAATGATGAGAAAGGTGACGTTGGTGGGTCCATCTTATACRTAACAATTTTATGGTGGAGAACTTGCAGGAGACCTGAGAGCAACATGAATAACCAGCAAGTCACTTGTTGCCTGCTGTTTTGGGGAAAATATTACGATGTGCGTGACCTATTCTTTTAGGCCTTATGTGCAGTAGTAAATAGAATTGGCCACAGCCCTGTGGCCCCATGATATGGCATAGCTCTATATCTTATATCYCTCCTCCAAAACATGGTGACCTTTCCTGATGATTATTGGCCTCTGCTTCTCTTCAGCTCAAGCCTGGACATTTGYTAGAGTATTAGTTGAAATGCACCAAAATTGTGGAAGAGAACATGATAGCAATTACATACCATGGATGAAAGAGCCTATATTTGTTAGAAGAGAGATTTGGTTATGCTTTTCCCCAGACATCAGTGATTGACTGCTGTAAGACACTTATCAGACACTCCTGTCACTCCAATCAATCACAGGCATCCAGAGGAAGGCACAGCTACAATCATTCTATGTCTTGAGGTAGAAGGACTTTTGATCTGAGCAAGTATAGCTGTTCTGCAAAGTGGGCCACTCTGCAAAAAGAAGCTTTTTGGAGTGAAAGAAAGGATAGTTTGATGAAAACTGGTTCTATCATCTAATGGTGAGAGGGTTCCTCTGAAGTAGCTGGTCCCTGCTCTGAAATGATTAATACATTTTATACTAAAAAGTCGTGGGAAGAATGCGTCAGGACAGGACCTGGAAACCACATTCCACCACCCTTTCAGAGCTCCTTGTGCTTGGTTACAACAGCAGATGCTAACTCACTCTTGTCTCTAGCTGTATTTCTGCAGCATTTTCCAAGCAGGCAGGAAGTTGCTCTGCTTTCATTCCGATCAAACCAAAACTGAACTAATACACTGTGCTTCTCAGTTCTTGTCCCTCAGTTCATAGCATGGTTGAAAAAACAGCTGAAAAGGGCCATACACTCTCTGAATTTTGCATCATTTTCTGTATTGTGGCTTGGCTTTAAAAAAAGAAAAGCAGTGGAGCACCATTTCCTGCAGCGTAGGACTTTCCTAGAATATTGGAGCTGTGGGATTTAGCCCCTTTGGGCAGCAAGGGTAACTGTTTAGATCACAAACCATATTGTAAAACCGTATTGTGCAAAGCGTGGATGCCATTATCTGTACCTTTGGTAGCTCTTCATTTGAAAAAGCATAGTTATTTTAATGCAAGTATTTGTGTTGTATATTTAAAATGTAGATGAATGTTGATATGCTCTGTGTATGTTTACTGGGCATGGAACTTGTCTGGGCAGGGAATTGCTTTGGTGGTTAGGTTCTTCTTCTTCTTTTTTTTT
>NW_028186823.1:4343256-4382341 GCF_003343005.1 Rhea americana | reverse complement strand
CAGAGCTTCAGAATAACTGCAATAGCAGATCTTTAAGCTAGTCAGCCTGCTCCAACTAAGTTCTTCAGCTGCTAAATCTTGTAGTAAAAATTCCCATGTCTGTGGATTCTCAGATATCTCTGCAACAGCTATAAATCATCYTCTTCAGACTTAGGTCTAAATTCCACCTAAAATTTGGAAAAAAAAGTCTATCAGATATTTTCTCTAGTCTTCCATTTTGGTGATTAATATTATTACTGTTAATTGCAGCAAAAAACACTATCCATCCACCAAGCTTCTTGTATCCCAGTGGTGTCACGATCCTTGAAGCAGAGCTTGGTAAGTTTTGGTTCCTTACCTGAAAGCAAAGGGAAATATTTGAAAGGGATATTATTAGATCATGGTAGAACTTGGTAGATTTTGATAAAACAAACCAGCTTTGCTCTCCCAGAATGAGAATTTTATTTAAAATGTAGTGTTTCCTTGGGGTATATYTTAGTATAATAAAGGAAGCATCGTATACTATACAGATCCTAAACTATTGAAGGAGAAAATATTCTAGTGACCTCTGTGCATAGTTTTCCTGTGTTAATTTGTTCCAGGAAAGCCACTTGAATTGAAATGTGTTGTACAGTTTGGATTTGAACGATTTTTTTTGCCGAGATTGACATGGGTAAGAAACAATGAAGAAAATATAAATGAGAAGTTGGAACAGGAAACAAGGTAAAAAACAAACCTAGTCATCTGTTTACACTGTCAGCAATTCTAAAAATCTTTCCACAACAACTGCTTAATGTGACATTTCACTGCAAGAAACTCAGAAGGCTCTAATCACACACTTTGTAAGCAGTCAGCATGTTAACGTGTACGTCCCTGGGCCTGTGAGCAGTGCATGCTCTTTACATACAGAAGAACAGCTTAAAAACACAATATAGTTGTGTCAAGAACTTGAATTTACTTTGTAACCTGAACTCTTCCTCCTAAAGCTCCAGCTTACAGGCTGTGCCAGTGTGGATGATGCTTGGTTCCTTGTGCTGGGATCAGTTGTTTCCATATGCTCCCTTTGCCCTCCTTGTGAGCAATTCACACCAACTGTCTTAGAAACCTGTCTGTGAGCGGGGAATAAAGCAGATCCAATAAAACAGTGCTATGGATAAGTTCTCTGGGACATGGAAACAAGTTTGGGTGTCTCAGAAGTTAGAAATGTATTTACTGAGCAATATGTGTTTACTGARGCTGTTGAGTCAATCTGAGGAGTTACAGCACTGATTTTTAAGACTCTTCAGRTCTTCCATGTGAGGAATTAGCTGGACCCCTCAGAGAAGTGATACATGGGGAAAAGGTTTCCTGTGACTTTGGGATAACTTAAATTGTCACCATGTCTCCTTTTTGTTTCTGTAGTTTCCTGCCTCATTCACTTATACAGTGTCCAGCTTGGGCAGGAAATGTGGTGGAGGCAATAGAGACAAGCAGGTCTACATTACATGGCTCTGTACATTGGGGAAAGCAAAAGCCCTACTGTCACTGTTAAAATGAAGTTCTTAATAGAAGCCATGAGTGAGAGGAGATGATCACACACACACGCACATGCACAAGATTAAGTTTCAGAATTCAGCAACTAACTTTTGGATTTTCCTAACTTTTGAATGCTTCATTTTGTAATGTTCTTTTTACCAATCTTTTAAGCTTTGTAGGTGTGTACACTTCACTTTCTGTTTATTTTTCCAACACCTGCATGAACCTAACACRCCCAACAGGTCTTAGCACAGACTGAATCCTTAGATTTACTGTCTGTGCCCATACCAGCATCTCTTGTGCTACCACAGTAACAAAAGGTTGTCACTGGGCCATACTGGGCTGTAGTAGCGTGACATGAGGCAACTTTAGGACGACCAAGAGACGCTTGTACTTTGGCTTTCAAAGACGAATGCTGTGACTCAGAAATCCTGACTGTTCTCTGGTGATTGCAGGTACAGATCTGTTGCCCACTATACGTCCCCAACCCCAGAGTGACTCCTCTGTTTCATCTCCGTCTTCTAAACTTCAGATCACTTATTTCTATCTTATTCTATTTGCCTATTCTGTCCTCAGGCTTTTTACCCCAGTGAAAGAGACTATGCTTTCACGGTCTTCTTGTCCAGCTAGTCCTCTCTTAGAGCTCCTTTCCAAAGTTTCATTTCCAGGCATTTCCTCTGAGGGATGTTTTAAAATCTTAGAAAAACACAAATAGTCTTAATGAAGTCAAAAGTGTCTACATAATTAAAGCAAGGCAAATGCTTAAATATTTTGTTCAGCTGATGAATTAAAAACCAACCTYTTAGTCTGTTGACCTTTGATGTTAATACTTTCTTATGATATAAAAACCAATGGAAGTTCCAGATCAGAATATCGCATCTATGTTAAAATGATAAGCTGAATGTTGAATGTTACTCACTCCTCTTTCTTTGTATCTAAGACATCAGCGTATTGTGTGAATGAACACCAAAGGTATATTGCAAATATATATTTTTTTCTCTTTAGTGTTCTTTCGAGTAGTTTAAAGGGCCGCATACTTCGTCATGTTGCTAAACTGAAAGAAGTTACCGAGAGTGACCTCAGAAGCAATTTCACATGTTTTGCTCAGAATACTGTGGGGAACGCTACAGCCGTGATCAGGCTAAAAAGGAAACAAAGAGGTAAAACTAGATGGAGGGTTATTTGGCTTTAGAGACACATTTTGTTTTACTCACTATTACAGATTCATTCCCCATGACATGGTCATTGGCTTTTCAGTCAACTGCAGAAATTTTTTGAAGAAAGTTTGTTTTTTCAGATGTCTAGAAAGACACATTGTTCTGGTGACTACTCAGATGGTCTGAGTATCTGGGAGGCTGCTACTGGCAAGTGGCCCAAGTGGAAGCTGGAGAATAAGTGAGAAAAGAGAGGTGGATCTACTAAAATGAAGCAGAGTGGTTTCTAAAAGTCATATATTCCTTGATTTTTATCGGACATTTCTGTTTGTTTCTCCAGTCCTTAGCATGCAGGTTTCTGAGAAGCTACTCTARCTGATATGCATATGGTAGCCTTTCAAGCAAAGATCAAAAACTGAGTTAGTGTGGAAATTAAATTGCTCTCTTGTTTCTGATCGTAGCTGGTAGTGGAGCAGAACAGGAGGTCTCCRGCTGAGTATTGTGTGTGGTAGTAAACTGATGTGTCTTTTTCATCTCAAGTAATGGCTACTTTCAGGCCTGTTGAGTAGACTATTTTCTCTGTACCTTCCATCACAGACTGGCTTTTCATACTCTCAAGCAGATGCCCCTCAAACATGATCCTTGGTCTTCCTTCAGTCTGTGGATCCATCCATAGACTGAAACACTATGCTGAGATTTGCAGACCTCCCTGAAGTTTGCCAGTGGAGCAAGAATAAGATAGTGAGCTGACTTATCCTATTTCCAGAATGAGCATTTCATCCAAGTGTTAACATTATTTTGGAAACCGTGAGTTATGACAGACCCTTTTCTTTCCGCAGTGTTCCTCTTATATGTACTCTGCAGTGCCATTTCAACACTATTTGCATTCCTTGTGTGTRTTGCCTTTGTTTACCAACACTGGATTGAAATAGTGCTGATATACCGAAGTTATCTGATCCAGAATGAAACTACAGAAGGTAAGAAACATGCTATAATATTACTTTTCTCCAGTTTTCTTTATGGCTTTTGCCTTGTGCATTAATCTGGTGTGTACTAACCACTTAATTTAATGCTCTTAGTAACCCTGCTCTCTCTGAGCTGATACAAAGGCTGTTAAAACTAGCAAGATATTCAGTAGATTCAGATAGCAAAAATACCAGACAGTATGGAGGAGATACCTTAACACCAACTGAAATATCACAGTCAGCCTTTTACAAGATCCCTAATATACCCACAGAAGATCAACGTACAGCATTGAATTGTGGCGGTCCCTTTATAGAGAACAATAGAGAATTGCCAGTGTTTTAACACAAAATCTTGCATAAACAAAGCCTGAATGCTAGAATCAAATACCCTTGCAGAATCAAATGAAGTACAAAATATAATGCATTTTTTTTAACGTTTAAACCAAATAATTTCTCAGAAGAATACGCAAAGATGAGAAATAAGATGACATAGGGCATCAACTGAGAAGTATACTTCTGGGCAATATTCATACTTCATTTCTAAAAATTATATTGACCATCTTGACATTTACACCACAGCGATCACCTTCTGTTCTGATATTTCCAATCTCTGAGGTAGTGATACCCATCACATCAGCTAAAATGGGCCTCTAGAATGGCAAAAATATATCAGAAATGACAGTGCCTACTTCAAAGAACTTATCTAATTTTCTTACATGGGTGTAAAGAAATCTGGTATTGTGTGCCTTAGGAAAGTTTTCTAAAAATTCTTGAGTCTTGATGCAGCATGATATGTATATGTCTGTGTCTGCATTTGTGTTTCCATATGTATTCTTCATTTATGTGCAAGTGCGAAATAACTGTATTTATATATCTATAAATATGTACGCAATGAAACAATTGACTGCCCTTTTGGGAAATATTTTTATGACCCTCATGGCAGCTGGCAAAAGTGATTTGGGAAATCACTCAGAATTTCCCCTCTGTTTAGTAGCAAATTGATGTAAGAACCTCTGGAAAGTCCCCTTAGAGCTTTCCCCTGCATGTCAGTAGGACAGAGACAGACCTGCCAAGGTTTGTGCATTGAAGTTTAGGACACTATTGGGTCCCTCACAGCTAACTGCATCTCATACATGTTTCTGCAACTAGAGGTGCCAACCTCTGTCCCTCTCTATCACATGCACTCGTCACCATTTGCAGCATGGACTTGTGGAGCAGGCACAGAACAGCTGTGCCTATATAGCAAGTTATCTACTTGAAGGTTATTCACTAAAAAATATATGTTCCCCACAGCAGGACTACATCCCTCTCACCTCATGTGGATGCGTATCAAATCACATGATACATGAGAGACCTGGAAGAGACGGACCAGAGAGCAATTAAGCAACAGTTATAATTTGTTACTTACTATTTCTTCCTTTCTATCTTTTCTTCTCTCCCATTCCTCTTATCATGGAATCAGAAAATTACAGAGTCGCACAGGTTGGAAGAGACCCCTGTGAATTGCYGTGATCCAATACCCTGCTCAAAGCAGAGCCAACCTAGACAGGGTGGCTAATGAACCCTTCCAGTCAAGTTTTGCATATCTCTGATGTTAAAGGATTCAAAACTTCTCTGGAAAATCTGTTCCAGTGTTTGACTACCCTCACAGTGAACACCTTTTCACTGGTATCTAATTAGAATTTCTCTTGTTGCAAGTTGTGTCTGCTGCCTATTCTCTTCCTGCTTCACTGGGCACCTCTGAGAGGAGTCTATCTCCATCTTCTCTGTACCCTTCCATTAGGTAGTTAAAGACAGCAGTAAGGTTATGCTTTATCTGATGCCTCTCTCTCCCTTMGCTAGCTCTGTTATGCCTGCTAACAATCTTCCTCTCTCCCACAAAGTGAAAGAAATAATGCAAAATCTGTGCCTCTAACATTTATAGGTGACTGATGCATTCACTTTGCTTGATCTAGATAATCTTCCTTGCCAACCCTCTGTGTATCTTATCTGTCTGTGTCAAAAGTTCCTCAGGGTGGAACTGCCCTCCTGTACAATTCTGGAAACAAAATCCCAGTGATGCTTACTGTGTATATATTTTTGGCATGCTGTTGTTACAAATAATGTTATAAAGGAACGGAGACCACTACACTCCTATATATGTTTATACTATGTTTAGTAGTGAGGGTTGTCTAATAAGACTGCAGTGACCTCTGTGGGTGAAATGAGGAACATCTGACTTCTAGTGCAAAGGATTTACTGACATTTAAAAACATATTAAAAGGAGCTTCAATCCAGGGTGCAGCTGGACAGTACAGCAAAATCAGTCTAATGACCCTCTGCCCCAACTCCGACACCAGTTCAGGGTGCCTGCTGTTGGTGATTCACTCTCAACTTGGTGATACACTGGCTCAACTTGGTGTAAAAATTACTCAGCAAGAAAATGAGTAGCTAGCAAAATGAATCAGCTTCTTCTGTTACCACAAGAGCTCCAAAGCCAATGCAAGGAAGTGGTGGAAGTGTGTGGCCAGGAGCACAGATGAGGAGCAGAGAGCTGACTTGTATTATCAAATCAAATCCTCAGCCTCTAAACTAAGTTTCCATACCTAGATTTTATTCTATTGACACACTTTTTACTACATGGTAKTTTTGGATATAGTTGTTCAACCCCAGGTCGTGCATGCAGTCAGCTTTCCCTTTGTATTCTCCACATTCCCTGTAATCCATATTGGCTCTTCTAGATCCTGTGGGAACCTGATGGCTCTGGCTCRGGTTTGTGATCCTAAACTTACATCTTAGTGTAGAAACTACAGTTAACACTGAAGCATGAGCTGATATTCAACTCACTGTCACCTTGGTGTCTGTGCTGGAGGTGGCTACATGTATCAGTTCCCATTCTGTGGAGGCCTAGTCAATACAGTGAAATTTAGAGAGCTTTTCAGATTACCCTACAGCAGGACGCTGCAGTAGGACCCTATTCTGACCAGCAGAATTACTCTCTGGTTTCTACCGACCTTACTGACTTATGGAACAACTCCGCTGATCAACTGTAGGTGTCTGATGTCATCTGTATTGCTTGAGGGTGTCCTGCTATTCCCATATAGAGTTTCTGATAGTTCTTGTGTTGTGCTTGGCAGTCCCATCAACCTTAGGGCATCTCAAATGTACTAGGCTCCTACATTTGGGTAAGAGGACTGAGTCCAGTGTGTCTTTTTGCAGCTTTATCCAGCAATTCCATATGTTTTCCTTCCTTCTTCCTCAAATGTTGTTCAAGTTTTATTTAGTAAATAAATAAAGTTTTCTTTTGACTTTTGGAGAATGGACCTAATCTTGGACAGCAGAACAAGAGTGTTTCAAAGCTGAGAAAAACCATTAATATATTTGACATCTGCACCTAGCAGATAGCTTCCTGTAATGGGACTGAATCAAAATTCTGGAAATGATCAGCACTCGGTTTCTGAGCTGTTATTTGGGTCAGATCTAAGCTTTGTTACTTATACCCGTCTCTCCAATTGGAAACACAGCAGTATATAAGAATAGCACACATCTTTTATAAACCTGTGATATACAAGAGCATTGGTCTTCCCCTTTTGTAGTAAAATTAACTACATTTCCGAAGTAGGTTGTGCACTAATGAGTATTTTTGGAATCAGTGTCTGTGTGAATGAGAGAAAAGAATGGAAATCCTTAACTGCAGCATTGGATTTGGATGGAAGGGACCAGACGTTCCACTAGTGAAGACTGGCACATATTTGTTAAAATGCAGAAAAACGCCCAACTAAAACTACCTTGCATTATGTATTATGCACCATCTCCATTTGCTTTGGTAGTATGCGTTTACAAAATTTTTAAGACAGTGGGGAGCAAGAGGTAGCCTTGAGTAACCAAATGGATGTACTTCATAAACAGGTGACAATTTTCAACTAATCTGTTGCACTCAGTTAAATAGAACACAGATGTACAAGATATAAATGGAAAATAACAAATAATCCAAAAGCTTCAGATATATTTGTTAAGGTATACAATGCTATTTATTTATTTATTTGTTTGTTTTAGATGGCAAAGAATTTGATGCGTTTGTGTCCTATGCAAAACTAGACTCTTCTGAAAGTGAATCTACTTTAATTAGTGAAGAAAAATTTGCCCTAGAGCTCCTTCCAGACATACTAGAAAATAAATACGGATACAAGTTATGCCTTCTTGAAAGAGATATTCTTCCAGGAGGAGGTAAGGTCCCCAGGGATGGTAAATCTCCAATGCTCTTTAAAAATGTTTTTCACTTTCCAAAAAATCTTATGCAGTAGATCTGCAAATGGTGTGTTTTGGCAGAATTCTCATCATGTTTTGATTTTTGTATCTGGCCTCTACACTTGAGGAACATGAACATTTCAGCATGTTCCCTGGGGAGATATGAGGGTGAGACAAAGCTTCTTGTCCAAGAAATTCTTTGCAGACAGACTCCATTCCCTGTAAGAAAGACCCCCAAATGCTTCAGTAGTTACTCTCTGACTGAGTTTAGTCAGTGCTCCCTGCAATAATTAAAAAGCCTTTGGTACATTTCACTGGGATAGACGAAGACTCATCCAAGTGTTCCTTGAGACTCTGTTTGACTAGTGACTTCCCAAGTGTGTTGTGGTTTGAGCTGTGTCCTTCACCTCTTGTGCAGCAAGCTGTGGTCTCCAGTAAGACTGTAAGAGTTGCAGTGGTATCTCTGACAGCAAATGCAGTAGGGATCATGTGATAGCTGTACATCCATATTTCAGGTTTTTAGCTGTTGTTAAAGGAACTGGTTTGATAAAAAGTCCAATGTCCAAGTAACCATGACTACTTCTTTTCCAGCATACACAGATGAAGTTGTAACAGCTATTAAACAAAGTAGGCGAGCAATAATTATTTTGAGCCCTGCCTATGTCAGCGGACCAAGCATCTTTGAACTTCAGGCGGCAGTGAATTGTGCATTAGAAGATAAGAAAATCAAACTACTTTTAGTAAAATTCCAGGCTTTCCAAGAGCCAGAGACTTTACCTCCAGTAGTGAAGAAGGCTCTACGGATTTTGCCGGTCATTACTTGGAAGTCTGCTGCTCCAAACAAAAAGTTCTGGAAATACATGCAATATCACATGCCAGTGAAAACTACTAAGATATTGAGAAATTACAGCCTAAAGAGCTTTTTCCGAAGGTTACTCAACCTGGTTTATCAATAACAGAAATCTCACAGAGAGATGACAGCAGACTCGGGAATRGTGACAGAATTGTGAAAGATCTGTCTTGCGTCAGGTGACCAGTAAGGACTGTCACTTCGGTCAGCAATAGCTTTCTCCAAAATAGAGAGGTGAACTGCAATGTGACAGTGCTACAGCACTGTGCAACAACTGTAAATATGATTTAAATTTCATAAATTATTACTTATCACCATTATTATTATTATTTATTATCTTATTTTATTGTGATATTGATACATGTGAATGTTTTGCGTTTTGCACTGTGTTTCTACTGGAAGATCTATTTTTATATTTTTTTCTAGAAAAGGTTTAATAAAGGGAACTCTAGAGGAAACTTGCAGTTTAATTTTCTTATACAGTCCAGCAGGACAAATCTAAACTCTAAAAATGAGTTACTCCCTCCTGTGGAAAAAACAAGGAGGAAAGGTCTGGGAAGCTGCCAAAAGTAGGTATGCCTAAGTGGTTGAGAGCAAGAGACAAGAAGGAGTGCTGTTGGGGCTGATTCCAGCCCCTCCACCATTCCTGCAGAAGGAAAAACCTTGTGAAACATTTCATCCTCAGAGACATCTCCACACTGTTGGTCCTATGTAGTGCTGGTCACTCACAGGTCCCACTGACTCAACTCGTGCATTGGGTGCATCATGGATGTAAATCAAAGTCCTGGTTGCCACAGCTAATAGGCTGACTTTATCCTTCCTCTAGAGACTCTGAAGTGCTTGTGCTTTCCCTYGCAGTCCTCCGGGTGCTAACTCTCCAGGGTTCAAATCATACAATTCACCTACCTTTCATCCAGCTTGTAGTCCGTATGTGTGTGGCTGCAATGGAGTGAAATGGTCTGTGTTAAGAAGAAAGTCTGGCTAGGAGAACCACAGATCTGGTGTTCAGCAGGCTTCCTTTGGCCCTCAAGTGAACAAATCCCTGTTATAATGCTAACTGAATAGCTGGACAGCCAGATGATGCATTGGAAAGAGACTTTAAGAAATACTGCTGTTAACAGGACAATATAATGTATACTGATAAAAAGAACAACTCCTYCATAAGCAGGCTGAGCCTTACCTCCCTTATTTTGTGTTGGATTCAAATTGGTAGTGGTAGTGTGCAGGAGAAGCAGGAAGTGCCTCTTGTAGAGACAGAACATTCAACTACATTACTGGCTGTACCAGAGAAATTTTTGACTCTGAATTTGCAACTACATTAGGGTTTTAGTTCAGATCATGCTATGCTTTAAAACAAATCTCCCAGTCATCACCACTTGTTGCCTTGTTGTTTGCATCTCAGAGCGTCAAAGAGTGCACAGACCAGATCCCTTTCTGCAGACAGTTGTGTGGAAGATATTCTCAACCCCTGGAGAACATTGAGTCTACAGGACCAGCTAAGAGCCAATTTGAATGGATGCCCTCCCAAACACATATGGTGTGGATGTGGGGCACTGGCTCTACACTAGCTGTTTTGCTGTACAGCTCTATTCCTGCTAGGCTGAGGTACTTGCTAATRTAGACATAACCCGAGATTCAACATTGTTTTCTAGCACAACCAGACTAGTAGGTGTGAAGAGAGTAATTGTCAGTAAATTAAATYTACTCACTGCTTATGTGGGCAACATGGACTTTAACAGCTTCTCTTCATTGCACTCTTTGTTATCCTCACAGTAAACATGATTTTTTTTTTTCTGGAGGAGGAGAAGTGACTGACTAAAAAATTTTTGGAGCAGGGTGACTTGATTGTCTAGTAAATGTCTTGTTGGCATGGGTAATACAAATGCTGAATACAAGAGATACCTGACATCCAGGTTTGTGCATGTAATCTGACACAAATCTTCCTCTTTTTATAAATTTTTTGCTAAAAATTGTGCATAAATTAAATACATGCATTTAAGAAAAATAGCATGTTTTAAGGCTAAATGAAGATGTAATTTGTGTAGTCCTCCACCAGATGTCCCTACAGTAAGCCCTGAGGAGTACATTTTATTTACACACCAAGTCGGTTTTTACGAAGTGAGAAAGGACCAGTGAGCAGTGCCAAATGTGGTACCTGAGTTGCTAGCTGTGCTGGGGCGGCAGGCTGGGAGAGAGAGAGAGACGACACGAGAGGCAGGTATGGAGCAGGTTCTTCTGCCTTTTGACGGTGCTGCCATCTCTTCTGTCTGATGCTATGTACTTGTGCTGCACTTTCTGCCTGAGAGATGCATGTTGCTGTTTAGTTGTCTTTGACAGTGGGAAAAATCAAAGTGAGTTGAAAAATAGTGTAGTTAAGGCTTTATTTCTTAACAGGTGATGCTGTGATGAGAGTTGATCCGGGTCTGAAGAGCCTGCAGAACTGGTGTCTTCATTTAAACTCCAGGTCCACCTGTAGTACAAGGAAGAGCACAGGCAGTTTAGGACTTATAAAATGAACTCTAATAGGCAAATGAAGCAGCTCTGATGAAGAAGCAGCTGGGAATATGAGCAGTGTGAATCGACAGGTGTGAGTGTTGCATACCTCTATGCACTTGCCATATGCTACATCTATAATAGTGGAGAGTCACAGCTTCAGACATGGACTCCCTTGTACTCACACATGCAAAGCTTTTGAGCTGGTTGCCATCGCTGTTGACTCTGGTATGCTCTTCTGCAGCTGTTTATGCAGATGAGCCCAATCTGAGCAATAGTTTCTTGCCTCACTATGAATCTGACCATGGGGATGCTGTTGGCTCTRTACAAGATGAAAGGCTGCATGTTTTCACAGTTGATTATGGCTATGTGCAAATTCCTTGTGAAGTTACTCTTTGGATACTCCTTGCCTCTCTTGCAAAAATAGGTAAGTAGAAAATGGGATCATGAGTCCTGCTATCTGGGCAAGAAATGAAAAACATACCATGTAATCAAATATTTTACATATATTTTTGTGGCTGGAATTGTTTTCACAGGTCTTATACTGCAAAAAACAAGTGTGTTCTTTGACAATGACATAATTCCAACCCTAAATGCTTCTAACTTATTTAAGTGAATATAATCACCTGTAACACTCATGTCTCTTGGGTCGTCCACGCCTGTGAGTAGCAATGTCTCTCTCCCCCCGCCTCGCCATCAGTGCTTTTCATCCCTTTTTCTAGCCTTTAAACATCACAAGAAATCAGAGCTTACAACCTGCCKTAGCTGTAGAAATCAATAAGAGATGACTGAGACTTTAAGTGTATTGCAGCCGGGAGGCATTCTTCTGTTGTGTGAATAAAAGGAAACAGTTCCCTAAGAGTCTTTGTTTTAAATGTTTGTTGTCTGAAGTTGCTCAGAAAATAATCCCAGAGGAGACAGTCTGAGAGACTAAGAGAGTGTARGTCATCAGAGAAACAGGGTAAGTGCTACCTGAATGCGTACCAATACATCTAACTTCTATTGCAGTTCCATATATGTATCTGAATGACAAAAGACAAACTCACAGAGAAGTAGGGACTGCAATTAACACAGCAAAAATGGCTCATTATCTGTTTTATATCTACGTGGCTAGGCTCAAACTGGTTTGGCCATTTAGAACTAATACAACAAAATTAAATAAATGATGAGGTGGATGACAAGTGTGAGGAGATGCATACAAGTGATTTTCCTGCCATGTGATTTTCATTYGATTTTCAGACATTGCTAGAGAATAGACTGATATGTGAGACTGATTATTTTCTGGAGGTGGCCTGAAGATACTGCAATTTTTTCATGTTGTARTCCAACAACTAACTGTCAAAGATCATTACTGCTTACTGCGATTTGGCAGTTTCACAGCAACTGATCGTTCCATCTCCTATGAACAGATGTCTCTGCTACTAAAACAATTATCAAAATTTTCATGAATGCAAAATTTATCTAATCAACAGTGTGTGCTAACAGTATGCTCATATTGACCAGTTTCTTTATGCATCATCTATAGAAGCACAAGACTTGCCATATGGCATATCTACTATATAGTCTGTTTTGAACAAGAAATAGATACTTCAGAAGAGCTTTGTGATCCTGAAGAGCATAAAGACCAGTTCCTTCTCTGGGAGTTTTCCAACAAAATTATTGTTGAAAAATGTAGTGATGTTGAATTCCAAGCTACTTTGAAAAATGAGTTAGTCTGAATTGTCCTGATTTGGTTGCCTAGGGAACAAGATTACCAAATTGTTAAAAATTTTTGGTGTGGCATTCATATATGATCTTCCTTTTGGATTTTAAGATTTTGGGGTGTGAAACATTTCTGAGATCTTGAAAGCCTTTATGAGATGGAAAAATAATCCTGTCATTCTGTAAAATTGACAGAAGATTTGATTTTTTTTTTAATTAAAAAAGGAGATTAATAAGGCTATGACCATAAAATACTTTTTTGTTAAGGGCARTTAAACTCTCAAGGAAATCATTTTAAATTTCGTAAGAAGAATTTKCCTTTCCCTTTAATTTGAACATTGCTAGTTTGAAAGTTGCAGAAATGCAGTCACGTCATTAACGGCTCAGTTTATGAGATGAAGGTTCACCTAGCTTCAGGYATGGAGACACAGCCACTGGATTTACAGGTTCTTAGTTTGTCTCATTCTCATTCTTGTAAATTTAGAGCAACTCCTTGTATTTCTAGATGAGGAAGCTCTCATTCACGGTATGTTTATACAGTACCTAGTAAAGTGACTAGATGAGCTGTTGTTAGACATCGTTACAGTATGAGTGTCAAAGGAGAATTATATGAATGCACTTGCAGTAGTAATATATCAAAGTAGGCATGAGGAGATTCACATCCACAATATATATACGATAAGTGCAACCCTTTTTCTTGGCAGTTATTCAGCAAGGATTTTTTYCAAATCGTGGAGAACATTTTCAAAATGTCCATGTGCAGATGTATCTCTCTTTCTAGAAATTGAGTCCATATTCAGTCAGAAATTAAGAAAAGAGATTCATGGGCAATTTCTTCCCCTCTTGTGGTGATGAAAATCCAGATATGATTCATTTTGAAAGGAAGAGTACTGCTTTTGTATTTACACTAGTAATTCTAAGAGCAGAACCTGGTCTTCTGAAGACAAAATACTCAAAGATAGTCAAAACATCCGCCTTGATGTCAGGTTAATTTACACTTGAATATTATCTCATTTTTTTATTCAAGGTTTCCATCTTTATCACCGATTGCCAAGACTCATGCCTGAAAACTGCGTCCTGATTGTCATTGGAGCATTAGTTGGAGCAATCATTTTTGGTACTGATCACAAATCCCCACCGGTGATAAACACAAGTATTTACTTCTTGTATCTCCTTCCACCTATTGTTCTGGAGGAGGGTTATTTCATGCCAACTCGCCCGTTTTTTGAAAACTTTGCATCCATCTTGTGGTGGTCTGTGCTGGGATCTCTCCTGAACTCCCTTGGGATTGGCCTCTCCCTCTATGGAGTCTGTCAGATAGAAGCCTTCGGCCTGACTGACCTGAACCTGCTGCAGAACTTACTCTTTGGCAGCATGATTTCAGCTGTTGATCCTGTGGCAGCTCTGGAAGTTTTTGAAGAAGCCTCAGTTAATGAGCAGCTTTACATGATGATTTTTGGAGAGTCTTTGCTAAATGATGGCATAACTGTGGTGAGTTTGTTTCCTTCTTCATTTTCCTCCCTTTGAGCTGTTG
Organism: Rhea americana; assembly: GCF_003343005.1. Classification (NCBI taxonomy): domain Eukaryota; kingdom Metazoa; phylum Chordata; class Aves; order Rheiformes; family Rheidae; genus Rhea; species Rhea americana. The sequence continues at coordinate 4,367,923 of NW_028186823.1, read as the reverse complement.
TGTCTTGCAAGGTTATTTGGTGGAGGGCAAGAGCAACTCTGTGGTTCCAGATATCTTATTCTATGGATACACCATCGGCAACCCACACATGCTTTTACATATATAAAAAYTGCATCCTATATTAACTCTTTCAGAAGCAAACTGCCAAAGAGCTGCTAGAAAAGGGAAGCAAACACATTAGACAGCACACCCTGCTCTTGCATTCGCTGAAGAGAATGGATAAACTAAAGCTGAGTTTGCTGCTAGGATCATTGTAAGACCTAGCAACATTTTTGATCTTGTGCAAGCAAATAAACAGAAAATTGTTGTACTCTTTAAGGACTGATTGCAGCTGGACAACAATATAGGGAGTCCTTCCTTGTCCTGTGTTACTCTACCAAAAAACCAGGTGTGGTCAATCCCACATCATTCCCTCCTCCAGCCCCTTCTCCTAAGAAATTTCSACTTCCTCGAAGAACTTAAATCAAAATTCCAAAAGCTACTAATGACTTTGCAGAGCTCTGTTTTTATCTACATAACCTGACACCTAATGTTCACCTTTCTCAGTGCCTGAGATAAGACACTTGAGTCTTATCTCAAGTGTACAGACACAATGCTTTTGGAGCAAGAGATACAATTTTTTTGAAATAGGTAAAGAGATTTTTTAGAAAGCTCCTTTCACTAATATTTTCCCTTTTTTATCATCAGCTCTACCAAAATTTGAGCAATCTGAAATTCTAGCTTTAGGTTACAAGTGACTAAAGCATCTAGAACATAGACCTTTTTTGAGCAAAAAATGTAAAGGAGGAAGTTCATTGCATAGAAACCAAAAGAACTACTCATGTGCTGAAAGTAAACTGCAGGTTAAGGAGTTTTGCTAGATAAGATCTTTATAGAATTTAAAGCACAGGAATCTGAAACACATTAAAAAAACTACTCAGATACTGTTAAATATGAAGCACAGCACAACTTTGACTTCCGGTAAAATCTGTACAGAGTTCATTGCTGAAAGGCTTCATGGGAGTAGTGCAGTTTATGAGTAATGTGAAAAGGAAAAGGAAAGAAAAAAATAATTTCTTGTGGCTACACTCTGTTGATCATAAATCCTTGATCTTGTTGAATCAGAGATGTAGAACTGATGTAGAATTAATGGTCAAATATTCCTTATATTTGCATGCATACCTCTTATATGTTATAGTTTTAACCAAAAATATGCACCTATTACTACCACTTGCCTTTTTGGTTCTTTTAAGTACCGACCTCAGAAAGTAACACCCATTCCTCACTTAGGGTGAGGAGGGGTGACTCAGTCTATCCATTTTTTGACTGGCTCTCTACCATGCCTTCCCTTCATTCCTAGATGTATATGTGATGTAGGTTTAACTCATTATGGCATTTACATGAGCTTTCAGTCAGGATTCTGCTATAGCATGAACTTGTAGGGATAGAAAGTCTTTAAAAGTAGTAGTATTTAGGCATTTCTCAGAGGTACTGTGTTAACCAAGGAAATGAAAGCGCTGTACATCGGGAGTGTTTCCTGCACCACGATGAGTTCCCTTTGCCCTGCTTGCTTCATCTCTGGGGCTCTGCTCACGGCAGATACATTGCCATCAGTTTGTCAGCTTCTGCAGATAGACTTCTGCATCCCTCACCTCTCATCCTTTTTCTGGGCTTTCAACTTTCCAAATTCTCTACCAGGCTTTCTGTTTGAGAAGGTGGAAATATTTCTCCCTCAGCTGGAGCTAATTAGGTGGCTTTTTCCTCTCTGATACCTCCATTTGTTATTATTTTAAAGTCCTCAAAACTGTTTACCTCTGATGTCTTATCATTTCCTCCCTGTTTCTCTCTTAACAGTTTCCTTTGACTTTATGTGTTTAAAAAGATAATATGACTGAGATATATTTTGCTTGCATATTTTGCTATTGTTTGAATGCAAATATTCTCCCAGTTCTCCCCAACTTGCTTATCAACTTGAATGGTTTTTCTGCAGCAGAAAAAAATGTTATAAATTTTGCTGAACTTGTACTTTATGTCTGAGACAGCAATAGGTCCCCCTCTCCCATATTTTGTTAAATAACTTGGTACAAAAATTCCCCAAACTAATAGAATGTAGAATGAATGTGGTGATTTAGGAAGTATTTCTTTGACTTAAGGAGCTGGCAAAAAGGTTGATATTTAACTCCTTTTCTATTATCTTTAGAAAGGCGAAGTCAGTGGGCAGAACAAGAAGGCTCTAAGTCCTGTTAAATACTCCTTTTTCCAGTTACAATTTCTGAGCTGAGCGTTAGCGTCAGAGTGCAGACGAGAACGGGAGCAGRTCTAGCATGGGTTATACACAAGTGGCATCTCAAGGGCTTGTCTAAAACAGTGACCTTGGTAAATCCAATGCCGATGCCATTCAAACCTGAAGACACTGAAGCTCTGTGGAGGACCCTGATTTTACTGGAAAGCTTTTCGGGCATCTGATGTGTTGCTTCTGCAACAGATCACCTCTGTCTTGACAGGAGCTGAGCACCTGCATGCACCAGGAAACTAAATATTTCTCCTGGTTACTTCACTTTTGAGGCTTCGTTTTAGAAACACTCTCTGAGAACACCTAGTACATCATACTGTACTCAAAAATGAAGTGGCAGTGACCATTTTCTATCATGGTGTCATTTACCTCTCTGATGCCTCTGTGGAGAGTTTTGGCCACCAAGAAATATGGGTGGCAGGGAGCAGGATGGAGATATTCTCTACCTCTGCTAGTCTGTTTAGAATAAAATAAAATTCATGCAATGAGAAAGAAGAAAGTAAGAGTTAACAAGGCTGTCTACATCAGTGGTTAAGGCACTTGCTTGAAAATCTTTGTTTCCAATGCTTCTAGGATACATATCCTGTGCGATATTTATGTCATATAAACTGCAGAAGCCACAGCTGGAGCAGGGATCCAGGTCCAGGGGGAGGTCTCCTGTGGGCAACAAGGTCACACTCACTGTTCATCTCACCAGCAATATAGGCCACCCAGTGGTGGCCTACACGATAATGTCTCCTCAAAAAACTCGAAGCGTGACAATCACAGTTGTTAAATGAGGCCTGTTACTAATTCATCCCTTCTTTCTGAGCAAACCAAGGCATCCTAAGCTGACTCAAGCTTTCCTATCATTTAAAGAATTATAGTAATTCATTTACTGGCAGAAACACTACGATGTAACTTAGCCAAGCAGCATTTACAACCCACCTTACTAGTATGGTGACCAATCCAAGATGTCGTACAAAATAGTTTATTCCTACAAAGCATATCACAAATAAGGAAATTGTGTTATTATACACTTTAGGAGCCAGAAAAGGAAAGGCAAACTTGCTAAATCATTTGCTGATGACAATTTGCCTTACTCAAACTCACCACTATTCAACACCTTGGTACCAGTTAGAAAGACACCTAAGTCTTAGCACAAATTTGTAGTCAGCAAGAAAGGGAGACCGGAGAGACAGAGCAGGCTTTGTAATCAAACGCTTTGGTAAATACAATAAGGTGTATTTACTGTAGAGCCATGAACTCTCTCTTTATTTTCTGCCATTGAAAAGACTAATTTTATACACAATCATTAGGAAAAGCAGCTCTGCTTATTTTTTAGGATGTTCTCACATGGAACATTTTGTTGTGGTTTGTCTGTCCCCCAGAAATACCAGCAATGAGACTCCTGGAGAACAGACTTCGTGACTGCTCAAGGTTATATGTTCCCAGCAGCAGTTTAAGATTAGATAACGGTTGGAGAATAATTATTATCCTAATGAGCTTGACTCTTCTACCTGCAAATATCTGCTTTAATCTTCTTAATACCTAGCCTTCCCAAATTAACTATATGAAGAAGAAAGACCAAAGAAACTCAGATAAGACAAGTAGTTTTGGTCTGTTTTGCACCAGATGGCTTTTGGGACTAGTTCTTTGGTGTAATAGCTATGGAGAATTGGTGTCATTAGATGTTTCCAACAATCTCTGGAAAACTGAAAGGCAACCTTCCTGTGGTAAACATTCTCTGCAAACAAATCGGACAGGATTTAATATTAACCAACTGTCAGCAGCCTCTAAGACATTTTTATTATTACCCCATTCACTCCGTGCAAACCTTTTAATAGCTTTCAAAAGATGGATGAAAGTTGAAAATACTGAAGATTTCTCATCATTAATTTCTGCAGAAGAGAAATTATTAATAATGTAAGTATGATAAACCCGACTGATCTAAACTTAATGCAATTATCTTACAAGCTGAGCTATATAATGTAGTAAATTCAGTCTCTCATGTTATCTGACAGTGTTTTTTTAAAAAAAAACATTTCAAGCTTTCAAGCCAAAATGCGTGTGTTAAGGTTAAGGGTCTCCAAGCCCTTTAAAGTGCAAACCAAGCAGAGCTTTTAGTGCCTGCTGTGAGACTGGCAGAACTGACACAGAGTTATTGCGGAGGAGGCTAAGTGGCACTCCCCCAAAACACACGAGGATAAAGAGGCTGCAAACTTCCCCCTCCCGTGCTGTTGCTACACTAATGTGAAATCTGCAGGGAGCAGGATGGGCTGGGGAACTGTGAGCTTACTCAGGACGCTATGGGCAGCTCCAAAAGAAAATGCCAAAAATGAAGAGGTTTAGGGCCAGACCAGGGCTGGGAAAATGTCCTTTGGATATTTCTAATGATGAATATAGTAGTGACAGTCATTTACTGTTTTTTTTTTTTTTTGTCAATGAGCATAGGCAATGCTTACTATATTAATAAGGCAACTCTTTAAAACTTCGATTAAACAAGAGTTCTGCTATGTCTAACACCAATAACAGAAATGACTGCATTTATCTAGAGGCAATATGATACTGAGGTTGCCAGCTCCTGTCCCCTCTGCTCTGCTTTCTTTCTTTTTCATTGCACTTGTGGTACATTTCATGATTTTTATGCATCAAGTACTACTGAAGAGCATTTGACATTTCAAAGTTCATCCAATAAGGTCCAGTTGACAGATCATGTTAGACCGCCTAAATGGCATCTAGGGTAAAACTCTGATTGTTAGTCGCTACCCTGCCTTGCCACATCCAGAGACAGAAAGATAAGACGAGGAAGAGCCTGGAGTTGTTAGGGTATATAGCTGCTGCAACAACAACCTCTGCTGCAAAGGCCAGTAATGAAGTTTGTCTTCAAAAAAACAAGAGAGCGTGAATATTTTTCGGTTATATTTAAGAAACCATCTAGGCATCTTCCGTTTAATAGCCTGCGACCCCTCAGCATTTTACTTTTTTTACATAGTCATTTACCCCACTTTTTTGCTACTTGCAGGACATCTGACATACCCTTAATTCTGGGACTTATTAAGAGCCAGATGAGGTTTCAACTGTTACTTTGCCAAGCTGTCTAAAGCAAGATCTGGCATATGTATAAAAAACGTTTAAGTCTGCCAGGTTTGTAAAGGCATCTGACTGCTGTCTCATTATTTTCATACACAGGTGTTATATAACATCTTCATTGCCTTCACCCAAATGCACAGATATGAAGACATCGAATCCATCGATATTCTTGCTGGCTTTGCTCGCTTCTTTGTGGTTGGGCTGGGTGGTGTGCTGTTTGGCATCGTCTTTGGATTTGTTTCAGCATTCATGACTCGATTCACCCAGAATATTTCTGCTATCGAACCCCTGCTGGTCTTCATGTTCAGCTATCTATCATACTTGTCTGCTGAAATCCTTTACATCTCGGGCATTTTGGCGTAAGTATGGCTTTTCAGATGCCCTCCTGAGGGAGGGGGCATTCTTTCAAGGAGAATTTTCTTTCTTTCTTTCTTTCTTTTTTTTTAAGATTGGCATTAAGATAAGCATTTTCAATATATGGCCTACAGACTTGCAGTGAACTATGGAGTCTGTAAGATGTACCAGTAAGTAGGAAAAGCAATCCCTGTCAGTATGGGCCTCTAAATGTACTGCAGAGGAGTGAATATCTACCCTGAAAAATATTTAGGTATCTGCTGGCTGAAAAAGATATTGCAAGCGGTTGGTCAGATGACTAGTGCTGCCACCATCTGGTTATTTTGTATTCTTTGGGCCTAACTGTGCAATGTACTTCCTCTGCAACATCTGTTTAATGAGAGAATGAGCTGATAATAGAGTATAGCTGTATTTCAATCCTCACTAGATTGTAGAATCATAGAATGAGTAAGGTTGGAAGGGACCTCTGGAGATCATGTAGTCCAACCTCCCTGCTCAGCAGGGTCACCTAGAGCAGGTCAGACAGCGCTGCATCCAGGCGGGACTTGAATATCTCCAGAGAAGGAGACTCCACTACCTCTCTGGGCAACCTGKKCCAGTGCTCCGTCACTCTCACAGKGAAGAAATTCYCCCTCACGGTCAGGYAGAACTTCCTGTGCTTCAGTTTCTGCCCATTGCCTCTTGTCCTGTCACATGGGACMACTGAAAAGAGTTTGTCCCCATCCCCTTGACACCCTCCCTTCAGGTGCTTGTACACATTGATMAGATCCCCCCTCAGGCTTCTCTTCCCCAGGCTGAAGAGGCCCAGCTCTCACAGCCGKTCCTCATAGGGCAGATGCTCCAGCCCTCTGATCATCTTTGTAGCCCTATGCTGGACTCTCTCCAGTAGCTCCATGTCTCTCTTGTSCTGRGGAGCCCAGAACTGGGTTCAGTACTCGAGATGAGGCCTCCCCAGGGCTGAGGACAGGGGCAGGATCACCTCCCTCCACCTCCTGGCAACACTCTTCCCAGTGCACCCCAAGAGACTTTCTTGGCCACACGGGCACATTGCTGTCTCATGGTCAACTTGTCATCCACCAGCACTCCCAGGTCTTTCTCTGCAGAGCTGCTCTCCAGAAAGTCAGTCCCCACCTTGGACTGGTGCCTAGGGTTATTTCTCCCTAGGTGCAGGACTCTGCGCTCGCCCTTGTTGAACCTCATGAGGTTCCTCTCCACCCAGCTCTCCAGCCTGTCCARGYCTCTCTGAATGGCAGCACAGCCCTCAGGTGTGTCAGCCACTCCTCCCTGTTTGGTAGCATCAGCAAACTTGCTGAGGATGCACTCATCCTCATCCAGGTCACTGATGAAGAAGTTGAACAGGATGGGACCCAGTACTGAGCCTATGTAGCATCATCATCAAGTTACAAGAGGGTTGGAAAAAAATTTTAGTGTGGAAAAAGTAAAGAAAGAATATCCGAGTTCTTGCTTTTGTATWCGGCCGTGAACATCAGCTTTAAGATGATTTACGGTAATTATGTTAGATTTGACAGCATTGCTGGGATTGAAACTGGGCAAAAACAAACAAGAAACACCAAGCATGTACGTACACATAGTGTATGTACTTGTATGTGGATACAGTCACATGTATGGACAGCAGAAAGCATGTCTTTAGATGATAGAAGTAACTTACTATTGTAATGCTAAGGACCGTGTTCTTAATGTGCTGTGACTGCAAGTGTTCCCAGTGCTTATTTTCATTAGAATAGTGAAATTATTAGTAAGAAGAGAAAGTTAATACAATGGGGATTTATTATTCTTACTGCTTCATTAAGGAAGTTATTGCTCGTTTTAGGGATGGGAAGTTTTTGTCACCCTTCTGAATTATTGAGGAATTCATTCATTTTTCACTTGGATCATGAAACTCTATTATGCATATGCCTCTGAAAGTCAACAGTATTAAACATTAATGCCTAATGGTCTTGTCTTAGAATGTCCTTGGACCTGCTAAATGTTTCAGTTCCATGGGCAAGCCCTTGAGATTTCTTCGGTGGAAATTAAATGAGTAGAAACTAGATGAAAGATTCCTTAATGAGCAGTCAGCATTCTCTGAAGTCACAAGTTCAGAAAAATATCATCACATAGAAGCCCCCAAAGACTAAAGTAACATCAACAGAAGCTAGGTAGATGATGGAGTATGTTCCTAGCATAGACCTGAATCTATCTATTCATCTACAACTGTGAAAAATAAAGGGGAGAACAGGAAACCTGAGGATGGTGTTCAATGGCTGATGTAACTGAAAACACAAAAAACAATCAAATCCTGACATCGATGAGGGGAAGCACCTTACTTCACKTGATGTATTTTACTGTCTTCAATTGGATTGCTTGAAGATCAAGGTACTGCTCAGTGAGCATGTTACGAGCAGCTGTACTGGGTTGTTGCTGATAACTTTGAACGGATTTTATCCTTGATTGAAGAGCAAATTGGTGGAAAATATTCCTTTGGTTTCTTGAGCACATTGCCCATACCCTGGGTAACAGAGAGGGAGGAAAGACAGACTCTAGGATGACTGCATTTCCCCTGCCTTGCAGAAATGAGMTAGAGTGGGTGGAGAATTACTGAGAGTTAACCTCTGCCTGCTGATATGCCAGTTAGCTGGGAGGGCACAGCAGGGAATTTGGACCCGGTGCTGGACTAGCACCATGTGCTTCCACTATCGCATTAAAGGAAAAGATCACTGAGAAGCAGATTATGTCCCTTTAACTGATCCGCCTGCCCGCAGGCTGGTACAGAATTGACTGCCCTTTGTTTGAGACTCAAATATTTGGTTCTTTGTGCACTACATATTCAGAATAAAATGGACTTTGAACTGGAATGTGATACTCTCACTTCCCCTTCAAGAAGGTTGACTAATTTGCTTCCTTTTTCCTGTATGCAAAATGGACTCATAAAGCTCAATTAAGGTACATCTTTAATCCAGGGTCATATAACTGAGCTAACTCACGTTACTGAAGAAGTAAAATGCTACTTGATATTAGGAAGGGCACTAAAAGCTGGTGATGGAGAATGGGAAGCATTCTGATGATGAGGGCTGAAGCTATTCTTAAATCAAAAGACAAACAGATGGTTGTTGCTGATCTCTGATGTTTTGCCTGGTACAGGATGACAGCATGTGCAGTGACTATGAAAAAATATGTGGAGGAAAATGTTTCCCAGAATTCCTATACGACAATAAAATATTTCATGAAAATGCTAAGTAGCGTCAGCGAAACACTGATTTTCRTGTTCATGGGAGTGTCGACAGTTGGGAAGAACCATGAGTGGAACTGGGCCTTCATTTGCTTCACTCTGCTTTTCTGCCTCATTTGGCGCGCACTGAGTAAGTCAACTTTTGTGGGCAAGCTCTTCTGGTTTCAGTGCAAAGGTATGTTAGAAAACTCTGTGCAGACTGGTTTAACCAGTTTAATAATGAGTTTACTAGACATGTGTTGCTGACAAGTTCATTTCACTGAATATTTTAAGTAAAATTAAAATATTTTCATGATTATGTCTATATAGATGCTGACATCTATAACTATCCCCTTGGGTAAGTGGGCTTCATAATAATTTCATCAGACATTGTAATTAACTTACTAATTAGCTAATGTACATCAGCACACTTGTTGTAGTATAACACTAAAGGTGTGGGGTTCAGGAATGCATGAGGCATTGAAAAAGAGTGAAGGTGAATATACATACCGATAGATGACTTCTTATACCACAACCCTGGCTGACCATGCCATGTTACTGCTCCTCACAAGTCAGCACAGTCTCTGAAGTGTTAAACTACTAGAAAATATTGCCTGTCTGAAGTTACAYTGTTTCTACACACTGTCTCTCTCAATTCCTGCAAAGGTCTCCTGCTCCCTAATCTGTCAGACTGGGATTTCTCCAGCATGGACAACCCCAAGCAACCTGTTCTAGTCAGATCTATTCTGAGTAGGTGGTTGGACTAAATGACCTCCATAGGTCTCTTCCAGCCRTAAGTACTCAGAGTCTAAAATTTGGGACCAGCTAAGTACTGGCATCTGACAGCTGAGAATAAGGTGCTGTTTCTCAAATCTCTTCTCAGGTGGCTCATCCCTCTGTCAAACAGAATAACAGAGCATGAGGAAGAGGCTGGCTTGGTCCTCAAAGCACATAGTAGTTTCAAGACCTTTGAGTTTCAAGCCTGGGAGCCCTGGAGGAGGGCATTTAGTCATAGGAACAAGAGGAAAGTGAAGGAACAGGCTGCCCACTCAGGCTGTTGAGTCTCCATCACTGGAGACATTCTGGATAGGGTCCTGGGCAATCTGCTCTATGTGACCCTGCAGGAAGAAGCAGGTTGGACTAGATGATCTCCAGAGGTCTCTTCCAATCTCAACCATTCTGTGAGGCCTGGAAGGGTTCAAGTACCTGCCTTTGAACAGCCCTATTACGCAGAGATAACCCAAGTACTCAGCAGTGGAAGTGATGTGATTCTGATGGTTTCACAGCAAGAGGAAATAGTTACGTATTTTACTTTTTTATACTGTGTCAAGCACAGCCTTTAAGTTTTTATGGCCTAACTTTGGAGGCTGTTTTGGAATATCCTTCTAATACGGATAGAAAAGATGCTTTCTCAAAAAAAAAAAAAAAAAAAAATCATTCTGTTGCTACATGTCTGTCTCTCTCTCCAACACCAAGGGGAGAGCTAGAGCTTTCCAGAGGAAGATCAGAATATTCTCCCTCAAATCTGTTCTGAAAAAATATTGCATCATTTTGCCTGAAACTTGAGCAAATAAAGAGAATTGGCTGGAAGCTGACACCTCGTTTATAGAGTTTCAGTGTGAGTARTTACTGTCTAATATAAGTAACAAAAAATGGTCCTGTATAAAGCAGCATCCAGCAACCTAAATAACTAGATATTGCTACTAGCCTTACCTATAATAATTCACAGAGTTTATCAATAACTAACATATAGAATAATGCCAGTAATTAACAGCATTTGTCAGCATTTACATTGGTATTGTAACAATTTCCATACGAAACATAGGATACATATGTCTCATGGAAGATACAGGCAATTAAGAGAAAATCAAGCAAAACATTAAGTGTATCTATAAAGCGAAGCTGCAGTCCTTACACATCCGCAGAGTGTTTCATTAATTTTAACTTTTATTAAAAGAAAAATTGAAACAGAGAAATAAATAGAAAACTAGAGAGAGAATAAATCGGAGGATTAAAATTAAAATGCTATTACTCTTCGCCTTGCAGTGAACCTATCCACAGGACTTGTTGGTGAAGCAATACTTTGGGCAGATACTGTGCAGAAAGCAGGAAACACTGGAAGGGAAGGAGCAGGAAAAACTCTCGTGTAGTGGTTTATCTTGTCTCCAGAATACTTCAGAGAAGAACTGTGTAACATAGATATAGAAAGTAAATCTTTTCTTCTAATCTCACTTCTAAATCACTCCAGTGAATTTAAAGCATAAAGTAGTTAGAAAACACACTCTTTTCTAGAACATTTTCTCATATTTCCGTCAGTTGGTCAAAAAGAAGGTACAAATGCCCCAAAAGAAAAGAAAATCCTGTCAACAACTTCCTGGGGCAGGATGTTACTTTGCTTTAAGTATTTTTCCTTTTTAACTTGCTTAATAACAGTTTTTTTTCCTACCTAGGTGTATTTGTGCTGTTGTACATCAGTAACAAGTTCCGAACGTATCCCTTCACCTTCAAGGACCAGCTCATTATTTCCTACAGTGGCCTTCGAGGAGCCAGTAGCTTCTCTCTCGCRTTCTTGCTTCCAGCGAATCTCTTCCCTAGAAAAAAATTGTTCATTACTGCTACACTTGTAGTTACATACTTTACTGTGTTCATCCAGGTGAGTGGATTCCTTAATAAATTATTTGTTTATAACAGAAATGACTGAAAGCTTTATAGTGAAGATTGCACTGGAATTTATTCTTAAACTAGGACAAACTACTGTATTTTATGGCCAGATTTAGCGCTGCACTGTATAATATACCTTTTGAGTGTTTTTTAGGTAGGTGTTACTGAATAACTTTTTCAGAAGAACTGTTGAAAACTCAAGTCTTATAAAGCATTCAGGGAAAAGGGTCCACTGTATCCAAAATCTTTTCTTTTCACTGCACATGCACTTCCTAATGCTTCCAAAATAAGAAGCATTTTAACCTGACACTTCAACACAGGCAGAGCTCTTTCCTTACTAGCGTCATATCTAAAACTGAGCAGAAAATAGTAATTCTGTCTTATATAGGATTTTGAACTTTTGACTTCATTTGTCTTGGGACCAGACTGGAACATTTTGAAAGCCTTCTTTGTAAAAGAATATTAAAGAAAAATATAGAGAACAAATTAGATTTGTAAGAGTAGATGTCTAGTGTGACTTCAAATGCTCTGGGTTATTCTACTCGGCTTACCCTGCTGTACCAGGAGGAACTGAATTTTTCTGGACAACTTGCATCACATTTTCTCTATTTTTCTATACAAACATCTCAGATAGGCTAGGGTGTCAATGGGACTCTATACAGTTGTGGTTAAGCACTCAGATTCCACTCAAAATGGTTCAGATAAACAATTTTGTTTCTATTTGCACTTTTTAAATGCTAGATTCTGCAGTAATGCAACATAGAATTGGCAGCAGCTAAAAATGGTTTCAAAATGAAAAAATAAAATGTTTCATTCTGAAAATGYTGAAGTAAGAGGTTTCAAGATTGTAAGAATCCCTTAAAGATACATTTTTCTTTCAAATGAGTGTTGTTTTGGTGAAAGTTATCAATGGGTTAGTTACTTTACATAGTWAACACACGTTGATAAATGCAATTTTGATTAGAAAACCTGATGCATACTTTTCAAAAGTTTTTGGTTTTTAGTCCTCTTCTGTAGCTTTCCCCACAGGTGACAGATCATTCTTCTAAGACATAGCTTTCCTGACTGCCTAAAATGAAATTCTTTTGCTTTCTTTCTGTTTTTTTTCCTAAAGGACAATTAACATTTCCACCCATTTTTCCAAATATAGGGAATCACAATTGGTCCATTGGTCAGATATCTAGATGTTAAAAAGACCAATAAAAAGGAGTCCATCAATGAAGAAATTCATGTGCGAGTAAGTTTTTGGTGTCAGTAGCTAGTGTTCTAGAAAAAAGAGGAGAAAAGGTGTCAGTTCCAATGTAGCTAGGTAGAGCGAGACATTCGGTAGCACTGGCAGTTGGTGGATTTAGACAACAAATACTTTCAAGACTATTTGGAGGAAATCTTAAGCATGATATTCTAGAATATGATATCTCATTTGTATTCATAGATTGTCATATTATGATAGTGTACCATAACTGTTGTGGCATAGCAGAGCTTAGCAGGGTGGGAGCTGTTCTATTTTTAAAAGCTCTAGAATAGACCATTTTCCAAAGACTTGAGTGATGCAACAACAATAGGGTGTTAGATTCTAGCCCTTATATCTGGATACTTGTGACCACGTCATCACAGAAACACAGAACCTTGAAAGAAGAGCTTACAAAACACATTCATCATCCTTCCCAGCTGTATTTGTCAACTTCCCTTGTTGTTGTCCCTTGACTGGTTCTAGCCACATTGAAACCCGAAAAGCCTTAAATCAGGCATTATAACCAGAGTGAGCTGAACCACTGGCCTGCAAATTTAGTTTCAAGTTCTTCCGAGAAATTATCTTTGTCTCTCTCTCAAACATTTGCTTTAACTTTTCAAATTACCAATACGTAAAATAACAGAATAACAGTCAAACTGACTTAGCAGTACTCTAAATATATATATATATTAAATTGTTTCATTGCCATTACAGGAAATATTTGAAACAGTCAGAAATATTGCACCTTAAAAGTAAGCAAATGCAGAGACTTTAGAAAAATCAGGGCATCTCAAATGRTTTGAATTTCATTTTAAATTAATTCTTGCTATTTCAACCTTTATACTTTGTTTTGAAAGGAATTTATGTTTAAAAACATCATGCCCAACAATATGCATGTAACAACTGGGCAAGCTGTTTCAATAACTCTGGAAACACACAAGAGAAGACTGAAAATACTGGTTATCAATGATAAACTGACTAGTCTCACGRCAATGTTCAAAATCTCTGGGGCATGTGGAGGTCAAGGCAAGGATCAAGGAGTGAGGTACCTGGTCATGTGTCCCTCCCCTTTCAGGGAGGTGGCACATAGGRAGAGGAAATTTGGCTGACAGAAGCAAGAACTTAATTTTTGGTCTCTGCAAACAGAAAACAAAAAGTGAGATATTTGCTTGAATTTGTAGAGAACTGTAGATGTTTTCAGAATTAACTCCCTTGCCATCTCTTTTAAAAATCTYAAAATCTTGTTAACAGTTGCATATTTGTGGTGATGTTACTTTCTCATAATGGCCACTCAAAACCTTTCCATGTTTGTTTCTGTAGTTGATGGATCACTTGAAGGCCGGTATTGAAGACATATGTGGGCATTGGAGTCACTATCAACTGAGAGATAAGTAAGCATCTCCTATTGCAGCCTACTATAACAAAATAAGCTATCTATGATGTAAAATGTAATAGGTAAATAGAATAGGAAATATATCTTGTGCTCCATAAGGCTAACATAGCATGCAGTATTGAAGACGTGTCTTATCTCTTTTTAAAAAGTAAACTCCTGAGCAACCATTATCTCTTGGGAGTGCAGTGCCCGTACATTGTTTGCTAAGTTGCTTCCGCACAAACAAGGAGAAAGTAGGCCTTCTGAAAGAAAAACATAACACATAAATGCATGCTGCAGGCATGTAAACAGCCTGTAAACATAGCTTTGACATAAATCTTAGATTGCCAATGCTCCTTTAGGTTCAGATTTAGAATGGAAGCTATGTAAGGAAGGAGTGCTTCATTTTCCTTCATTGTAAGTCACCACGGCAAAAATGATCCCCTGTTGGTAAGTATAGATTAAATAGTAATTGTCCTTACAAATCTTTGCATTCAGTCATAGTTAAAATAATACTGAAGTGAATGGCTGGATTTAAATATCCATCAGCCTAAGCAAATATGACTTTTAATATGGTATTCATTCAGGAACTGTACAGGACTAGTGTTATGTCTTCTGCAAGCTTGATGAGGTGATTTTGTGAAGCTCTATGTATCTTCCAGGCATTGTCCAGGACAGACTTGGTGTTCTGAGTTGCTGTTTGCTTTGCACCTTTTTCCATAAGGGTGCTCAGTGAACATTTGGCCACCATCTTGGCATTTGAAGGCAGTATATGAGGATACAATGATCTTCCTTTTCCACAAGCACCATATTCTGATGCCGTGGGATAGAAGTAGTCCTTCAGACTACACCAAGACTTCCRTGCAGGAGCACTTTGGCTCACCCCTTGGCATTGGACCTCAGTGATCCAGTGAAGGGATACTGTGTGGCAGCTCCCTTTTTGCCTGGGTTTTTCCCTGTGGAAATCAGAATTTAGGAATGGGAAGAAAGTGACTGTTTTGCATCCAGTCTTGTCACAATAGAGAGCAAAGCTGTAGCAAGGGCACATATCTGGACCCAAAAGCTGAATGTTCTTTAGGCTCTTGCAGAGTGGACATAGCTTTAAGGCATCCACGTGGCCACACAACTGTCTACACAGTGAATAAGCTCACCAAATTCTTCTTGGAGCAGTGATTTCAATCACATAGCTGCATTCTATGTTTCAAAGAGATAAAACACATTATTTCACCTTATCTCACATCTACATACAGCTATAATAAGAGAATTTTGTCTAAATCAGTCATAAATGTAGTATTTCAGTTCAGGTGCAGATTAAAAGACCATACTGTGTATAAAAATATTTAATGTAGGAAGGCTGTTCTAAAAGCTACTCCCCATTCATTTCTATGTTATTTTAAAGATGTTCGGTATATGTATTTTGAAATGAATTTTATAAGTGAAATGACACTTGAAGTAGCTTCCTGCTACCTAGAAAAACATAAAGAGCTCTGCTTCGAGTGGGAACACATTTGGGTACCTCTCTATGCTATTAGAGTAAGTATAGAAACAAGCCTTTGTTAAGAAAAAGTGTATAAACTCTGTAATGCTTTTTCTAACATTGTGGACCACATTACCTTGCTGTGGTAAACTGCTCCTTTGGAAGAAACTTCTAAGATGATCTGCTGTTGTTCTGCTAATTGTCTGCCTGAAAACACATACCTATTTCAAAACACACACATACATTCGCATTCAAATTATGTCACACATTAGTGATATTTTATAAACCGCAGCGTGCATGCACATAGTACTTTGAGGTCCATTCAAATTTTCTGTTATTCAGAATACAAAGAAATATATTTTCTCCACTCTAATTGTCAGGATTCAAAATTATCAGCAACATAATGGGTCCAAACTACTGTAACTACYGGGCCGTTTAGAACATTATTGGTGGCTGGCTGAATAAGCCAGGATTACTGTAAGTGCAGCTGCTGCTGTTATGCCCTATTAGAATACAACACTTGTACAAAAGCATGGAGACTGGCCATATTCTTTTCTTATAAATGAGGTAGTGTTATCTGAAAACACACTCTCAGCCCTCTATTTTGCTCTGATTGCAGCTTGTTTCTGTCTTTTGTCTAGTGGGCTTTACAATCTGTGTGGACCAGTAGACCATACCAAATGTCCTCCTAAAGGTTTCTGTTTACTAGGCCTTCTGGAGTTCAGAGGTGTCTCCAATTTGGAATCAGTTTWCACTGCTGAATTATGTATGTGTGCATTTGAATGAAGATGAGCTTATTMAACAGGTATAAAAACACATTTCTTCTTTACTCTTTGGTTTTAATGTCTCCTTTGCAGATTTAAAAAGTTTGACAATAAGTATCTGAAGAAAATCTTAATTCGGGAACACCAGACCAAATCCAGCATTGTGTCATTGTACAAGAAGCTGGAAATAAAACTGGCCATTGAGATGGCTGAAAGTGGCATGATAAGTTCAACAGCATCTGCTGTTTCTTCACAGTGAGTATTAGCCTCTGCAGAGCACAGTAGGGTACAGGAGGGAAGGAAACAAAAATGAGGAAACATCTGAGGGATTTTATGACTTCAGTAGAGACACAACAAATCTAGAGGGTTATGAGGAGTTGTTATTTTGTGCTGGCACTTTGGTACTTATCATATGTTTACTTTGAATCTTTGTTCACCGAATGATAATTAAAAAATGTGACATTTTCATTAAGTTTCTCTTCAATAATGGGCAGTGCTAAAGTGGAATCATGAGTCCATCCCAGAATCTACTCTGGCTGCTTTGTGTCACAGCAGTGATTCAAGTCTCCCGTTCTCCTCACTTCTCTAGCCAGTGGATTTTGCTTGTCACTGCTAGGTGCTTAAAGAACTACACAGAGGTTTAGAATAAAGGTCTTTGGTCCTGACTCCATTATTCCAATTAGAAATCTGGGGTCTTAATATCTGAGTTGATATATGCTTTGGATGGTTTTCCTTCCAGAGTTTTGCAATTTCATTTTGCAGTTCCTCAATCTGTTTTCTTACACTTAGGTTTTCACATCTAACTTTGGCCAGAACTCAGGTGCAGAGAAAATGGATAAAAAGACAGAAGGAGTTAATAGAAAGAACTTTCTGAAACAGACCCTAGATGTTCAGTGTTGGAAATAAGGAAGACTTCACATCAGCATAGTTGCCTACTTTTCAGAGTAGTGTGAGACAAATGTTAGTTCTCCAAAGGTATATGTCTGTGAATGATGCCTGGTAGCCAGGTGGCCTCTGATGGAGTTGTCCGACACACAGTGGGTCTCCTCCAGCTGTCCCCTCTCTCTTGGGCTTGCTCCCCTCTACGTCTTGTCCCCCAGCGGGAGCACTAYCTATTCAATTCTTATGGAGAGATGAAGCTTGCTTATAGATGTGCATAGGTAATGTCCTAAAAAGTAATGCAGCTTGGTGTTAGACAGAGCTAGGGAGGAAACTGGTGGGATCTCCAAAGACATCACTGAGGGAACTGCCCTGTAAAAGAGGATTCTGTAAAAAATCATCACTCTTTCACACTGTAACTGCCCTGCACCTATTTATTTCCACCTGCAACACATTGGCTGGAGGTTGTATACTGCCATATGCCTAGCTATAGGGAGGCAATTTGGCATTTACCTCCCACAGACTCTTTCCTGGGCTCCTGCCAGCTGATGTTGCTGCTGCTGCTCTGCTGCTGCAGGCCTTCAGCCTCTTTATTTTGAGGCAGCCTCTGGCAGGGCTCAGCATATTTTCTCTCTTTGATAGTCCTCTCTCCCCATATTAGAAAGTTTAAAAGATCACATCTCAAAAAGAAATAATGACTGGATATTAAATTAAAATCTCTCTTGAAGCTGTTTGTCTCCATCATGACAAGACTCACTGGCTTGTTGGAGACTAACACTAGCATGCAGTGTAAGACCTAGCATTTTCTTTCTAAATCACTCTTTGCTGAATGGGATGATATTAAAAATGATTGTGTGTTTGTCAGGCTTCCTTCTGCTGTATTCGCCTAACTGATCTGAGCCAAGTACAAATGTACCAGGTTGGTAGAAAATCTGTGACAAATAAACCACTTTCCTCTTCTTTTCCTGAAAGAGATATGGAGAAAAAAGACAAATTGCTTTAATACAATTCAGAAAGTCTCTCCTGAGCTGAGAATTTAGGTTGAAAAAATATTCTAAGTAAACAATGACATGATGGAGTGAGTTTTGCCAGCTGTACTCAGGTTGTAATTAAATTTTGCTGTGCATCAGCCTCTGATGTGCTCTAATACTAAGGAGAGAACCTTTCCAAAAAAAAAAAAAAAAAAAAAAAAAAAGACACCTTAAAATACAAAGTACACCCTGTGGCTCAGAAATGTCCCGACCTTTGGAGGCTGTGAGAGTGACTTAGGAAAATACATATTTTCCTAATTCTGTTCTTAAGTAGGTGTCCATGGTTGAACACTATCAGAGCCAGGATAATGAGCTGGTTGTATCTTCGATCTGAGTCAATGCAGTGGTTCTAAATCTCCACTCCCTTGAGCTACCAAGTGAGCCTGCTTAAGAGTGAAAGGTTTCAAAATGGAAGAATATATAAACAACTTTATGGCTTTCATTGAGATAGGTTGTATCTAAAGTTACTGTCCTGAGTGAGGCTACAAAAATGTGGCCATGAACAAGCAATCCTTAAAAGTTCAGATTTGAGATCAAAATCCGATGTATTTTATTTAAAACTATATTTACAGTGCCATTTTACTGAGAATATTTTTTCATCAGCACTTCTGATCAATTCTACAGCCTTTAAGGACTAGTAAAGAAATATTCTATGCCAGTCAAGGCAGATCTCAATTGCTCTGGATTCAATCTGTAATCTGAAATTCAATTCATGTTGGTGAGATTCCTGCAGGTGAAATGAGTATTGAATGTGCATTAAACATTTCCAATGTGGATTGGAGAAATTTGTCCATGGACTGTGCAACAAAGAATCTACATCTGAATGAAAATAGAGCAGTTAGTTATAACAGTTTGGAGAATACAAGCCTTAGRAATAAGTATTTCAAAGGCAAAAGCACAGTCAAGCAGATATTGTAAAAACTGTGTTTGTATTTTGGGAACTATACCTTAGAAATGCCCATTAGAGAGAGAGAGAGGCTGATTTGACCATGAGCTTACTTAATGATGGCTTCATATTGCTGCAGTACTGACTTTGGTAAGAGTAAATCTTAGAATATATCAGTACAGAAAAGATCAGAATCAAATACAGTGTTGTTATTGATGATGATACAGTTGTGCAAGGGCTACATCTGATGAAAGTTACTTCCTTCATAGGACTAGTGAAGATTAGTGGAGAGTTGGTAAAGTTCAAAATTTGAAATATTTTATATAAAAAGTAACCTTACAAGGTTTTCATAAGGAATTGTATTTCCACACTGTATGTTAACTATATCTAAGTCTTAAAAAGAAAGAGATATTGTCATGGTACTCCCTACAGAGAGATAGTCAGTTATCATAGCATATTATCAGCTCAGTATTTTCTTTGCAAATATATTTCTCACGCTGTGCTTTGTACTTAACATTCAGGAAGTTTCAATAAGAACAAAAGAATGGTGTCAGCAAGGATTGCTTTATGGGTTTGGTAACATATCATTTTTTTTTTTCTTTTTTGGAAAAGCTTTTTTTTTTAATGTGTTGTATGTTGTAAATGTAAAAGCAACATTTTTATTACCATATCTGTGTATCAGTTAGGTAGGTTAATATCTAATCCCATGAAAATAATATATATTCTTTTTATGCTTCAGAAAAATGCAGATTATCTTCATAGAATCATAGAATGAGTAAGGTTGGAAGGGACCTCTGGAGATCATCTAGTCCAACCTCCCTGCTCAGCAGGGTCACCTAGAACAGGTCAGACAGCGCTGCATCCAGGCGGGACTTGAATAGCTCCAGAGAAGGAGACTCCACTACCTCTCTGGGCAACCTGTGCCAGTGCTCCGTCACTCTCACAGKGAAGAAATTCCCCCTCACGGTCAGGTAGAACTTCCTGTGCTTCAGTTTCTGCCCATTGCCTCTTGTCCTGTCACATGGGACAACTGAAAAGAGTTTGTCCCYRTCCYCTTGACACCCTCCCTTYAGGTSCTTRTACACATTGATAAGATCCCCCCTCAGTCTTTTCCCAGATCTCATAGCTGTTCCTCATAGGGCAGATGCTCCAGCCCTCTGATCATCTTTGTAGCCCTATGCTGGACTCTCTCCAGTAGCTCCATGTCTCTCTTGTCCTGGGGAGCCCAGAACTGGGTTCAGTACTCGAGATGAGGCCTCCCCAGGGCTGAGGACAGGGGCAGGATCACCTCCCTCCACCTGCTGGCAACACTCTTCCCAGTGCACCCCAGGAGACCGTTGGCTTTCTTGGCCACACGGGCACATTGCCGTCTCATGGTCAACTTGTCATCCACCAGCACTCCCAGGTCTTTCTSTGCAGAGCTGCTCTCCAGAAGGTCAGYCCCCACCTTGTACTGGTGCATGGAGTTATTTTTCCCTAGGTGCAGAACCCTGCRCTYGCCCTTGTTGAACCTCATGAGGTTCCTCTCTGCCCAGATCTCCAGCCTGTCCAGGTCTCTCTGAATGGCAGCACAGCCCTCAGGTGTGTCAGCCACTCCTCCCAGCTTGGCATCATCTGCAAACTTGCTGAGGATGTGCTCCATCCCCTCATCCAGGTCATTGATGAAGAAGTTGAACAGGATGGGACCCAGGACTGAGCCCTGGGGGACGCCACTAGCCACAGGCCTCCAGGAACTCTGTGCCACCGATAACAACCCTCTGAGCTCTGCTTTTCAACCAGTTCTCAATCCTCCTCACTGTCCACTCGTCTAACCCACACTTCCTCAGCTTATCCAGGAGGATGTTATSGGAGACGGTGTCAAAAGCCTTGYTGAAGTCAAGGTACACAAYGTCCACTGCTCTCYCCTCATCTACCCAGCCAGTCSTTCCATCAGAGAAGGCTATCAGGTTGCTTAAGCAGGATTTCCCCTTGGTGAGGCCATGCTGGCTACTCCTGATCACCTTCTTTTCCTCCATACGTCTGGAGACGACATCCAGGATGAACTGTTCCATCACCTTTCCAGGGATGGAGGTGAGGCTGAYTGGCCTGTAGTTTCCTGGGTCCTCCTTCTTGCCCTTTTTGAAGACTGCAGTGACACTGGCTTTCTTCTAGTCCTCGGGCACCTCTCCAGTTCTCCCGGGCCTTTCAAAGATGATGGAGAGCGGTCTGGCAACAACATCYGCCAGCTCCCTCAGTACCCGTGGGTGCATCCCATCTGGGCCAATTGATTTGTGGATGTCAGGCTTGCCCAGAAGGTCTCTAATCCTTTCCTCCTCAATCAAACGAAAGTCTTCCCTTCTCTTGGACTTTCTCCCTCACATCCAGGCTGCAGGATTCCTGGGKGCTGCCCTTAGCAGTGAAGACTGAAGCAAAGAAGGCCTTCAGTAATTCTGCCTTCTCTGTATCCCTTGTCACCAGGGCCCCCGCCCCATTCAGTAGCAGGCCCACATTTTCCCTAGTCCTCCTCTTGCTGTTGATGTATTTGAAGAAGCCCTTCCTGTTGTCCTTAACATCCCTTGCCAGACTCAGTTCCAACAGGGCCTTAGCCTTCCTCGCAGCATCTCTACATACTACATCTCACACTATCTGTTCTGCTTCTACTTCAGCTGAGCTGAAACTCAAGGAATTTCATTAAACTCACTTTAAGAGCTAAACAATAAGCATTAAATGAATTAGAACTGGCCGCTTCTCCTCTATAGGTATATGGAATTGTCAGGTCTGCAGCTGGGAAAGTAAAAAGATGACCTGATATCTTGTAGATGTTCTGCTCACCCCTTTGGCTCAGATGGAGGAAGCTGTCTCTTCAGTCTGCTGAATATCACTTCATCTCATTGCAACAGTCTGCTTATGGGTCTCTCACATCCCAGGGGTATGCTTAACCCTATTCTAGCACTAATGCTATCTTCTAGCCTGCTAGTGCTATCCCTTAACCTATCGTCATGCTCACTCTCTCTTTCTTCTTACTTTATGTAAAATTTGGCAGATTTCAGTTTTGTTCTGATAGAGAATGAAAACACATTCAGAAACCTTGAAGTATTTCAGGAATGAAAATTCTTGAATTCCAGGGATCTTGGACAGGGCCAGCCTACCAATGTTCACTATCTGGTTGATGGTAAGAGCCGGTAGAATGTAGACTGCAAGCTGTACGTGATTGTCTTACAAGTTTTAAAGATGATCTTGTTAGATTACAGCATAAAATAGTGGTAATCTTGTTAAATAAACTGTAATTGTGAAATTCCATTTTTTTCTATGTTTACAGCATAATCATAGTTTAGTATGAATCTACTTTCCTTTGCTATTAAAAGATTTTTTTTTTAATTTAAGAGGCATAAACAATGAATTTATACAAAGCTTTGGCATTACTGTACAGTGATAATAATCCATTCTGTAATCACATAATTTACAGACATTACTTTAAGGACACCACTTAGCTGAGAAGAAAGATTGACAATTACAGTAAAAAAGAAAAAGAGAAAAGAAAGCAAAATAGAGAATGGAAAAAACCAACAAGATGAACTCTGACTGTGATTCATCCTGCATGATCATTATCTATTTCCCCATTCTCTTCTTGGGAATTTAACTGAACACTAACTCTCATGCAGGTTCACTTATACAGCAGATCTAGTTAACATTTCACAGCAGCCTTCATCAATTGTTTTGTTAGTGAAAGGGCCAGGCAGTTACAAATGACTGTGGACTTCTTGTCCTAGTTTGAAAAAAATTCTAAGATTACTATCTGTTAGGTAATCCTTTCATTTAAATGAAGAACTAGACTCAGTTCCAAGGAAACTCTCTATATATTCACTTCTGCACAGAGCAGGTCTCCTGGACAGTAACGTTCCAGTCATTGTTAGTGAGGACATAGTTTATTTATTAAGGATGTTCTTCTCTTTCACAAATAATTCAAAAACAGTAAGACAGTAAGGCCCAGCCTGTTAGACCTTGCTGGAGAACATATTCAAGCAAGGGAGGAAACTTGCAATGCGTTCCTGAACGTACAGATGTTTCTTGCCTAGTCTAATTCTTAAAACTGAATTTCCTTATGGAGCTCTTTAAAAGAAAGAATGATTTCTGCTGTGAGCTGTATGATGGCTTAGAGCCCTTTCTGACTAGCCAGTATGATAAAACCCGGGAAAGGGCAAAAAAGGTCTGACGGTTTTCATTCAGCTTTGGATGATTTCAGGCTGTCACTGGTCAGTGAAAGTCTCTTCATATCCTTCTGCCCTAGAATAAAAAGCAGACCATATGTCATTTGGTAGGAAGAGTGTTTAAGCAACTTGTTAATATCGTATTAAATCTTCTCTTTTATTTACAGGAGCTGCAGAAATCGGCGAGTACATAGGCTCTCCCCTGCAGAGGTGGAGTCCATGAGAGATGTCCTGGCACATAATCTCTACCAAGTGCGGCAGAGGGTGTGTAAGCAACTTTCATGCTATCACTCTGTATTTATAGACTGAAAGCTCCTGTTTGCCCTCCTTCACATCATAGCAACGGCYGACGGTAGCAACAGGCCGATGGGAGTCATGCCGATGGGAAATGTGGGCTCCGGGCCCACAGCCCTTCCAACCCAGGRGACACTCAGGGGAGGACCTGTGGTTCTGAGTTCACTCCTTGATGAAGAACAGGCAAGCAGGGTTTTCCTTCAGCTTTTCACCCTGACAGCAGAGGGAAAAGACAGGAAAATCCAGGTCTGAGCTCTAGAGGTCAGGCTTCCCTCACTGTATGGCTGCCTGTGACTCAGAAATGGCCCTTCACAGGCTGCCAGACACCCCTGGCTTAGTTCGACTTTCCAGGTCCTCTCCCTCTAGGCACACACAGCTTGTGACCTCTTTCTGCAGGAGCTGATGGGTAGGGTATTCCTATGGCAACTCWGGTGATCCAGCTGATATGGTGGTTAATACTGGTATTTGCTGGAACAGGCACGGGAACATTTCTAAAGCAAACCATCCGTAGAGGACATTTAAGACTGCGACCTGTGTAATCTCGGTGAAAGGGCTGGCTGGAAGCAGGGTGGCTGGGAGGCTCCAGGCAGTGAGACTGGCCGGCATGGCAATGGGCTGGTGTGACCTGGCCTCTCGGGGACCTGGAGTCTGAGGGAGACGACCTGAGAAGTGTAGGAAGCTGGATGGGTCACATATGTGTAGCATTTGCAGTGCAAGTGGGCTCGAATTTCATTGAGACAGACGGACATAGTCATCAGAGACAGTAGGCTGGCTGGCAGATGGCCACTAACAGTGAAACTTTTCTGTGGAAGTGGCAGGCCTGGTGGCGGTAAACCTTGCATAGCCCAAAGTCTGCTGAGAGTCAGGCTGGTGAATTCTCGTTCTCTGTGGGAGCTGCAGTTTATATTCCTCCACCACAGGAGGAGAAAGGAAAAGAAAATCCCCTTCTTCTAGAGCTTCATTTTACAGGCTTTTTTTT
>NW_028186823.1:4338372-4343231 GCF_003343005.1 Rhea americana | reverse complement strand
TTTTTCATAAAATGGAGATGATAATGCCGACAAGGATTTGTTGTGCACAAATTTGTACTGATTTTGATGCAGTTCAGGGTAGAATATCTATTTAATCCAGTCATGTGCCCAGAATGTACATCTGAGTGCTCTCATACAGCAGTGTGTGGTAGAGGATATATTACAGTAACCTTGAAATTATTTAGATAAACTGAGATAACTCATGTAATGCACATTTGCTCGAAAATGCTAGGCCTTGCTCATTTAAATGTGTCATTATTAATATGATATTCTTTCCTAATATTGTTTGATTTGCCATGGCCAATTATCCCTAAGATATTAATTTCTTATCTTACTAGCAACAATTTGCATATACAGTTGCCTCATAGATTACTGAAATGAACTTTCTCTCTTCAAAATCAATTACAGTAATGTCCATTTGTGCCAGTCACTTCCTATGTGGTATTGAGAACTGTGTGCTTTTGGAAATAAAAGATATGAAGTAAAATAGTACTCATTTTAATATTTCACATTAAACTTTGAAAACTTGATGATGCTCTGGTTCACCAGACTAACTTCACAAAGACAAGTGAGATTAAGATCTGATTCTACATTTTAGAAGAGTTTTATAAACTTAAATGAACTTTTCTCTTTGAGAGGAATAACTATTTCCCTGATTTCACAAGATGTACACGACAAATCAGCAAATAAGCAACAAATAAATAAGCTTGTCATTAAAAAAAAGGCTCAATTTTAAGGTAATATTAAGGTGTGGTTTGCCCACATATGGAACAGAAGCTCAGATGTGCATTTCATTCTGGAGATATATTCTGTTTGATACAGACTTTTGCACCTGAACATGTCTGCAACTTGCTTCTGGATTAGTAGTGTTGGTACCAAATGCTCAGAAGTGACTTAATGAGCTATCTGTCTCCTGAGACTTCACTCACATCTGTAACTGCCATTGCATGATTAAAAGAGATCTGAGAAAGAGAGGAAAAGCTCAGAGATGTTAAGAGACCTGTACAGGTGGATATATTTTTATGGTATATTTTGAGCAGGCTCCAAGTCTATCAAAACTGCACCAAGGAACAGGCCCTGAGGGAGGGCAGTCAGCCAAGGTGGGACTGTGTTGTCTGAAACCTACAACTGTGTCCACACTTCCTTATGTCTTACTGTCCAGGAGTAAGGTTAATGTGAGACTGCATTTCCCTACACGGTGACACCAAACAGACCCGTGGTGTGTTGGCGGCTTAGCCAGGAGAGGTGTTCTTTTGGCTATGTGATCAAATGGACTGTACAGCTTCGATTTATTGACAGTTCAGGTGTGAAGAGACTCAGCTGAGTGCATTTTCTATTTTAGGCACCATCATACAGCCGACACAACCTGCCTACGGATACAAATGAGAAACAAGCCCAAGAAATMCTCTTCCGTCGACAGCATAGCCTGAGGCAGAGCTGCAGGAAAGGAAACAGCTTACCTTGGGGTAGACCGGTACCTGTAATGCAAACTATTATTCATTTGATCAAGACATATAAAAACACCTTTGTGTGTCTGTAAATAAAAAAGACACCCATTTTTATTTGCTTTTTGTAATAGTTAAAATGGATATTTTTTGCAATATCCTCATGCAGCGCTTAGGAAGGAAGACTTTTACTTAGCATTCGCTATGTTCTGCCTCTGGACATTGGTCAGAAAACATTGGCTGTAAGTAATAAGGTAGCTTGCATTGATTTGGCCCAGATAAAACAAAGTGTGATCACACCTGTGTGAATTTGTGGAYGGACAAAGGGCCTGATCCAGAGCCCTTGACACCTTGCACTGACTGTTTGGGCTCTAGATCAGAGAGAAACAGTAATATGTATCTGACCAAACGTAGCTGTTGGATAGCATAGACATTTACAGCTGAGATAACCACAGCTAAAGAAGAGAAATAAGCTCCTGCTGGGTACAAATCATTTTATTTAAAGTTATCACTTAAAATGGGAAAGGTGGACTTTAGAATAACATATTTCTCTCCACTGGCTATAAAGAAAACCTAGGACGATTGTATCAGATACAGGCATTTTCAGGTGAGGCCGAGTTCAACCTGCTAAGCGAAGGGTTGACCTTACTCACACTTCTTTAAATTTGATTCTAAGGTTGTAGGCACAGTAGAAAAAGGGTGTAAGCATTCTTCTTTACCAGTTAATTGCACTGTCCTACCAAATGCAAACTCTCCTAATACCTCTCCTTTTTGCCATGAAAATGTAAATTATTCTGTAATGGTTACTTATTCACATATGGAACCATTACTTATTCTTTCACCTGTGTCCTGCTAAATAAGCTCAGTGMGGGCAGTGGGAGGACTGCCTGCTCACCAATGGCTGTGGGGAGCTGCTGAGAGAACAGATCCTGTTTCAGGGGTGAGAGGCRATCACAGGCACTGAATGCACTCCTTCTCTGCACGCAGGCCAGCACCATGGGCGTGCGCTACCTCTCGCTGCAGCATGGCTCCCGTCAACCTGCTAGGCGAAAAGCCAGGCGCGTGACTTTTATAGGTAACGTAAATACTTTACTCTGCATCCTGCTCTGGTAGGGAAAGAAACTGGGTCAGCTGTTCAGTGGATTTTAAAGCAATATATGGATACTCCCATGGAAGTCCATGGTCCATTTAAACGAGTTACACCCTTCTCCCCTATCTATTTATCTGTGCTGTTTATGTGGACGTGACTGCTGTTTGTATCTTGTTCCAGCACCACCTATTTCTGTCTTTTTTCCTCTTGCACAAATATTCCTGTAATCTGTGCACTTTGGCGTGCCCACGGCACCCTGTGAGCCCAAGAAAATAAATTGTCTGTTTCCTGCAACCCCACAAACATAACAGCATGTGAAAGTGTTAGCAGTTGCCAAATCCAGTAGCTCAACAGAGGCAAGGCTGCTGTTGCTCCATGTGCCAAGGTCCAGTTAGTAGCGAGGCTGAGCGAGCTATTGCCAGCAGGTGCACGCACACGCACACACTGCACATATACTCATACACATGGTCAGCAGAACAAGTCAGCAAAGGAGAAAGCGCAGCACTCACGTGAACACAGCGCCAGTGGCTTCATTCTGTTCCCTTCTCTGGCTGATCAAGACAAAGGTCCATTAGTGGAAAATACATATAGATATGTACAATGTGGATCCCTCCAGTAACTGGCCTTCGACACTCAGTTCACGCAGTAGCTCCTCTAGATCACTGGTCTCCCCAGTTGCTTGCACCTGTATATGTGAGCCGAGCCCCACCTGAGTTGCTAGTGCATACTCACACAYACACACATGAGCATTAACACTGTGGATCTCCCAGAAACTGACCTTAGACACCTAGTCTTCCCAGCAGTTGGCCCCTGGAAATTCTGGTCTCCCAGTTGCCTCACACACATGCATCTGGGTGTCTCTGGTAGCTAGCCCTACGACGTTACCAGGAGCTGACCTCAGGCCCTGTGATATTCACAGTTGCTGGCCTGGACCTCCTGGTCCCTGCAGTAGCCAACTCACAGGCTCCCTGGTCTCTCCAGTATCTGAACTAGCTTCATCGCCACCTGAACACCTGGCTCCCAGGCTTCTTACCCTGCATACTGGCTAGTCTAGCTCGATGTTTGCTAGTGATTTTACACTGACAGAAGCACCCACACATTGCATACACACTCCAGTCTCTCCTTGTGCTGCTCCCATGAGCATACAGCCCCTCTGACCCATGGTCCCAACCCAGGCGCCAGCACTGAGACCTCTATGCATGCCTGCATGCAGGCTAGAGCCCCTCACCTGGGAAAACAGTTAGAAATGGAATTTAATATGAAGACAGGATAGACGGTGCAGGATATGGCCAGATGAGTGCGCTGACCAGCCCATATTTACATGGCACTTGTCCCTTTTATCTCCTTGTTTTCCCCTCATTTATTCCTCCCCAAACTGCTCTGGTCCTTCTTCTTCACCACCTTTGGTTCCTCCTTGTACAATCTCCCAAAGCTCTTCCCCAGCATCCCAAAATGAGCCCCACACTCCATAGGCAGCACATTGGTCTGCAAGGTGATGAGGGAGATCCTCTCTGCCTGAAGCATCACGGTGGGTCTGTGTGGACGGATGGTCCCCTGTGGTCCCTGGGAGGGGCAAGAGCAAGAGCTCCTTTCCCTGATTGGGGTATTGGGGGGTCCTCCACCTGCTCTTGTGCCCTGGGCTCCTTTGTGTTCACAGAAATGAGTCTTTAACCAAGGAACTTAAGATAAAAATATGGCACAGTCTTTCCCCAAATAGCTGGTCTTTTTCCCCCTTTTCCAGCTTGTTGTCTGTGAGCATTTCTGTAATAGTATTGGTCTTACTGGAACAATCTATCAGCCAGTGTCAACACTGTACAAATTATCATAGGTACACAATAAAATACAGTCCTACCATCACTTGCAGTCTAAATAAGGAGAGGGAGTTTAGAGATGGAAGCAAAAAGTGGAGCCTAAGGTAAATACAAGATAGTGTTAGAGAAAACATGGACTTGACTGTCCATCATTGTCTCCATCTGTAGTCTCCCCTACTCTTTGCTGATTTGACTTGTGTGATCCTGAAATGCATTTAGGTTTTTCTGAGAATTACTTCTAATTTCTGGCAAAAACAGCAAGTTTTCAGTGAAATGAAACCATATTTTTAATCATTTCCTTTGTATCGAAAATTTGGATGACCAAATTTGTTTCCTGCAGGTGCAAAATTATTTTATTTCTTCCCTTTCTGTTTTATTGTTGAAAGAGATGAAAGCAAAAGTGATCTGTGCAGGCAAACTGTCCTCTGGGGCTTGCTTGCCACATGCACGTGTGATGGAGGCAGAACAGAAACTTATAGGATCTATTCAGAAAGGAAAGTCAAAGTTATTCAA
>NW_028186823.1:4310586-4338293 GCF_003343005.1 Rhea americana | reverse complement strand
TGGTGAAGTGACTCTTTTCTGTGCTTTTCGTCAGGATGTCGTAGTGGGGTATGTGTCTTTCTAAAAGATTCAAATTGTTCTACACAGCAGCCTTGGACTTAGAAACACTTCAGACACTTTCAGGGACCAAGTCCTGCTCTCAGAAATAGGTCCATTATTTCAGTGGGGAGAGGAGTAAATCCTGAAGTAGTGAAGCTGTGAAAGTAGGTACATTTACACTAATAGCTGGCCGTGAATTTAAGCTCTATGTTGTGCTCTATACAAATAATTAGACTTCTTGGCTCTACTTCTGACATTAAGTTAGGTCCCTTGGGTAACATTCACAGCATTTTAGATGTCTACAGTCAAAGAAAGTCACCCTAAATTCCTCTCATAATCTGTGTTAGGATGCGATGACTCACACTAGGGACCTGAGAAGAGAAATATTCAATATGTGGGAGATTAGAATGACAACCTCATTTATACACATCTGCAGAGCTAAATGCYACTTCTTCTGCCTATGCCTGGAAACCTTCCTAAAAAAGCACCCTCTGGGCAAGCTTGATTTCRCTATGCAAAAAATATGCATATGCAAAAGGTTTGGTAACTAAGAGATCAAAAGTAGTTTAAACTGCCTATCTTCTTGCCATTCATACACGTGAATGAGCTCATCACTGGTATGTGTCATGCTCTGAAGCACTGATGACCCCAAAGGGCTAATTAGAACCAGACAATCCTTATCATAACCTTTTCCCTTTCGAATCTGAAAATAGCTATCCTATTTTGCTCCTCCTGGGGCAACTGTGGTTGCCCGCATGGTCTACCAGAAGCGGGGCTCAGCTGTTAATGAAATCAGTGCCCTGTTCAGCTGAGGTAAGTGCACATGTTCTTACTCTGTGCCAGCTGTGAAGTARACATTAGTTTAAAATAACTTAACTGAGGTTAAGCTGTGATAGGCCTTGTCTGTGTGTTTGTACTCAATATATGTATGTTTTAACTAATTTTATTTTTCATAGATCTTTGATTTTAATTCCTGACGCTTCCTAGTTTATTGTGAGTTGGTTTTTATATTAAATAACTGATTTATTAGTGCATAATCAGACTGCAAGGGGGCTGTAATTAAAAAAAGTTTAAAAAGTATATTCCATAAGCCCAATGAAAGAGCCAGCTATGGTGTACTTGGAGCTTGGAAAGCCAGCAGGAGCAGATCTGACACACTCAGTGTAATCAAAGCACCTTAGAGTCAAACTCCTGGTTTCAGATGGAACTGTTTTTTCTTTTTTTCTTTTTTTCCTTATTGTTAATTAAAGGTGTCTGGTAAACCTGATTTTCAGTGGCACTAGAATCTGCTCCTTGGTTACTTTTTGTCTTCTGCTGTTTTGGTTTTACAATCGCTTTGAATTATCTATTAGGTGTACTTGTGAAACTTGGAAAAAAATGAAAGCTACATAAAGGCGACTGCCYTGTGAAGGCAACAGCAGCTCTTCAAGGTGCTGATGGGTAGTTAARTGTGCTCACTCACTGATATTTCAGAGAAGAGGCAAGATCAATAAAATCATTTATACATCAGCTTGAGGAAGAAAATAAAAATGTAGGGTTATTTTTAGTTTTCCTTGAGTGAGATCTTATTCTATAGTAATTATTTAAAATGCTTCAGTTCCAGTGTTTAAAACCATAATACTGTATTATACTGAATATCCTTTAATTTGTCATTGATAATACCACAGTGCTTCTCTTTCTCTTGTTGCTAATATGAATCCTTTGTCTTTTCCTTCAGATAATCATAGCAATGAGTCTGATTCAATGTTCCCAGTAACATTCAGACCCCAGCCCCGACTACGGCCTCTTGAAGTGCAGTACCGCCAGGAAGAGCTTATTCCAATGGCACACTTAGATAGACTTGCTGGCCCATCCAATCTGTCAGGTCGACGAGGAAATTCAATCACCAGGGCAGACACTCTAGCTCTAATGCCAAAGCCACGATTCACTGTGGAAGAAGTAGAAGAGTGTGAGTCAGAAATGATGGCACCAGCCAGGCCATTAGCCAGATGAAGCGCAGAGAAGAGAAATGTTTGCATCTCTAGGGCCCTCTGTGCACCACTCCAGAGAAAATAACAAAGCTCTCATACAAATCAAACCATAATTTCCCTTTCAGGGCCAGTACACTCATTCTCATATCACTTTCAAACACTGTATCAAGGTACACTGTGCCTCTGAGAAGACTCAAATTCTTATATGTTTATATTAAACTTGCTTTTCAAAAAAGACATTGGAAGAGAGTAATATGATCTTTGTAGATGTTTGGACATGGATTTAAATGACAATAGTTGGACAACATATAATGCTGTCGGTGAAAGTTGATATTGTTTTCCTTTATATTCTGTACTATGGCCTTAATCCAGAAGAAGAAAACACTTAAGGGATGTGCTTAGGTTTAGACACATGAGTGCCCAAACTACTGACTTCAACTTGGCAAGAGCTATTGACCTCAAAGTAATCAAGGTATTCTGGGACAGATTTTTTTTAATAAAGGATTTTTAGGGCACCTAAATGCCACTGAAGATGACTAAAAGGGTATTTAAGTGAAAAGAACTGTTTTGTGTACATTTTCAATGGCAATCCATTGGTATCTCAGTTTTGACTCCACGAAGTGCCTGCAGTTGGTTGTTGTGGTGGTCCAGAACTGCTGCAACTTCAACCAAGTTCAGCACATAGACACCTATCACCCACCTACGCCTGTTTAGCGGCACCCTGGTACATACAACTCCAGAAAGGCCTCTTCAGGCAGGAGTGCTGTAAAAACCCTAACACAAAGTTCAACACTTTTATTTGTGAACATGGGCCTGCAAGAATGTGCCCTGTGGTTAACCACACTAGTCCAGTAAGCAGGGGACTTTGTAGAGAAGAGTCAAATCTCCAGCTTTTCCCCCACTTTGCTCAAAGGTACTCAAATCACAAAGCCACTCTTCACAGTGAAGTTGGACCAGCACAGGAGTTGGGAGGCAAGAGAATGGGACTAAAGGAAAGGGAGATTTACTCTAGCATATTGATGTTGAGGAGGAGCCCTGTGTTTTGATACCAACTTTTCTTTTTTTTGGGTGTCTGCTTACATAGTGCATTTGAAAAAAAAATAGAAATACCTGGGGGAGGGAGGGTGTACACGTCAAACTTCCTACCAAGCTCCCTTCCAACTGTTTGTGTGAATCCATGCTCCAGCTTCAGCGGTGGTTGTGCGTAGTGGCAATGACACATAGAATCATAGCATCAGTAAGGTTGGAAGGGACCTCTGGAGATCATCTAGTCCAACCTCCCTGCTCAGCAGGGTCACCTAGAACAGGTCAGACAGCGCTGCATCCAGGCGGGACTTGAATAGCTCCAGAGAAGGAGACTCCACTACCTCTCTGGGCAACCTGTGCCAGTGCTCCGTCACTCTCACAGKGAAGAAATTCCCCCTCACGGTCAGGTAGAACTTCCTGTGCTTCAGTTTCTGCCCATTGCCTCTTGTCCTGTCACATGGGACAACTGAAAAGAGTTTGTCCCTGTCCTCTTGACACCCTCCCTTTAGGTCCTTATACACATTGATAAGATCCCCCCTCAGTCTTTTCCCAGATCTCATAGCTGTTCCTCATAGGGCAGATGCTCCAGCCCTCTGATCATCTTTGTAGCCCTATGCTGGACTCTCTCCAGTAGCTCCATGTCTCTCTTGTGCTGAGGAGCCCAGAACTGGGTTCAGTACTCGAGATGAGGCCTCCCCAGGGCTGAGGACAGGGGCAGGATCACCTCCCTCCACCTCCTGGCAACACTCTTCCCAGTGCACCCCAGGAGACCACTGGCTTTCTTGGCCACACGGGCACATTGCTGKCTCATGGCCAACTTGTCATCCACCAGCACTCCCAGGTCTTTCTCTGCAGAGCTGCTCTCCAGAAGGTCAGCCCCCACCTTGTACTGGTGCATGGAGTTATTTTTCCCTAGGTGCAGGACTCTGCAGTTGGCCTTGTTGAACCTCATGAGGTTCCTCTCTGCCCAGCTCTCCAGCCTGTCCAGGTCTCTCTGAATGGCAGCACAGCCCTCAGGTGTGTCAGCCACTCCTCCCAGCTTGGTATCATCAGCAAACTTGCTGAGGATGCACTCCATCCCCTCATCCAGGTCATCAATGAAAACATTGAACAGGATGGGACCCAGTAGTGAGCCCTGGGGGACACCACTAGCCACAGGCCTCCAACTGGACTCTGTGCCACTGATGACGATCCTCTGAGCTCTGCTTTTCAACCAGTTCTCAATCCACCTCACTCTCCACTTGTCTAACCCACACTTCCTGAGCTTATCCAGGAGGATGTTATGGGAGACGGTGTCAAAAGCCTTGTTGAAGTCAAGGTACACAACGTCCACTGCTCTCTCCTCATCTACCCAGCCAGTCSTTCCATCAGAGAAGGCTATCAGGTTGCTTAAGCAGGATTTCCCCTTGGTGAGGCCATGCTGGTTACTCCTGATCACCTTCTTTTCCTCCATATGTCTGGAGACGACATCCAGGATGAAGTGTTCCATCACCTTTCCAGGGATGGAGGTGAGGCTGACTGGCCTAGAGTTGCCTGGGTCCTCCTTCTTGCCCCTTTTGAAGACTGCAGTGACATTGGCTTTCTTCCAGTCCTCAGGCACCTCTCCAGTTCTCCCGGACTTTTCAAAGATGATGGAGAGCGGTCTGKCAACAACATCCGCCAGCTCCCTCAGTACCCGTGGGTGCATCCCATCTGGGCCAATTGATTTGTGGATGTCAGGCTTGCCCAGAAGGTCTCTAATCCTTTYCTCCTCAACCAAAGGAAAGTCTTCCCTTCTCCAGACTTTCTCCCTCACGTCCAGGCTGCAGGATTCCTGGGKGCTGCCCTTAGCAGTGAAGACTGAAGCAAAGAAGGCCTTCAGTAATTCTGCCCTCTCTGCACCCCTTGTCACCAGGGCCCCCGCCCCATTCAGTAGCAGGCCCACATTCTCCCTAGTCCTCCTCTTGCTGCTGATGTGTTTGAAGAAGCCCTTCCTGTTGTC
Source organism: Rhea americana (assembly GCF_003343005.1). NCBI lineage: Eukaryota > Metazoa > Chordata > Aves > Rheiformes > Rheidae > Rhea > Rhea americana. The sequence continues at coordinate 4,333,277 of NW_028186823.1, read as the reverse complement.
CTTAACATCCCTTGCCAGACTCAATTCCAAATGGGCCTTAGCTTTCCTCGCCGCATCTCTACATACTCTGGCTGCATTCCTATAATTCTCCCAAGTAGCCTGTCCCCTCTTCCAAATTCTGTGTATTTTCCTCTTCTGTCTGTATTTGGCCAAGAGCTCCTTGCTCACCCATGCAGGCCTCCTACCCGCTTTGCTGGACTTCTTACTCATAGTGAGGTACTGCTCTTGAGCTTGGAGGAAGTGATGTTTGAATACTAGCCAGCTCTCTTGGACCCCTCTTCCCTTAACCCATGAGATTCCCTTAGGAAGCCAGAAACTATGGACTTGAGTCATTTTGGATAAATTCTAAAATTCCAGTCACCTAGTTTCTTTAGTCGAACTCTGTTCTAAATGGAAGCAGCATTGCCACTGTAAACTGTGTTTTAAAATTATAGCTGAATTGATTGTACTCAAAAGGGGGATGGTTTGAATCCACACATCCAGAAATTTGGGCTTATAGCTACACTAATCTCGGATCTGCAGCTGAGAAAGACATCAAGTTCAGTCATGCTTTCTTCACGTCTACCTCTCTCTCCTCCACTCAGAGCTTGCTTAGTTGCCCCACTCGAGGTTTTAGTCTGAAAATCAGGGAGAATTAGAGATAGCAATGCTGTCTCCATGCTTTCTTTTTTGACTGTTGCTGTTAAGCACTTGTATGTCCTAGACCAGATAAGCATTTATGTATAAGTTATGGCTTACAATTATACAAAGCTTTCTGAACTTTTGAATTCTCTGTGCTTTTCAACTTCCTTTCATGAAATGCAATGGCACACTATTAATATAGAAAGCAGGTTTGGGGTTTTCTACTGACTGTGAATGAACAAGGAAATACAAATCTATACCTGAAAATCAACAAGTAAATCCAGATTCATCACATCACATGAAATGGAAACAAACAAACAAACGAAATGGCCCAAATAGCTTTTAAATGAAAAGTTTGTGCCAGGTCTAAATCTTATAGCAAGCTATATCGAGGTATCATCAAATCTCAATAAAAACTTTATTTTAAGAATAGAACAGGATGATTGCACAAGATCAAGCTTTAAATTGCACTATGAGCTATGCAGTAACCACAAGAAATTAAATTGAGGGCAAAATCAACTTTTGTCTGACGTGGTCCTTATGCCACACAGCTCCACAGAGGGCCATGGAGGTGTAGGACCTGCTTTCTGTATTGCAGAGTCAGGAGAGGATGGGATCATCAGGACTTGTTTGTGGGTGATGTGGACTGGAGACAAGCCTTGGGGAAAGTGGTAACCTGAATGGAGGGTGAAGAAGGGCTAATACCTCATCTTCAAGAGAGAGAATATGAAGGAGATTAGAGGAATTACTGTGAGCTGCAAATGCAGCATTTTCTCTTTAAGAAGATTTAATGAAGGAGCTGTCTGGGGGAAGTGAACAGATACAAACTGGGCAAGAAGAGGAAGGTTAGTGTGATGTCTGGAATAACACGGAAAAGCACCAAAAGGATACATCGTGAAAAAGAGAGAGACGTGCAGTCTGGTTAGGGTATTTTTAAAAGGTGTGCTTAAAATTTACTCAAATTCTTTATTAAAATGTTGTATGTAATTGTCTCTCATAAGTCGGCAGTAAAGCATTCAATTTCAGATGACCATTTAAATTAGAAATGGAGAAAAATAATTAAGTCTTTCTAAAATACAAATAAAACTAGTGCATAGCTGGAGTAAATTCTCCAACTTTTGGTGCATTCCTAATCTTCTCTCTCAAGAAATCAGTGAACCACATCTTCAAATAGTGCAAAGCTGTAGAACATCTAGAAGTTAACGAAGCTCTCCTAGGTTTGCAATCTGGCCCCAAACTTGCAAAGTTTATTTTTAGTTTGCTTTCTTAGCAATTAGAAAATAGAACTGGAGGAAATTTTCCTTCTGTGCCATTAGCTGCTGTTAATGGGTTTGTTGGCTGTTAGCCAAGAAGCAATGCTGCAGATGCCCGCATAAAATACACGCCAGTAACTATAAAGTTGCACTGTTTTTATTTACATAGGATTACACAGAGTGGAAAAAAATTCTCCTTAAAGAAGTGTATTACGTGTAGCTGAAATGGCAATAACTAYGGCAATGTTTTACGACAGGTAACTAACTGTGTTATGGACTCTGAGGCCTGGTCTTTAAAAAAATTGAACCAGTTCAAGGTATGAATTTAAACCCACTTTAAGTCCTCATGCTTGTGAACGTTCTTAAATTCTTATGCTTGTAAATATAGAAAGGTAAGTTGATCTACTATCTCCTGGTTTAGATTGGTACATTTAGTGTTTACTTTTACTCAGGAATTTGCATTGTACTAGCTAGCCTGGCTTATAAACTGATTTAAGCTGAACTAGCACAGGAGACTCAGGCCCAGAAGATGAAAATTTGTTATTCAAAATCCAGAGAAGAGATGGGAATTGCTAACCATAAGATAAATAAGAAAATAAAAAGAACAGTGACAATGAGAACATATTTTAATAATAAAAACAACAATGGTCAGCATATCGCAGAGAAAGGGAGTGAGTTATGAAGGTTGTGAAAAAGTTCTGAGTAACTGACAGTATTTCCGTATTTATTACACGGGATGATTAACTGTGAGCTCCTGTTATTCTTCTTGCCGYGGCTGTTTCTCTTCAGCCAGCACCCTAGGCAAGCACGAACTTGTAGCAAAAGGAGCATCTCTTCCTCAAAGAGCTCCCAGGCGAAGCCGCAGCACCGCGGGGAGCTCGGGCAATCAAGACGTGAYGGGCGCTAGCACGACGGACGCCCCTTCTGGGGCAAGCCGCGACCTCGCTCCGTTTCGGGCACGCCGCGTAGCAGAGAGCGCTGAAAGCGGGCAGCGTTCCTTCTCCGGTGCCAAACGGTGCCCACTGGGAATTTTAACGACTGTGTAATCAGGAGTGCCTTGGTCTGCGCAGCACCCGGGGCAACAAAACGCCGGCTACGGCTACGTAGTAACGCCGGCAAGCAAGACCGGAAAAGATGCTGTGAAAGGCCTTAGAAGTGCTTCCTGTGTYGCATGAAGGAATGCAGATGCAGGTGGAATAATTCGCCTTGTAGCATAGTTCAAAACTAAAATAAGCGGAGCAGGTCTGTGTGAATCAGGCTGGAGAAGAGCAACTGCAATAGTGGAGACGTAAAAGAATGAAGGCCCACCTCAAACTTCAGATGGATTGTTAGAAAGCCTAATTCTGATGTACGGTACGGTTTGATGTGCTGTAGGTGTGGGTCCAGAGAGAAGACCAGTTTAAAAGGCTAAGGTAAGAATTGTTGAGAGCATTTAAGAACAGTTACACRAGATTCAGCAAACTATGTCAGCGATTCAGGCTGGAGAGGCTAGTAAAGAAGCAGGAACTGTGATCATTTTCAACATGAAAAAGATAGCTTAATCCATATTTATGAGCAGTCAAAGACCAGTTTTAAAGGGGACCAGTGATATCTACAGGTGAAATCATCAAATTGACGAGGTTATGGAAAAAAAAAAAAAACAGCAGTGAAGTGGTTCTTATTTTCTTACTGGCATGCRAACATTTAGGATTGACATTTTCAAGGGTTTTCTGCTGTAACAGGCCCTGAAATTCACTTTTTATTGTCATGTAAGAAGGGAGACTAGTATTCAAATACCTGTGWAGGACTCTGGAAAATATAGCAAATTTTTCCAAGTTTCTTTTCTTTATACCTATTTTTTAAAAAATTTCTATCTACTTGCATGTATAGAGCTCAATCATTAAGAGTGGAAAACCAGATTTTCTTATCTTTATGTTTTGTTTGCTTTTAGGGTAGGACAATTACGCTTATTGTTTTGCCAAACACTCTATGTTTAAGAACCTTAAAATCAAAGGTGTTAGGTAACATGAGTAATATTCTGACCCAGCTAAGAAGACTGGAAATCTATTGATTGCTCAATTGCCTAATTTATTTTCAGTCTCACTCTTAAATGCATGTGAAACTCCCGCCCCCGCCCCAGCTTTGGTTTCACAGGTGTAAAATTTCAAAAGTCAATATTAGTTCTTGTTTATTTCTAGTCCATCCTTCCTCCTGGAACACTTAGGATTTCTACTACCTTTCAGTTGTAAGAAATGAGACGTGGATTGCAGGAAACGATGCCAGGTTCTGATTTTCAGATTTCCTTGGCAGGGCAGATTACAACCATACCACTAGCGGACAGACAGTCAGGAATAGACAGCTTAATTGTACAACATCCCTGACTTCTTTCCTACTATTGTTGCAGGGGCAAGCTAGGTAAAAAGAGATACATGCCAAGAGTACCTGCAGTGAGCTAGGGGCAAATGTATTAGTCACCCACAACCTACTGTCCTGTTTGCAAACACATCTCGGATTGCTCAGAGCTTTTCCATAATAAGGTATTCTGTTAAATGCAAAATTTCCATAAAAGAGGCTTCAAGTCAAACTGCCCTTGCGCCACTGGGTTTGTCAGGTGCTAATTTAAAGCCACAAACAGGTACTGGGCCAAACACCATTTGCTCCTTTCTTTTCTATATTATCACCAGTGATAAGGAGTGACAAATAGTGAGTTACGCACAAATGTTAAAATAAAAGGGCTTCTATCTTTTTTTTTAATATCTTGGAATAAAACCTATAGCTCTCTAACTAGTTTAGTTTGTACCTTTTTTAAGATCAAATTTCACGTCACAGTAGCTTGTTTTGTGTGAATGCTCTGCTGAGAAAACAACATATTAATGAAATTCTGTATGAAAAACTCCTGTTTCCCGAAGGCTAGCTGCCAAAATATATTCAGCTTCTGTATTACATGATGATGAATACTGATAGCATTTGCACTGCAGCACAGAGTCTTCCAGGTGCCATGTGATGTGCGCAGGAGCAGCAGATAACGCAGAAGCAGGGTATCCTGAGAATTATGCCAATGTTAACCCCCCTGTGTGAAGGCTGGATAGGCTTGCACAAAACAAGCGAGCCATCAACAGAAACAAGTGCCAGGAACTGGACGTGAGACCACAGTCTCTCAACCTCAAGTTTACCGTTACTTCCCTTGGGATTCAGGTGACCGAAACCTGCAGAAAGGAACAAAAAAACCAGTCTGAAACTGCTCCTCCTGCTTTCACCACAAAAAGAGGAAGAATCTGCATAGAAATAATATTGTTTGTGCACTGCTTGAAGTCAGGCAAAAGGACCTGCTGTTTGCAAACACTTAGTGTCCAAAAAGCATCATAAAATTTGATCATATTTAGATATATGTACAAGATACCTGCAATGTAAATAAGACATAATTCTTCATTCATTCATTCCCTAGTACATTCACTGCTGTTCCTTTCCAAAAATGACGTGCATTTTGCATGGTTAGCATAGTTGCAAAAAGCCTAGTAATATTTAATGGAYTACTAAGGAAAATGAGAAGAAAATAAACTGTGGCAAATACATTTTTTCCACAGAAGCTGAAACTGAATCTCTTAAAAGTTATTTCTTTTCCACTTTGGTCTAGTAGGAAGGGGAAACTGTAGGTGTTTGGTGCAGATATTAGACTTAGGAAAAATCTCTTCAGCTTTCTGTACTGCTGTTTCTTCACATCTAAAATAGAGGTAAATTAGTCATAAATAGGTACTTAAAGCTATCTGAGATGCCGTATTTGTATGAATGAGCCCTCTTCTCCCCAAGCTGGTAGCTGGAGGCCAGGAGGCCCCTTGGGTACTTTTGGATGGTCTGTGTGGTAGCTGAACTGCACCCCAGAGGCAAGAGTCTCTGGGAAGCTAGACAACACTGCCCGTGCACCTCGGGGTGCAAATCAGTTGAGCGAACGTGTATGGCTATTTTGTGGTGATGTGATCAGCAATTTAGTCTCCCTTGATGCACAGGGAGCTTAGGCACCTACCCCTCATGTAGGCACTGACGCAGGAAATCTCTAACTGTAATTGTCCGAGTCTGAAGTGAAATCCCACTATCCTATTCCTTTAAACCATTTTGATACCTATGGATGACAAATATCTTTTCAAAACTAGTTGTTAGGACTGTTTCATCAATTGTTTTGAGGTGGATCTTTTTTTCCTACTCAAGAAACTAAGGTATTTCTGCATGATCAGTATGTACCCACCAAAAGGCAATATATATTTTTAACAGTGCCTCACTGTGTACAATTCTTATACTCATTTTATTTCTAAAGTATTTTCTGTCTGCAAGTATATTTGGCTCCAGCTACGGTAATGGGTTTAGCAATAGACAATTGCAAAGCTCACATTACTGCTGGCTCAAATGAACCCTTTAGCTTCCATTTCTCTTAATGATAAATATCCCCAAATCATTCCTCATAATTTTCATAAGCATAAAAACATAGATTCAAAGGAAAATGATTATTGCTGACAAATTGTTAATCATGTCTCAGCAATTTGAAAGAGCTCTTTAAGGAGCTTTTCTCTTGTTTTATGTAGTGTAAAAAATGCCAGATATTGAATTACTAAGAGCTGCAGAGCAGATATAACAGCCAATGTCAAGACTAGATTTACAGGTCTTGTTTTCAGGTAATGAAAGAATGACAAATGTACAGGCAAAACTCAAAATCTTACTGTAGTTGATTTTTCATGAGTTATGTTAAGTTCCAAAGCTCAAAAATGAATCCATTTAACAAACTTCTTTTTGTACATATATTATTTTTGATTTGATTTTCAACACTCCTCTTACACTCCCACTACGGGCAAGTTTTCCTGCACTAGTCTCTCCTTAAGGGATAGACTAAAACTTACCTAGATAAGAGCATTAATACTGCTGGAATATTATTACCATTTTATCTGTTGAAAAAGGAGTGTTTTCACCAAAGAGGAAAAGAGCTGCAGTGACCTCTGTTGATGGAATTAAGCAATGTAGTTAGAGAGCCAAAATCGAAAGGTGGCACGTTCAGATCTTCTGCTGGGATTAAATCAGGCCAAAAGTAATTGGCGCAAAGTGGTTTTTAGGTGGTATAGGGGAAAGAATACTTCCCAATGCACACTGCAATCAGAATCCTCATCAGGATGATTGCCTTTTGAAAGTGATTTTTAGAACATTTGTTCTTCTCTCATCTAGAATTAAAAATAAAAGTAATCTCTTGACAAGTGGCATAAAGATATATAGGCATAACACATGAGGAGAGATGTGTTTTTACAGATGATATCCTGCATTCTAGTAGTTTACATCACCAAAGAAAAGCATCATCCTCCTAYGTATTGCATGATCTGAATCTGGTGAGTGGTCCGTTGGGCCAGGCTGACACACTGTCGTCTTGATAATTTGAGGCAAAGAAGCTCTTCAACTGGCGGGCTGCCTTTTCAGAGAGACGTATCTAGGAACTGTCATGCTTTTATGACCAAGAATTCGGAACATTTCTTTATGCACTAGTTCTGATCCAGGAAAATAATTAAACACATAAATACCCACAAGGATCTGGGCCTTAATGCTTAACTTCAAGGTTGAGAGTAGTAAATCAAAGCCTTTAAGGACTGATCATGTACAATTAAAGTTACTGAAATCAATAAGAAAAATTCCATTAAGACCTAAGCAGTTTGTGAGAATTGAGGTATTAAGTCCTAATTTTCTTCAGACTTGTGCCTTTGCTTAGGATTGCTCAATGTTAAATAGAGACATAAATGAAGATCAGGGCTTTGTATAGTTAAAGTTCTTTTATGCTTTCATACTGTCCAGTGAATGACTAGTACTCATGCTATTTGGCTCCTCTAGGAGCCACAGTAGTACAAACTGATATATTTTTCCTCCTATATCTAGTCTTATGGTAGGTCTGACATTGACAACAAAGTTGGGTTTTTTCCTAGAGCAAGGATTTTAATTTGTTAATAACTATGTCAGACCCCCAAGTAGTTTATTTTGGGTATACCTTTCAGAACCAGTGCTGACCCTCTGATCCTAAACCATGGTAGAACAGATATTGATAATGACACTTTATTCATAAATTAATCCATTATGGATTAATGGATTATGGAATACTCACTTGGCTTTGTAGAGAATAATTAGTGGAAGCTTAAGGAGGAAAGAAAAGCCAAATTTATTCTGTTTTTTAATAAAAAGTATGAAAAGCTATACATAATCAAATATTTAATTTTAATATAAATATATTAAAATAAGAAAATGAAATGATAAATCAGTACACCGTGACATTATTAACTGGTTGTTAGAGGTAGCTACTTATCTAAGGACCTTATGCTTTTAGTCATCAAGGAAGTATTGATGCCCCATATAATGCCCCATATAAAATTAATCAACTTGACAAACACCTTCATAGACTCCTGGGAAAATTATGTCCCTTTTTTCCCTCTGTATGAGCATTTTCTGACAATTTTTTGAAGGGAGTAGTCAGCCTGGGAAACACATAGAGTGGATCAATGACTTCTCTGCCTCAGTATATTTAGCATCCTATGAAGATCTCTACATTTTAAATGTCTCTAGCTACCCACTCACTCTTCCAAAGATAGCCCAAGAAGAGACTCTATTTGCAAAGGAGTTTATACATTAAGTAAATAATTCCTTATTAGAATGGTATACAGAATCATTCTACATAAAGAACAATTGTATTCTACCAAGTTAATCTTGTGGTAGGTCACTTTTTTTTAGGTTACCTAACATTATTCTAAGCCCCACATTTGTTAGATTTCATATAGCTGCAACTTTTGCTCTGAAGTCTAAAGTCACTGGTGCTCCGACAGCTATGCTGAAACTGAGCCCCAGTCCCACGTGTATTAGCTCTACCACTTCAGACGTGGTCTAGGAAGCAGATTATGACTCAGAAGGAATCAAAATACTTTACTGTCATTCTTCAACTGTTCATTGTTATTACTAAGCATTCAAGTTTTGTAGTTTAGTTCTTTCCCAGTTTACTCTTACAGTGCAATTATGAACAAGTTCCTGAGTAGTTATTTATACACTAGGCTTCAGAGGTCAACTCTTTTGGCTTATCTTATAGGAAAGAAAGGAAAAAGTCAGCAGTCATCTTTTTTTACATCTGGAAAAGTATCTTTTTTCATACAATTATAACTCAAACTGTTTGACAGGAATTTGCTCAAAGTTAAAGAATATCTTTGGATCGAGATTAAAAATGGAAAATTACATCTTCAAAGATGTACTTTTCTTTAAATTACTAGTATGTGAAAACTGTTTTGGAACTTTAATTGCTGCTACAGACTTACTACAAAATAAACTTTGCAATAAACCCTGGCTGATCCTTATCTATAACCAAAAATCTCTACACTGGCAAGAATAATATAGGGTGAAATACTGTTTGGACTTGGAACTTTTTGCCACTGAGTTCAACAAGGCAGGAGTTCCTCTTTCAAACAGCCCTGAACTTCTCCTCTTCTGGGTATATGGGGATTATTTGGATCCTGCAATAATTGCTGGTTGGGTCAATTGCTTGATTTTTTACAGTGGGGAGTCTTACATACTTTCTGGTTTTGGCATCACACAGAAGCTTTTGGGCATGATTTCTCGGAGTAAACTGGACAGTCCAAACCCAGAGTTTGAATGACCTCTTGAGTCAGAAGTCAACTTCTCTGCTCAATGTCAGCTCTGAACCCTGACAGTTATGCCGGTTTCCAAAAGTTGTATCTGAACTTGCCATTCTTCTGACCATTCTTATTTTGGCAATTTGCATCTTTCTCCTTAGTCTTGTTTTAGCATGTCCAAGGTAGGCACACCTGAGGGAGGCTGGACCCCAGGAAAGCTCCCAGACTAGTAATCACAGCAAAACTGTTAGATAAAATACCCTCTAATGTATGCCTCCTTTCCCCTGTTACATGAATGGTCACTGAGAGAACAGCTAGGCAATGTTCACAGTTGCAAGTCTGCTCCTAGTAATGGTCAAAACTCAAATTCCTTGCCAACATCATAGCATAATCAGGAAAAGAAGTGTGGAAAAGATGGACAGTGAGGGAGAGGGCATCTCACTCAGCTGTGTCTATTATTTTAATTGTAGCAGGAAAAAAAAAAAAAAAGGATTGGAAGCCACCACATCCGACTTCAGATGTGCAAGACCAGCCTGTTAACTCTTGGTTCCTTTTACACACAGCTGTAAGAGTCAGGATCTACAGAGTGACTGATGGGGTCTGTGCTGGATGCAATAGGCAGCCCCTCTCAAAGGGCCTGCTGCTTGCCAGCAGCCCTACATGGGGCCCAGAGTGACAAGTTGGGCTAGAGATGCCTAAGTTTGAGACTGATGAGTCACAATGAAAATGAAATTATGACTGCCTTTTCCCGGTGATTTGGAAGGCTTTGTATAAATTTTAGTGTTTCCATGGAAAACTAAATTTTCTGTGATGCTAGGGCTCAACTCATGAGTAGGTGTTAAAAGCTTGACACTTTTCATTGTAGTTCTGTACCTGGATACTAGTATTAGCTCTAAAAAAAATAAGTTCCAAGCCAGAATCGAAGCATCTGTCAGTAATCATGTGCCCTGTGCCAGTGTTCATCTAAGAAGCCCAGCTTCATTTTGCCCTAAGAATATATCTGCCCACACTTATATGATCCTGAGCTAGTCTGGGAATCTCTCTGCCCAGGCTGTAATGCATGCAGGATCAAAAATGTGTTAGATCCTTGCCTCTGGACTTCATGCAGCTTCAAGTATTAAGACATTTAATTTCTACAGAATAAAACGCAGGTCAAACTGATTTCTCTTTTCTCTGAGTTTTTTTCAGATGACTAGAGCTGTTCTGGTATTTTTCAAACATGGTAGGCTGGTTTTTGTTACCTTAACAGGTCTGACACCAAAATGCTGGTCTAGCTGAGATGAAAATGAGAACCAAACTGCTTCTGTGACAAACTGATACCTCACCGCAGTGCAAGTAGGGGTTGACTGCACAGGACAGATATGTTGCTGCCGTTCCTTCCTTCAAAACTGGCATTATTGCTTTGCTGGTATTTTCCAAGCTATTCACAAACAGAGAAATGGATTTATTTATCTTTGTGTACCAAGAGATGACAATCCTTTTTGCCCAGGCTTATCATTAGAAGCTTTATTCATTCTCTTCTTCTTCTTTTTTTTTTTTTTTTTAAGCAATGCATTCCTTCCTCAGGAGGTAGATGGAGTGTCACCCTGGAGAAGTTCAAAAAGTATTGATAATTAATATGAACATAATTACCCCTTCTTTTGCATGATTTAATGTTCCAAGAAAGTTTATTGAACAAGAGAACAATCAGAGGCAGGTTCAAATACAAGGGAATGGATACAATCCTTTAAATAAAGTAATGCTATCCTGACATGGCTTGTGAGTACACCGGTTTATTGTAGGCATCAGAAGGAACTTCCCTATTTCTCCTCGCTTTCCTGTTGCAATATTAGATCAGTGACTAGGACCAAGATTTCCATAACAGCATAAAGGATTTCACCACACACTTGCCAATACCTTTAGGTCAGCAAGAAAACTAGAGATCTGCAAGCAATCAATATTTCTCTTTACATGATTATATATATAAGAATATTCTCAAAGCTATTGTAAAACAACCAATTCTTCCAGAGTACATCTGTTCATGCCAATGTCTAATATAATCCTGTCTTAGATGACAAAATACACATTCTTCTTTGAATGCCCATGCTCATGAAAATAGAATGGGAAATATTATGATACTGTACTCTAGATTTTGTTTTCAGTTCACTTCCCTGCTGACTTTTTTCCAGAATGGGCTGGGGTCTGTGCTCCAGCCTGTGGTTAGGCTGTATTTTTTTTTTCTAAACAGCCTCTTCTCTGATAAAAAACTATGCTCACATTTTGATCCCTGTATGTAGTTGTGGGATGCTTTTTTTCCCTTCTTCTTCTTCTTCTTTTTTTTTTTTTTTTTTTTTTTAATATAATTTGTAAATGCTTGGGATTAAGCCAGCAACTTTGACATTTAAGTATCTATGCCTAGTTGAATGGTTTAAAAATACAATTTTCAATTGAGATATCTGCATTCATGAAAAAGGGGAAGAGTCCTTTAAAATATAGAAGTGCTAATCAGAGGTAATTACATGGAGGATATATTTAAATATAAATAAAATTACACACACACACACACATATATATGTTAACATACCTCTACATGTATATATATGTGTGTGCGTGTGTGTGTGCATGTGTGTGTATAAAAATGAAAAAGAGAATAGCTAGGAGAACATGCAGCAGTGGTGAACTTGTTTGCTACCTAACTATAACTACTATGCTGACATAATTAAACACAGAGCATATGTAGGTACAGAGGTTATGAGAGTTAAAGTGCTACTGATGATCTCCCAAAGAATTCCACTGAGGTCACAGTAAAAGCTTGTTCTGTAAAAAGTTTCATCAGATCTTTCCAGTGGTGTAAGTTACACTTGCATTTAAAGGTTGGTCATTGAAGTTACCCAAAGTCATTTTACTGAGTCAAAGAAATTTGCCGCCTTCTTCATGATGATATATCCAGTTTCCTGCTACAGTTGCCAGTAACCATTAGTTCATTTACAAAAATTTTCACTTATCTGGGAGTTATCCAATTTAGTGTCCAAAATTTCCAGTATTTCCTGAAAACTGCTCTATCCTTTTCCCCCTTTAAAATACCATTAAAATTCTTTGAAAGGTTTCATCATTTTAGTAATTTATTCTATAAATTTTGATTTTATTATTTCAAAAACTCTGGTATTGAAGATATTTTACATTTATCTTAATATCCTTTTGGAAGGTTAACTGAGGTGTGAGGTTCAACCATGTCAGCTCTGAGATCAAGAAAAAGTTCTTTCTCTAAAACAGAGGATTTTGATGCTTGTCTGCTGATAGCTCTAACCGTTGCAATATTGAATGTTTTAGGCTGAGGCTCTCTTAATCCCACCCGCTGAACCTGTTTTACTTTGAAGAGAGGGAAGCATTGGAGACAGGGCTGCAGTTCAGGAATGGTTTCATGTGCAGCTGAAGCGGTGGAACGGCTCACTGCTCCTGAATGGGGGAGGTCTCCCTTTCCTCGTGCCTTTTCTAATGCCCTAGCAGCAGGATCCTGCCTTCCCCTTGTTCAGGCTGTAGTGCTGGTTAAGTCCTTCCCTGAGCTTGATAGCATTTTGATTGTACAGTTTTTCTACCACTTTAATGTGCTCCGCAGGCTCAGTGCTGCCCGGTGCCAGAGCTAGCCCAGGATGAGGTGCAGGAACCCAGTGGGGAGCAGGGAGAAGAGGGCAACCTTCTGCTTYCAGTGGCGGCAGTGAGCTGTCGTGGTGGCCTTTTGTAACACCRTACCCTTCCTCTCCTGTGTGGAGAGGCAGAGTTAATGGCTAGAGTCCTGAAAAAGGTCTCCTTTGTTTCAAGAAATGGGACAGCTGGAGGGAGGCTGTGGTGATGCCTTTCTCTCACACACCTATATGAATGCGCTCTCTAGGGGATAGGGAAGGAAGGGAGAGTATCCTACAGCTTCTTAATCAAGGTGTTCTGWGGTTTGGATAGATCATTCAGGACTCTTTGGACCACAGAGGGAGAGCAAACACCAGTGAGCATGACTTTCTAGGTTAGTAAGTAGTTTGTTCCTCTGGAAAAAGGAGCATTTGGCTGTTTTATGCACCCAGGGAAGMACTACATTTAAAGCACATAGTCTACAGGCACTGGCATGCTGATCTTCTCTTTGTCATAAAGAGTGGGTAAACAGATTATCTCTTCCTCTTTTATACTTGCAGTGGTTGTTGCTTGTCTACAGCATGGAGCTGCTACAGAAGAAAGGGTTAGATTCTTCTTTCCACTACTAGTGTTCACAAAGGCAAGCTTGAATGGAGAGAAGCAAGAAATTGAATATTGTTCTCCTACACATTCAGCAACTTTCTGATTGCTGTGTTGTTGAATAAAGAAAAGACATCCACAATCAGTTCCTCTTTCTTTGCTCACGTTTTAGAAGCAAGTTGGCAACCTCTGGTATACTTTAGAAGAAAATGATCGCTGCAGGTATTTCCTATGGACTGAGGTGCTAGCTTGCTTGGAGAACACCCAGTTTGTGGATCCTGTCTGACACCTACTGCTGACCTCAGGCAAGATGGACAAGATAATTTTCAGGTACAATTTCAACACTTCATTCCTCTAACTCTCTTTAATATTTGGTCCCAAATAGCTTCAAGTCATTCTGGAAGTACTTGTGTGTGGAATTATAGACAAAGACTTGGGAGTCTGTGACCAAGGATTAGTCCAACCACTGASATAGCCAAGCAGATGGCAGATCAGACTCCTTTCTCCTCAGTCAGGACTGCTCACTGTAGCTTGTGACCCAAATCCTATGAGCCATTGTGTGTAGCAGCTGTCTCTCACCAAATCCTTCCAAGGTGTTGCTGTGTTGAATTCCTCAACTCTTTTGTCTTTAGCAGCATTTGGGAAACACGCTTAAGTTTGTGCTAGTGAATTATGTGTTTTCCTGAAAATCAGAAAGAGTMATTTGATAAAAGGTAGCTAAATAAATAAAAAGATTCTTTGCTATTCAACTTACATTTTTGACTGTGTGATTATGGTAGTTACAGAGAACCTTACACCAAAGTCATCTTTTAACTCTSATGGCCTTATTGTCTATGTTCTCCCAACTACACTTTATCTTTATGCAGCACGGTACAGGGTGGAGTTTTCTAAGATGTTTCTTCTTTATGCCCATGCTTGAATTATTCTACCTTTCCATGTTATTCTCTCTGGTAAGGCATCCTCCCTTGCTTCTTAGTGATCACAAACACAAAGCCAAAATTCACATGCAAAGAAATTGATTTGCTTTCATTTCTTTCCTGATTTTTTTTCCTTTACTGAATTCTTTTCCTATGCTAATTCTTTTCCAAGGACAGTATTATGTGAAGAGGTGGAGAAGGTTTATTTTTACACAGGACCTTGGAAGAATTCTAAACTGACTAATTTTTATTGAAAACAAGATGCATATAACATTCCGGGTGAAACTTAAAGTCAAACTCCCACCAAGTCATGTGGAAAACCTGTGTTCACACCTACTGTCTACTGCTCGTTCAACCAATCAGCTGAGATCAACATTTAAAGATTCTGCAAGGTATTATTAACCCTCTGCAATGAAAACACAAGGACGCCAGAGTTGTAAGTAATGGCTAATTAACTTCAGTAAGTAGACTGGATAGAAATAAGAAGTAAAGAAAAAATGGCAGAGATAAGCAAGTTTCAAACAAACTTAAGCCACCAAAAAGAAGTAAGAATTCATCAATGCTTCAAATGTGTATTTCTGTATCCTAAGAGAAAGTTATACATAGCATACACAAAATATAACCTATCTGAGTTTTCTGGTTCCTCCAGAAAATATCTGCTCACCATTTAGCCTCTGTATACACTGTATTAGTACACAGGCAGTTAATTCTTTGGCCAAGAATGGCAGCAATTCAGGAGTTGCCTCTTAGTGCAACCTGGATACAATCTGCAAAACACCTGTTTGGGCTGCTTTCACTTCAGCTGTACAGGAAGCCATTTCCTTGGCTTCCATGGGATATATCAGCCGAGACAGGGTGTCAAAGCTGACAAGCTTTGAGGGTTGTGGAGGATACTAGTTAGTTTTTTATGCTGTAGCCACAGGACGGTGCCCGTTGGCTCAATGATGAATAGCTGCCGTTCGGTTCTGATGGAGTGAGCATGGCGTGTGTGTGTTTGTACTTCACAGGCACACAGGTGCTCCCTGGTATAAAGAGGATAGATGAGAGGGAATCAGAAACAAGGGGCCAAGTGAGAAAGGAGCCATAGGATAAACTCCCTGTACTTTCCACATACGTGTAACAACTCCAGCTACAGGTTATAAAATGAACTGACGATAAACTACATGATGATGTCCTGTAAGGTATTCCAGTAGATGTTTCTAAATGCCTTTGATGATCTGAGTCCTCCTGCAAAGGGACTTAGCAAAGGCCTGAATCTAATCTGTGGTGCTGGTACAAAACAGCTCATGTCAATGAAGGTGGAATCAGATTTTAAGCTGTACTTGTAAACTGAATATAAGCACATAGAAGAAAGCTCCTGGACCAGAGTGAGTGGTCATTAAAGGAGAATCTGGGAATAAGGTGGCATTTGATTTGTCTCAGAACAGAACACACCTTGGAAACATTATTATTTACTTCAGAACTGCTTGAAAAACAAGGTGATTTTTTAAATGTCATTTTCTTTGGGGAAAAAAAAACAGCTTAGCATTTCTGAAAAGATCATTTGTTTACAATTTTTTGCCATTAAGCTATTGATAAAGGGGAAGCAGGAAATGTACCTTATCAGAGAGCTAGCTTCCTGAGACTCTAGGATGAAATCAGCCTATACCTTGCCTGATGCGGTGTTTAGATCCCCAGCCATTAAAATTTGCCAGAGTTATAATTATTGGTTATAGTACTAAAGCAATCTGCTCAGTCACCAAGTCCAACACCTGAACTCATAGACAAGCATTTAAACATATAAATATACCAAACTCTGTTTTAAAAAGGGGGAAATTTCTCACTGTCTCTTATGATGCCATTGCAAGGCTGAATAACGAGGCATTCTCTTAGTGATTAACTTTTTTCACAAAAACGAAGAAGTTAAACATTTAAATAAGTATTTCTGCATTCTTGGCAGTGACAGGTACTAAGCTTGGGAACAGTGGCTATTTTTGACACCCAGTGTGGGGACATGGCCTCAAAAAACATTCAACGCCTAAGTGTCCTGGTGCAGAATGAGCTAAAGAAGGAATTTACAGCTTAAACATTAAACATGTTGCTTAGCTAATAAACAATGAGATTGTTTTAATCCTTAAGGGATGGAGACCAGTCTGTCATCTTTGGTTCTGGGTTTCTGGCCAAYGTGCCCAACAAAGTCATTTTCCAGTATATGGCGACGCTGTGGGATATGAGTAATGAAAGAAAGGAAAAACAGCACAAAACCCCTCCAGTCAACTCCTCATGATTTTGCCTGTGTTGCTCAGAACACAAGTGCACTTGTAATTCAAGGATTCAAAAATTGACTTAATGGGTTATTAGCATTCCTGGATATAACTGTCCATTTGGAGCTAGAGACCTCCTCAGTCCTCCTGCAATAGCTGATGGTGGGTCCCTTTGTCCTTCTGGGCGATATTTAATTCCAATGCCTTGCAGCATTGCAAAAACCTCTCTGTTATTTGATATCTAAGGCATAAAATGGTCTCCCAGAACTTCCTGGCTGAACCTGCTATAGCTGCTTGTCACAGTGACCTGTGTCTGTGTACACACAACACGGCTTGGGAAGGCCTTCGAGAAGTCATTGAGAAAGTGTTCACGCAGGTGCAATTAACTCTGCTAACCAGAACAGCTGCTACTCTGGGAGGTGGCTGCCCATAACCTGCAGGAAGAGCGGGATGCTGCTCTCTCGGGGCTCCRTACTGGGATTGCTATGAGTGGTGTCTCGGCAGTGCAGCTTCTGAGTGCAGCCCCAGAAAATGCCTGAAAACCAAAGTYTGTCACTCTGAATTCAGCACTGCACCTCAGCCTAGTGCTCAGCATCGCTGCTGGGTCATTCATGGGGCTGCTCCTGGAAACTGAAAAAACAGCTACGGTTCTTCCTTGTGCCTTGCATCTGTAATCACGTAGTCTTCTATCTCTGTCACTCCTTGAACTCTGCCAGGTTAGGCAGCTAATGGTGTCTATGTCTTCACTCTCAGCCCTTTCTGATTTAAAACCAAAGTTGTGTGGACACAACAGGTAACATAGTAAGGGCCATAAAATGGTTTACTGAAGTTCAGATCTGCACAACTAAATTGCTACCATTAAAGTGACTGTATTAGGGAGATATAAAACCTTCTAGTAGATGTGGTTTATGGTGAAGGTTGCTAGGCAGCCCTGGAAAAGTCTGTGGAAAAAAGACATCTTCAACGGGCTATTGATTTCATATAATAAATCACTTGATAGCTGAGATATTCTTTCACTAATTAATGGGTTTAGAGACAAAGGTACATGGTCAAGGCCGTGACTATATAGTCCTAATAAAGAGCATCTAAGCTCTAATGGAAGAAATATTGCTAAAATAATGTGCAAAGTGAGTGCCCAGCTTCCTACCTCCAAATTTTGTACAACTATCAACCAAACATGCTTATAGTTTCTAATTCCCATATATCCACCTAAGGAGGCATTTTTAAATGAGTTAAAAACATATATCACCTCTTTGTTGTCTATTCTCCCATAATTCCTTGAACATATTAGTTAGATGCATCATGGGCACATGTCCTCTGTGTTACTGTGATTCCCATGTGGCTGCTGATGTTGAACAAGAACTACCTTTATTCTTTAAGTAATCTAAACACTTTCTTCTATGTTCTAGTGGAAATGCTATAGTTTTTAATGAATTTATTTTAGTAACACACTAATTTATTTTAGTAAAATGGTCCATGTTTAATTTTCTGGACTAAACTTCTAGGGGAAATTTGAAGAAAACCTTTGTGTCCCTTTTAGAGAAGTGGGTAGGAAGAAGAATGACATTTATAGCTTTCCTCTGAACCAGGAACACAGATTTTACAATAYTGCTATTTGGACTATGCCAGAGAATACTCAAGCAGTAAGCAACTTAAAAGCTCCTCTGCATTCTATCTCCATCAAAATAAAATGTCAGCAGTAGAATGTCATTTTTTCCCATTTGCTGAAAATGCCTGTCAAAGTAAAATATCAGTGAAAATTATGGACAAATATCTATTTATATATTCATGAAAAAAAAATATCTYTTTTTGGATCATCTAATTAGAGAGCAACTATAACATTGTTCCTAGGAGATTAATTTATTGAAACAGTCACAACAGCATTATCAAGAAGAGTTTTCTTGATATCAAGGAAAGATCGGAAAATTAAACATGTAAACATGATTACAGATCACATGAGTTTTAGACAGTCACTAAAATGGGCTGAATTTATGATACAGTGAAAATTCTCATTTACTTAAATCAGTATATACATTTTTTCATTGTGAGAGCAGAGTTATCACAATGATAATAAGGATAGATCTTTTCCTACTATATAAAGTTGGATTAATATTAACTGATGACATAGAACTCTGTAACTCAAAGCCTCATCTACAATGAAAAGGTTACAATGAAGATAAAACTAAACTTGTGATAAATTTAGAAAGATTAGAAAAACATAACTTGTGATGGTTCATAACACCTATATTAATGACCTGTTTAGTGTGATTACTAATGGCCTCTTTCCCAAACAGCACACTCTAGGCAGCCCAAACAGTTCCTTGCTCTGGTAGTAATTAGAAGCAGCGATCAATAAATGGACTAAAAAACAGACAAACTGCATTATGTGAGTTACCATCTTAATATGTGAGATAACATACACCTTGTCACAGGAAATGCTGTTAGCACTGGATCTTGTAAAGCGCACAAAGCCGAAGACTAGAATTAAAGAGATGACAGTACCCATGGAGGCAGACACGGTGTGGCACAAAGCGGGCGCTGAAGCATTGGTCGGTGACTCGTGGGAAAGCCCTCCATGGCTCATTTGCGGTCAGGCGAGTGCGGCGTTCCTGCCTTCTGTTTGTGCTATCATGGGAGCGGTGCAGAGCGACCCGACACAAAATTGTTCCGAGTAAGAGCAGATGCATTGAGCTGTCAGGGGCAGAGCCATGACGAGACACTGTGGCGCCAGGGACACACCTGCACATCGCAGCTATCACTCCCCCTGGCTAAGTGGGCACCCCCCTTACCTCCCCAGGTAGCTTCAAGGCTCAGGTGTGTTTTTCTCCATGTGGTGGTGCCCTCATCAGGAGCTGCTGTTGTGTGGATAGTGGTGGGGTCAGGTGGAGTGTGAGCGGTGTTGGCACAGCCAACACTATTGCTACCATGTCCTATGACTTGGATGAAGCGGAGCCAGTGGGAATATTATACCCTGCTCTTCTCTCTCAGATAAACCCTCCCCTGCGTTTTAAGGCCTTCCACCAGCGGTCGAACCCTCCGGCTCCTGTGGGCTCTGAAAAGGTAGAGCTTCAGCTGCACAAGACTGGTGGCAACAAAAGGCAGCATTTGCTGCAAATACTGAGTAAGACCTCGCAATAGCTTCAGCCTCTTATACTGTGATGGGCTTTACCACATCCAGTTCTAATGAGCATTGAAGTCAAATACGGTCCACTTCCCTACTGGGTCATATTACACAATAAGGAAAATCCCATCCAAAAGGTAGAKATTTTAATCTATAAAATCTATCTATAAAACAGATATTTTATATCTATTTTAACAATAAACAAGATGATTTTGATTTCTATTAATTGTTGCCCACTCCAGTTTTCTTTAGTCTCCCATTTCTTTTGTCCCTGTGTTAGCATATTTATTTGTTATTTCCCGTCTTACCACTRTCAGGTAAGTCACCTGTCTCGGGATTAATGATGTCATTTCCTTATTTTATTTTTCTTCCCATCTATGAGCTTCTATTTTTTTTATTTATTTTATTTATTTATTTTTTAAATGTATTACCCAGATCCGCAGCAATATCAGGGCTAGAAGGATTCCTGTTCTATGTGACCTTTGGGGTTTTCTTTGGAGAGGGGAAAAGGTATTGGGACAAATGATGGCAAATACGCCTGACTGTTGGAAGGTATTGATGACCCCCAGGAGAATGAACCACACTCCTKTGTCAGTGATGGGAGAAACTTGTGATTGTACTGAACCTTGTGAACTGGACTCCAAAGCGTCTCTCTGACTCTATCAATACGCAGAAGGTGGGTTCTCCAAAGAAACCTATAGGACAACACAGAAGAACATTTTCCATAAAAGGGGTCCTTCCACATTTTGTACACATTAGAACTTTTCTGCCAAAAGGCTTCTTTTTTGCTTCTGTGACAAACCAAAAAAACCCCAGCCAGTTGTTCAAGATTTCCAGATGTTGATCTAGCGGCTAGTGTATCTGCTGGGAAATCACATGATGGTCCATTTTCCTGCTATATAACGTATTTCTTTGGTGACCGTTGTATGGGGATAGCAGGACTTCCCCAGCACAGAGAGGGATTATGGGGTGGTGTTAAAGAACGTGAGACCATGGGACAGTACATAAATGATTATACTTCCAATAGCTTTGGTCAGCTTGCTCCTACCATTGCTTTTTCATTGATTTATTCATTGAAGATAATGCTCACGCCAATGTCATATCCTGAAGCCACAGATCAGATAACTAGAGAGGATCTATATCGTTCTTAGGACACCCATGTAGTGAAACATTCATAACAATATTTTTCAGAAAGGCTTTCCTCACAGGAGGAAATGATCATAAAACTGAACATTAAAGTTTAATTACAAACCATACGATTATTGATGGAGTTAAATTTGTAATTTAGAGTTTGGCTTGTATGTGAGAGATAATGCTGTATCCTTCACCGAAAGGCTGGATTTTTCTTCCAGTGATGGTGTTCTGACAAAGATATTTTCAGGAATCAAGGAGCCTTTTTCTTCTGATATCTGTTTCTTTTTCCATTAAAGGGAAATTTCCTTAGAAGTGACAATGTTCAGCTGTTGCTTTTATTTCAGAGAATTGAATAAAACAAATAATAGGACTTCTGAAGATAGATGCAGTTAAAGGGCTAGACAGTTCAAACACTGGTGAGAAATTCAAACGTGTTCTCCACACTGACTTGTAGATGAAATACAGGAAAATCTTTTATTGGTATTATATTTTAAAATGTATTATTAAAATCATAGGCTTAGCATACTGTTTTCAGGTTGTGGGGGTAAATGACAGCTGCAAATATTCAGCTAATTGACTCAGAGCATTAGCTTTAACTCCCTCCAAAACCAGCAGGCATGCGTTACTTTTGACCATTTATAGAAAAAAAGGAGAGCTCTTGCTACTGGCTTTCATTTTACTTTAAGTAACATACTGTCATGAATGATAAGGTTTGCTATAAAGGTGTGCAGGATGGTGTGCTATAAAGATTTTATTGATTTGAGCTTTGGAATACCGTATTACTCTTAAACAGGGAAGTCTGAGAAAATCATGGCTGTCATCCTAACAGAGCCAATGCTCAACATTATCTGATGAAATTCTGGTGTTGCTGAAATGAATGACAAATTCTTACTTCCTTCAACAGGAGCAAGATTTTGCTCCTATTGCACAATTATGGTTGATACAGGCAACATATATATGTGTGTGTGTGTATATATATATATATATATATTTATTTACATATATGCATATATATATTTATACAGTGTGCTCTTTTAATTAAGTTAAGAGAATTCAACTGTCTTAATTAACATGAAGAGGACTTTGCCTATCTCGAGAGAGGCAACACATGTATTAAGGATATACATCATATGCGTACACATGTATCAATTCGTATTAATACAGAGTGTGATCTTTAAACTCGCTAAATTAACAGAATTTAACTCTCCTAATTAGCAGCGACAAMATTTCATCTTTCCTRTATTTGATGGAGGCAACCTGTATACATATATGTATCTGTAAACATGTACATGCACCAGAGAGTGTATTACCTCTGTAAATGATATAAACGTATGTATGTATACGTGGGGRCTAATGCGCCTATACATAAACCTCTTTTAAAGTAATTTGGAGAGTTAGAAGAGCRCACGCCGGCTATTTTTATACCTCCGCAGAGCCCAGCCGCTCCAACATTTGACAGGGAGCAGGGGGCCGGCACCGCCGCGATCTGTTTAACGCCGTCCTGCGCACGAGTACCTATCGCTGCAGGCTCAGCTGCATCCTGCTGACTTTCGTGCTAAGCCCCGAGCAGCGGCCCGGGCCGGGCCGGGCGG
>NW_028186823.1:4206370-4310160 GCF_003343005.1 Rhea americana | reverse complement strand
GGAGAGCCGGCCGCCCGACGCGGCGGCGATGGGCGCCGGCGGCGGCACGGCGCCGAGTCCCAGCGGCAGCGCCCTGGAGGAGACGCGGCTGCACGTCTTCACGCTGGACTACCCCCATGTGCAGATCCCCTTCGAGATCACCCTCTGGATCCTCCTGGCGTCCCTCGCCAAGATCGGTGAGCGGCCGCCCCGGCGGGAGCGGGGCCGTCGGGGCCACCCTCCTCCCTCGGCGGGACCCCCGGCGGCGGGGCGAGGCGGGTGCCGGCGGCTGGGGCGCCCCGGGGCCGCGGGGGATGCTCTGCACCGCGTCCCCGAGCGGGAGGTGATGCCCGGGCGTGACTGGGCTGGGAACAGACACTTTTCCTTCGCTCGGGAAAGGTAGAGCGAGCGAAGAAAGGAGATTGCTTCCTGCCATTAAAGCAAAGYGTTCATGCCAAACTATTAGGACTACCGCTCGAGAGTTTACTGAGCGCACGACAGACTTTTCCCTACTGTCATTTGAGCACTGCTTTCTTTTTCTTAAAATAACGCCGGATATAATGACAGTTCCATAACATAACAACGGATCGATGGAGAGCAAGTATTAATGAGGCTAGAGTAAGCCTCCTCGTTGTACTTTCCCACCAGTCACTTGTGTCCTGTGAAAGAAAAAAAGAATACAGAACTGAATGAGTAAGAAAGGCTACTTATTCCCTCATGTGGAAAGTATTTGTATTGCATAGTTTCAGTGCGTTTTGTGCAGGTTATATATAGTGTTTTTAATTAGTTTTCTGTGTCCCATATGGAAATGATGAATCACATATAATAATCTAAAGAAAATCAGATAAAGGCATACTAGTGATCTATCTAAAAATCAGAAAAATCTCCATAGATGATGAACGTTGTATCTCCTTAACTAGAAGATCATCTTAACTTCAGGAATAAAGCCATGGGAACTAAAGAAAAGGTATACAAGTATTCCACTTGTTTGATTGAGAAGTCTGATTTCGCACCACAGATTTCTGTGCAAACTGTGGTCATACCCACTCTGATAAAATATTCTGATAAACCTTGAAAAAGTTGACTTCCAGTTGTGCCATTTAAATAGGTTTTGGGTTACATTCTGATTAGTGCTCAGGTAGTTCTGACTCTACCTAAACTCATGCTTGAAACTCACCTCCAACCCCAACTAATGTCAAAGTGGGAGGCCAGATGCTCTAACCAAATTAACTGCCTATAGCTTCATTACCTTCTACAGAAATATTGTATGTTGCATCCTTTTCAGATGTATGCATCTTAATGCATGAAAAATGCATTAAGGTTTGCCTACTTAGTCTTGAGTATGTAKTTAGGCTTTTGAAGAATCAGGATAGAGTTCATGTATGATACACCCAGATATATCATGAATTGCTATAGCTAGCTCTTATGGAGGTATATAAAGAATTAATCTCAGCCAAATTAAAATAATAATGTAAAATTGCTCTAGGTTCTGAGTTTAGATTTTATAATAAGAACTCTTGAATAAGCTAAGACCAATGAGACTGATGTATTTTATAAGATTTCAGTGAAGCCATTTAAAACATCTAAACACACTGATACAGAATAATGTACAGCTTCTGTCGGATTGCATACGTTCTAACCATTACAACAATTTGCTACTGCATAGGCATCTATAAAATAAAAAAAATGGCTTGACTATCTTTTTTTTCCTAAGCCGACTATAGTAAAATAAACAAGCAAACAGTGTAAATGAGGAGAAATGGGTTTGATTTTTAGATCTTTTCAGTTATACCAAACAAAAATTAGTGTCAGTAATCTAGGGCATTATCTCACTTGTATTAAGTGTGCACTAAGCAATAAGGGCCAGATCCAAGAGAGGTCCTAGGTGTGGCAGTGCTGAGCTTCACCACACCTCACTGCAGGGGCCCTGACTCTGAGACTGCAATTAGGAACACCCAGTTCTTGCTCCTGGAGCACTTTTGGCGCTTCCTTATCCAGCGCCTGCATCAGACAAACCTTCCCAGGACAGGCCCTCATTGCTCACAGATCACATTCCCACAGTGTTAATTTTTCGCTCGTTTGTGCCTTCTCTTATATTAAAGATGACCCACACAGATAGTTCTCTAACCACTGAGATGTAGAAATATTGGCTCTGCTGCATCCTTCTCCTACGTTGTTGCTGTGAGTGGGTCATTTACACACATTTCAAAGGGATGGAGGGAGTTTTACAGCCTCTCTGACGATGCGTAGCCTTGAGATAGGCCCGGGATTCTCTGACACACTCATCTCTCCAGGATTTTGTGCTGGGCAGCRTAGGCATCTTGCCCATGTCATGCCAGGTGGCACGAAATCCACGAGGAGACTCATGCGCTACCCAGGAAATTTAGATGTGTAATCTGGTGTTGCAGATTCCTTTCTGGGGCTAGGTGCTGAACACGTACACGTGGCACTGCAAACCTATATGAATTTAGCTCTAACTTCTTTTCAACTGCAAGGATCTCAGAAGGCATGGTCAAATTTAATAATACCTCTCACTGTGTGTGAAGAATCCCAAAGACAAATATATTACAGCACCTTTTTATCACTTGATTGGAACGTTTTTGTACAAACACATTTTTGCAGAAATATAGTTTCATTGCAGCTGAAATGTTCCAAAGAGGTGCTTATTTCTATAGAGGATTTATTTGAACTGTTTCTCAGATCCTGGCTGTGATGAGGTCACTGTAGACTAGGATTAGAGAGAGCAAGAAAGAGAATGTGAGAAAGGAAAACATAGTTGTCAAGTAGAATTTAAACATTTTGACAAGGCACATCTTCACAAAGACATTATAGAAAGATAGTGCTTTTTATTCCGCGTAGAACAAAAACACATTTTGAAACTTCAGAAGATCTCTTGAAAGGAATTGTTATTTTCTGAATATCTCTAGTTATTTATTATCTTGTGTAATGATACTATAAATAAGATGTTATTAATATGCTGATGGACTCTACCAATGTACAGGTGGGATCCAGTGTAGTTAAAGTATGCCATACTACCTAGACAGTGAAAGTCTATCTACAGTTTTTCTTAATCCTTATGCTATTAAATTTACAAAATATTGCCTAACTTGTCTAAATTCCTGTGACTCCTACCTTTAATCACAAACGCATGATTAGAAATGCTTCTTCTGGATACATGAGCCAGTATCTTTCCTACAGTTCCCTCCTGAAAAAAGGCTTAAACTGTTCAGCACCTGAACTCTGAAAATAACCTTGAAAAATTCAAGTATATTCAGCAGTATATCTGACATTACCAGCATCAGATATACTGGATTTCACCCCAGATGTAGGAGACCAGGACTCTAAGGACTTCTAAATTGAAGATTATTGGATTTACACTTTAGAAAAGTGTCTTAATGCCCAAAGGCCTGAGGGTAACCATCTTCCATGCTAGTTGAAACTGGATCACTGCACAGTCAGGAGTCCAAGAGTCAGTGGTYAGAGGAGCTGAAAGTAGCTGTGAGCCCAGGTCAGATTCAGCAGAGTGGTCAGAGCATTCACGTGGTGTGGGGAGTCCGCTTCCAAGGTTGTCCTCTGTTTAGTACCATGATAGCTGCAGTGAAATGCATCCACATTCCTGGTGCAGGTCTGCAGCCCCAGGTCTGCTCTCCCTCTGGCCTCACAGGGCTAGTGCTCCTGACCACACAGCTATGGATCTGGCAGAGCAGGGATGATGTCCCTCATCCTACAGGGCATCTATGCCTAACTTAATGTGCTCTCTGGCTTCTACTAGCTCTCAGCCCTTAAATCCTGTAGGATTACCTGTGAATGCCTTTCATGGAGCCAGGCAGTTTTTTAGGAGTTTTGGCGCAGCTTACATGGATAAAAACCACACCTATCATAGCAGGAGCCTTCCCATTACCTTTACAGGGTAAAATAAAGCCCCAAAGGCTCTGAGAAGGTCTGAACTTTCCAATAGGAAAGTTTAAAGAAGGAAAGGAAGCAGTGGGATTTTTATTTTATTTTCATAATCAACACTTCATTGTCTTTGTGTTAGAACTGGTTGGGATGTTTTTGTTTCCATGAAAAGCTGCACTAATAAAAAATCCCCTCCTCTTCAATTTTATTGAGAAAATTATTTAATATACTACTGAAAGTCCTCTAAAAACTTTACTTTTAGCAGAATCTGCTTACTTACTCTGGAGAAGCTTCAATCACAGTGTTAGAAATTTTGGCCTCCTGCCACAGCAGAAACTAATACAAGTCATAAAATATTTGTTTGGAAGTGGAGGAAAGGCGAAGAGTCAAGTCTCCAACCATAAATTCTTGTGTCTCCAGAGTTGTTAGCTCTCCTATCCATACAGCAAACTGGATATTGGTGATTCCTATTTGGAGGGATGATGGTGAATTTGGCAGTCCTTTYAAGAAGTCACATTGGCTATATTTCTAAGTATTAAAAAAACAGTCTGTATTCATGCATAAAGGAAAAAATGCAGCTCGGGCTACTTACTTTTAAAGATAGTTTTAATAGGTATAGAATCTGTATGTAAAAAGCTCCCCCCCATCTTCCTAACCATCTTTTTTCCTAACTAAAAGCTCAGTCTGTCTCTCTCATGAACAAAATCTATGGTGAAAGGAGAGTTAACAAAATAGGTGTCACAAGATACAAAAGACTGAAATTGRGAAACTGGGTATGAAATATGCTAAGTTTGCGCTTATTTAACTGTTTCGACTACGGGTGTGATTTTTACTGAAATAGTTTTACTGAAATAGACCTCCGTTATTGCCACACCCAGTGTTTCTGTGTGGCTCTCATTTAAAATAATTAAAATGCTTTTTAGTTAGGCAGGAACTGTAGGATCTTGTGGGTGTGGACAGTTTTCTATATAATTATGTGGGCTAAATATAGATAAGGAGGAGCCTGGAAAAGATTGGCATCTCCAGGTCCTGAAATGCGACCTTGGTGCGTAAGGTTGACCATTCCGTTAGACTGGCCAGGGTAACTTCCTTTAAAATTTTCCCCAGTAATTACAAAAATCATGTTTTATCAGTTAAAAAAAAATAACTACTAAAATTAATTGGAATCTTTAAATCAAAACTGCACAGCTTACAGAATTTTAACAGGCTATGAACTATTTAACAATTAAGTCTTCATTCAGAATCTTTTTTATTTTTTCCAATACTTTATACAGTTCTTTAATAGGGATTCTTGACACTACCATAATTCATATAATATAGAACAAGGACAATAATAATAAAGGCTACAAGGCTACTTAATGGAAAACAYGCAGTTTTAGAGGTTCCAGTGGATGAGGATGAGTCTGTAGAACACTTCCTCATGGTTGCTGAGGAAGTGACCATGGGTCACTGGGGCTGATCRTATGTGCCCATTCCCCTAGCTTTGAGAATCTAAAAGATACCTAAAACCAAAATTAATATACTTTTAAAGTTCTTTTGTGACGCTGTGAATGGAGACAGGAGTAGTTAGTATGATTTTTTTTCTATATTTAGGTGTAATCTTGCACTAGAAAAGTCTTTGGGTAATCTGATTCTGGAGGATTCAATATTGCAGAAACAAAATGCTTTTGCAAACAGAGCCCTTGCACACAATTGCTCCTGCCAGTTCAGCTATTAACAGGAAAGGACTATTCGGTAAATTAACTGAACTAACTACCCTAGCTGATAAATTTATCTTGACCTATTGTGGTGGTCCATTCCAGTCTTTACAATGAAAATGGACTTGCCCTTTGATTACTGCTTGTTTGCTCTACAGACTAAGATAACAGAATCCAGCATAGTATTTTGGATTCTCTACAAATAACTATTTCACTTTCTTGTGTTTGAATTTCCTTTGAAGGCTTTCATCTCTATCACAAGTTGCCCTCAATAGTACCCGAAAGCTGTCTCCTTATTCTGGTTGGATTGCTTCTTGGTGGGATTATTTTTGGAGCACAGGAGAAGTCCCCACCTGTAATGAACAGTGATGTTTTTTTCTTGTATCTTTTACCACCAATTGTACTCGACGCTGGATATTTTATGCCAACTCGTCTTTTCTTTGAGAACTTTGGTACCATATTCTGGTATGCTGTGGTAGGCACGCTCTGGAATGCTTTTGGCATTGGAATTTCACTTTTTGGAATTTGCCAGATAAATGCATTTGGTTTGACTGATATCACATTGCTTCAGAATTTGCTTTTTGGCAGCCTCATTTCAGCTGTGGATCCTGTGGCCGTTTTAGCAGTTTTTGAAAATATTCATGTCAATGAGCAGCTTTACATCCTGGTGTTTGGAGAATCTTTGCTGAATGATGCTATAACTGTGGTAAGTTACTTGATCAATGATTACTTGATAAATGATAAATGATTGTTTGCAAGCCCTAAATGACATGTTTGCATGTCTTTATATCTAGTTAATACAGTTTGCTGAAAGAAGGGAGTCAGTGAGTGCTAAGGTGCTTATGCAATCCTCTAAATTTTAGACTAGAAATTATAGTAGTTTAGGCTACACCAGATTAATGTGCAATGGTAACATATTTTATCTAGTCATTTTGCTACCTGATCTCTTTAGTTTCTATACCTTAGAGTTCTGCTGCTTCAGAAATCTTAAACCAGAGGTTTTCCTCACCTGAAGGTGAGGAAAGGTCTGGGCAGGAGAGGACAACAGGCCTACACAGGGAGACTGGGCAAATCCATGAGATACCACAAGCACAGTGTCCAGCTGATGCTGATCTTTTSCATGTGCTTGTCTAGCTGTAACTGCTCGGAGACCACCAATATAGTTCTTTCAGGCTACGGTTGAGATAGGACAGCCACCTGGAGGTAGTCTTTTCTAATCATTAACTAGCTGAACTGGGTTTGTGGTGCTGACCTGAGGACATCAATTTGCAAATTCCATTAACACTCCCAATGCCCCTTGTTTGTACCTGGTGACACCATGTCTGGAACATTACTCCCATTTATCCATACCTTACTTGAAGTCCTGGCTGTGTTAACTATGTCCTGTCATGCTTTCTGTTTTATGAGCCATGTAAGTCCAGTTTCTCGTATACTGGAAAGATTCATAAGCTGGGTCCACACCTTCCCTGTCTGTCACTGGATTCTTACTCACTGTCCCCTTCCATGCAGAATTGTCCTTCAATTTTCATACTTTCTAGGACTTTACTTGATTAACTTTACACGTGWGTACCCCATCCACTTAATCTGAGTCTTGGTGCTGATCATTTCTTTCTTCTGCTTCCTTGGGAGTACTGTWTTTTATTTTTCCACTTACGCTTCACACTTCTGATTCTGTTGTTGCCAACCAATTGAATTGCATCCTCTCTTACAGGCTTGCCTTAAAGCCTAGCTTTTCTCATTAGTKGACAGCTGAAACTGCCTGCCATTCCTAAGCTGATATTTAATCCAGTCCTGAAAAACACTTGATGTAAATATTGATATGYAAATGACTTTGTAATTCAGCCATGACTGTGCCATCTCTTTTAATGACCACTCATGAAGTGGAATTCTTTTCACGTAACCTTTTTAGGGAAAAAAAAGGATATATTTATCTTAATATAAAGAACCTTCTTTGTGGATTTTCCTAAACAAATTTTCTTTTTTCAGTCAGAGAATCATTCACTTTACCCTGGAAGACCAATTAGTCTAGCAAAATTTGCAAGCAAAACACTGTGTTTTCTTGATGGAAGTATTTCTGCATGCAATTGCCCRAGGAAGGATTACTTCAAACCACAATTTTTAAAGGCACTGCCATGTACCAATAACTATGATACATAGCTTTCCTATAGGCATCATCATTGYCTTCTTGTAAATATAGTCGTTTTCTCACGGAATTTATGCCCAGATGCACTGACGGGGGTGGGGGGAGGGAGGGGGAAGGGGACATTCTGAAGAACCTGTTCGGCCAATCCAGCATATATTTATGAGGGAATAAAAAGACTCTAGAGTATGTTTGGTCTTACTTCCTGGCTACTGCTTAAAAGTAGTACTTGGCAGAAGATCAAGTGGTTACCACATGCTAAACACTGGTCTGCTAATGTCTCCTTGTTATGTTTTTCCACACCTGTAATCATGTGATTTTACTTAAAATGTGACCCAAGCAGTCACAGAAATCCCCTGTGGATTGCCCTTAAAAGACCTTGCCTCCCTACTTGTCGTAGTGCTTCTGGGCTCGTTCTCTTGGTGATGCCCTCAGTAGGATGGGGGCACGGCGTGGGAGGGGAGCTGAAGTCAGGCTGGCAGTCAGCAGAAAGCTGCTCTATTAATGACCCTCAAACACTTGGCCACTACATTATCAAAAAACCAGAGGCTATCAGATGTGCAGTGCAGAACGGCATGGCTTTAGTAAACATACTTTCTAAATACTTTAAGCCCCTCTTCCTACTATACTGCTCCCTATGTCTTTCCATTCCTAATAGAAGCATTTATTGGGAAAGCAGTGTCATCTGTGTTTCCCCTTTTCAACAAACTTGCTACCACACTTTGATTTTATAGATAAAGCAAGATTTGCTTTGGTAGGAATCCAAACCTTACTGTACTTCTAAGATGGGTTAATCTACCTTTATCATCGTGTCATCTTCCATGCAGCCATTCAGGACTGAGACATTTCATGATATGTCTGTGCATTTGCATGACCCCACTGATGTATTTCACCCACTGATGGAATTTTGGAGTTTGAATTTGACTGGGGACAAAGTTTGCCAGTCAGCCGTAGTGCTGCTTGTTTGGGGTTGGTGCTTTACCGAAAGACTGCTTCAGTAATAACTAGCACAATGGTATTAAATGGCAAGATCACAGCTGAAGTTGAGTGTTAGTAGTTCAAATTCCACTGCTAGGCTTAAGATCACAATGAGGGAGCCACTGTCATTATAGTAATATTATTCCCATGTTAGAAAGCATTACAGCATTTCTCTGTATTATGCCTGTTCTAAAATCTTTATTTTAGAGTGCTTTAAAGTAATTTCAGAAATAAAAGGTAATAACTGAAAATTGGTGAAAATAAGCAATTAATGTCTCAGAAGAGCAGAGAGACTTCGACAAAAGATTAAAAAATTATTGGTGGTTCTTTATTCTCTGGTGTAACCTTCAGTGAGTTCAGCTAAAAAACACTGAGTAAATGCAAAGCTTGAACTTGAAAACGCCCATTCTCATACCAAATGCACTGAAGAATATCGCTAGTGCTGCTGCTGTTTAACACACCTAAAAGCTTAAAGAGTTGTAAAACTGTAAAACTTTACTCTAAAAACCTTTAGCACAAAAGGGAGGTAAACCTGATTATGAACTCATTTACACTAGTGTAAATTAAAAGATTAAAATCATGTTCGTGGCATTTTGTAGTCCTCATTACTGTTTCTAGTATGGCAGTCTGGTTTTGAACCCAAGTACAAAGAACATTACTTTTCTTCTTTCAAATAAATTATGGCAGCAGACTAAAGGTTTGTAGGGCAATCTGCGCAGAAACAACAGCTCCATTCTAACTATCTGCAGGGTGAACACTGCTCCGTGAAGGTGAGCTGATGTTTTGGAAAGACTACTGCTTGAATTGGTCAAAACTGTAAGTTTCTTTGTAAGCAGCTTTCAGTGGCCTTATTTCAGAAACTTCAGAAATATATGTATATATATTTATATAGCTTTGTATATATTTATATAGCTTATTTTAAAATACAAAGAAGGCTATTTACCTCCAATTAAGGAAAATCATCATCTCCCCTAATACATACCAATTGATCATTTTGCAAGGTCAGATTCCCTAGGTGTCTTGAAGAGTAACAAAACTGGTGTGGTCACAAGTGTCACGAAGTGATTCAGGGAARCTGCTCTGCTTACTTGACATGAAGAATAGTATTTGTCTTCAGCCTGTGATTCATGGAGCCATGGGAGTCTGCAAACTGAAGGGTCTTTGTAAAGTGACCAACACAAGCACACCTATTGTTAGTTGGGTTTATTTTGATATATTTTCCCCATGTAAATACATAGGGTCTGCAAATCAAGACAGGTTGAAAACTATTGGCGCCTACGGCATAACTTTCTAGTCATTCACAGGATARGTTAACAAGGCACAGAGCAAAGACAGGGATCTGCCTTGCTGCAGAAAGATGAATGGATTTGCACAGGTGAAAACCGACACTTCTCCCTGGTGGGCTCGTCCTGAGCCCATCATTCTTATGAAATAAATAACTCATGCTCCTACACTTGCCCTATTTATCACTTTCTAATCATAAAATACTGGTGACCTTGCTGGATTTGATTTGACCTTCTTTTTTCGTGCTAACACTGGAATTTATTTTTTCTCTTCTTTTTCATTTCTTTCCCTTCACTTAGTTGAAAGGACCCATAATAGGCCATGTCTTTACATTAATCTTTAGTGAGGACTTTTATCTGTGTAAGACCTATCAAATTTTGTCCAAGAAAAGCTCTACAACTTCTTTTCTGSCATGTGAGAGAGAACAAGACTGCTAATTTGACAAATCCCTTCCAGTCACTGTTCAAATATGTACATGTTGGCACARTGCAAGTACTGAGAAAATATTGCTGTCTCAATAGCATTTCTTATGGAGGAACCTATTTGGTTTACTAAAAATTTCAGAAGGAAAGCAAAGATTTAACTTTTGTAAGCTTTCCAAGCTGACTAGTGTGGTGTTTATTAAGAACACCAGCGGTGGCTTGGTCTGTGAACCTGATTTTCACTTCTGGTGTTTATCTGATCTGACAGGAATAGGTGCACACGACCAAGCCTTTGTGTGGCCAAGGAGACTGTGCAGCCCTCATGGTATCACATGGCTGGGGGCGTGTGGGCAGCATCAGGCAAAACTTAAATCTCCCTAGGAAATCTGCAGCTAAGAGACCTTATAAGTTTTCTTTAAGAGTCACTGATTTTATTGGTGAATAACATTCSTAACTAGAACACTGTATATTAGAGAAATGTGGACTTTACATAATTTCCTGTGTAAAATGGAAAAGACTCTGGCCAAGAAAATATGAAAATCTTATCGATGCAACTTGTTTTGGAGAATGGTTATGACCAGTTCAAAAATGAAACTGGGCGAATTCATAGAAATGGGCCTATTAATGGGAATTATATCCAGATCTCTGGAAACAATCCACAGCTTGAAAAGTCTTTACACCACTGGATTCCTAATTGCTAATATGTCAGAGAAAGACTGCTCCATGGATGCCTTGTTTCTTGTACTCCTTCTTCAGGCAGCCTCTGTGCACTCTTCCTACGCCAAATGGATCTACAGTCTGATTCACTACTTCAGCTCTTGGTGTCTTACATAGCTCAAGCATATGAAAATAATCTGATTTTTCACTGATTATGAAACTATTTTTTCCTCTTCTTTTTATTTTTTTCTGAAAATAAGTAAAATCTGAAATGGCCATTTCTGGAGAAATTAGAGCTTGCAAATGATTGAGTTTATAGAAATAATGGATAGAGTTTTGACCAGGACTTTGAATTAGCCAGGTAAGGATTCTGCTCATGACTGTGCTCCTGGCCTACAGAATGACACCTTTTGCAAGAATGAGAATCATGGTATTTACCCTTCTTTGTGAATCTCCCTGATATATATGGATGACAAATAATATGCCAGAGGTACAAAACAGCATATCTCAAAAGTGAGTTCAAGGTAGATACAGAAATACAAAGTCCAACATTGAAATGGAGGAAGACAATGACACAAAGAGAAATTAAGAAGAGTTCAGAAACATAATGTGCTTTCTTTTTCCCATAGGTCCTGTACAATTTGTTCAAGTCTTTCTGCCAGATGCGCACAATTAAGGTTGTTGACATATTCGCTGGGATTGCTAACTTCTTTATAGTGGGGATCGGTGGAGTATTGATTGGAATCCTTTTGGGATTTGTAGCAGCATTTACCACCCGTTTCACCCATAAAATCCGAGTGATTGAGCCACTTTTTGTCTTCCTGTACAGTTATTTGTCATACATAACAGCTGAAATGTTTCATCTCTCGGGCATCATGGCGTAAGTACCCCAAACTTCAGTAATAATAGCACCCAAATAAGAATGCCAAAGGAAATTGCAGAGAGGACCAGATTTTGCAAACTTTGCCATATGGCGTAGTTCCATTGTGCATGGCAGTGAAGCTGGCTTGAGGATTTCCGGCCTCTCCCCTACTGTTCCCATCCCATTGTCTCATCTTGCCACCACACCAGCTGTGTCACTAAAACTGTTCATGGCATCACACCATAAACCATATCTTTCAAATGTTCCAAGTTAAAAATAATCCCTTGCATTTTTGATGGTGTTATTTTTAACYCAGATCAGTTCTGTGACCTGTGTCCTGGTGTGACCCCACAACTAGTCTTAAAGACATGACTGAAGGGTGATGAATAATGATGTGGGGGCAGCAGTGGTTGAGAAGGAGTGGGAGTGGTAGCCACGATATTTCATGAGCTGGCTTCACAACTGTGCCAATGTTCTGTGAAACTACATCTTCACTTAGACATGTGAGCAGCCAGTAAGTACCATGCAATGAAGGTGATGCATATATCATTAAAGCAAAACTGCTGCTGGATTACAAGTGCAGTAAGGTTTGGACAAATGTAAGATTTGCAGAATCTAGTCCAATGGTGATATAACCCCATAACTTAGTTTCCTGATACGTATGCCTGTGTATTACAATGCTCTTTGTATGTATATAAATATGTATAAAATATTATTATTCTCACTTCTAACAGATAAAAATACTATGCTTTCTCACTCCTGGGCTTCAGTAAAGAGCATAGCCTTTATTTTATGCTGCTTATACTGTAACAACCTCAATTTTAGCAAGAGCCTTTATGACACTACTTAAATGGTTTTCTCTGGTTGCAAGCAATATTTTTAAAGGCCTTCTTTAAGGTCTTTGTATTGTTCTAGTGACAAATATGAGTCATTCAGGCATTAGAAACATAGCTTTCTCTGAAAGCTGAGATGTTACCTCTTAGTATCTCTATTTGATAATACTTCTTTTAGTGATTAACTATCTTTTAAGAAAGTGAAGATAGGTTTGATATCATAGCCATGTTAATTTAAGGTTTTCTGGGGCCAATTTCAAAAAGGAACTTAGAGCTGATGATTCACTAGTATAGAAATAGAAATAAGCCACAAAAAGGAAGAGTTTAGTACTTTAATATAAGTGAAGAGCTAAAGATTGCATGGCTTGCTTGCTCTGATATGAGCCTAAATAAAGTAACACATGCATCCACTGTGACCGAGTTCATAGATGTGCCATCTCTTTTCCCTAGTGTCTATTCATAGCATTTGTGTGGTTTCTAGTTTCCTCCTCTTCTTAAGTCAGATGTCCTTGACATCCTATGATCAAGTACTTAAAGGGCTTCTAAACCAAAAACGTGTGGCTAAACTGTATATGGAAAAATTGTAGTAGCATGCATGAAAATATTGAATTGGACATTCTACACCTAGGATAAAACGAAAAGGGCACCATGGGTCTGCTAATGCGTAAGTGGAATTACTGCATGCCAGTGCCAGGAATCAGCACACTAATGCTTCACACAGCACAGATAAATTACTTTTTTTTATATACTAGTGTCCCCTGAGTGGGTGCAAAACAATAGAGGAAACATGAAGTATTTTCTTACGCTCCAAAAAAGTTATCTTCTGTATGCCCTGTGTGTGTTTTGACTCTAAGCAYATTTTGTAGTAGCTAACAGAGATGAGTAAGTCAGTAACACTCATGGGGAGGAGGTAGAGGTCTCTGCAGAGGTGCAGTGTCTTAGCAGTTAGGAGCTATATAGCGTGATCCCTACCAAGCAGCGCTGGTGAAGGCCTTATAGCTTCTGCAGGCTTCACTTTCACTTGGAGTAGGCCTACCCCATGCTCTTCACATTTGATTAGGTTTCAAACTGCAGAGAATATTCTGCTCTGTGTCACAGAGTGCAACATGTACTGACATTGTGTGCCATTTCCTGCGACAAGTGACTTATGATTGTGTTCACTTGCTTCTGATTTCACCAAATGACCTTGGAGAGTCCCTTGCAACTTGGGTTGTTCAATGCGTCTATGATTCTGTGGTCATTTGGAGTTCAGCCTGTAGGCAACAAACACCTGGTCTCCCTCTTTTCACCCATATCCACTTGAGTCCGTTAAATATTGAACCCGCTTTCTTCATAGCCTGATGCTATGCGACAAGGCACTACACCATACTTCAGATGAAGTGCATCAGCAGGAACAKACAGTATTAGCAAATAAATAACGTACATGCGTAGAGTACGTAATTTCTGTGCAACAAGGAATTCACTGGCAAAGCAATAGAGGGGAAGGTGCTTGTCTCTCTTCTGATAAGTCTGTATACTTGTTCTGGGGACAATGATTCTTGAAACATCTGTGTATAACTCCTGAGTCAGGTGACTCGGCTTAAATAGCTAAAGGACTGAATCATATCCTTGTGAGCCGCAATGAGAAAGTTCTCTTCAGAAGGAGAGAAAATAGGTTCTCCTGTAATTAGAGCTGGGCTTGAATCAGGATCATGGGTGTAAAAAATACAGGTGTGCATCTGAACTTTATTTGCCTGTTTTCATTTCTAATTATAATAYTGCATTTTCTGCTTACTTATTTCTTGTAAAGGCTGTGAAAGCATAGAAATATTAGTATGTATTTCTTTTGCAACCATGAATTAGCAGGCTGTAAGGAATGAACATTGAAACTACTGTAAATTTAGTAGGTCAAGGAAACATGAGGATTGAACTCAGTGGCCTTGTTTATTCCAGCTATGACAGAAACTGTACTGTTTGTACAGGAGAAGTTTTATTCTTCAGAGGCACTGAAGGTTGCAGATTAAGTGTAATTAACTTTTTTTTCCCCTCCCTTTCTTGACCAAGGCAACCACCTCAGGTCACAGAAATGGAAGCTAGAAGTAATGCATATATGGACAAGAAATATGAAACAAAGCATACCTAAGCTTCTGCTTAGATTATGGTAACAGTGAGAACCTAATCTGGAAATAAGATATTGTAATGCTGTATATAACATCTTGTATATCTTAAGAATTTAATTTTATCTTATATTCTGACACTCTATTGCTGTAAAATTTTTAAGTTGAAGAGACTTCAGTAGGTTTTTTTTTTTTTTTTTTTCCTAACCTGAATAAATAAGCTGAAGAGACACTGAAATCTTAGAGTGAGCATTGAGTAGCTGTGGAATAGTACTCTTTTAAGAGTAACAAATAATAAGCAGCACTATTTGGTATACTGATGAATTAGTTCAGTTGCTGACACTAATTGGGTGAATGTAAAATGTAACTGAAAAAAAAAGTATATATGAGTGTAGTCACTTTAAATTCTAGTTATTAAATGTGGGAGGTGTTTTAAGTTACAGCTTGCAAAGATCCCGATTAATCCAGTGACAGATTCTTATCAGACATCTATTTACGGTGTCTGCATTACCTCAGGATCCAAAAACAAACTGTGCCCAGAGCATGCTTCCTTACTCCCAAGTTGCAGGGCTTTCCTAAGTGACTATAATTATGAAAATAATTTATTTTAAGAAGATAATAAAGAGTAGTATTTTGTTCTGCCTTTGATGTGGATTTGACAGCCCTAGTGCTATGGGCAGCAGGCCACAGCTTTGAGACTCTGGAATAACTATGTGTCTGGAAATGGGTATTGTGCAGCCTGTCCATTGCATTCTTGATGTATTTGGAATTGCTGCCCCTGCACTTGCCTACTCTRTTGCCTGTGCAATCGATTGGAAGCGGCCAGGATGCACTAGACTTCTTATACTTGTGTAGGTAAGCTGTGCATGCACAGGAGAGCTGTCCTGGGCCATGACATAATGTGAGATATTTTTTGGTCTATTAGTGTGGACTTCACAAGACTGTGGYTTGTGAAGTACATTAAATAACAAGAGTTCTGGAGAGGGAAAGCATTAAGCAGATTTGAGACCCTTCACATATTCCTTTAATGTTGGTCACTGGAGCTATGTGTGAACTGAAGAACGTGGAAATGTTTCCTGGCTTCTAGCTCTGGGAGTATGTCCTGGCCTCCATGTAGCATTTTGSACAAAATCCAGGCATGGTCCAGGTCTTCTTCTTCATTATTCAGAAGATGTACAGGTGATCTCTTCCCAAGACTGTAGTGATTCAGCCAAGTCCTTGGTCTGGAAGACTGCAAGAAGAAGAGCTCTGAAGAGCACCTGTACTGGCAAAATGCAGGACCTCTCTTGTTCCAGCTACACACTTAAACTAGAAACATTACCTAAACCATTGAGTATTGCAGATAGGAAGTTTACATACTTATGAAATATGCATTTTTTCCCTTCAGTGCTGAATCCCAAATAGCTATGATGACTGCTTCCCAAAGAGCATGCTACTCTTGGGCCAAGAGGACCTTGCTGTTCAAGATCTTGATGAAATAGGGTGGCAAGGAGGAGAGTGGATAATCATGTCAGTACTAAGTGCAGATGASGGCCTGGGAGTGTTTTAATCCAGCTTTTCTTCTGCTCAGTCTTGAAGTTTGTTTAGGTACTAAACTAGCTTTCAAATAAAAATGGCCATTTTATATTGTGCTGACTAGACTTYCTCCCTGTCACTAACTATAGGTGGGCAGAAATGGAGGTTGAAGGCCAGGCTAAGGTACACAGAGCCTTTGCTCTTCTGCTAGCAACCTATCTGTCCCCTCTTCCTTGGATTCCCCTCATCCCTATGTGCATGCAGCGCCCTTTCCAGTGCCCATGTGGCCTCCCAGATTCATCAGCCAGAAGTAATGCTTCTCAGCCACTCTGGGGATGAGAATATGGATGTATTGGTGGGGTCAGAGATCTACAACTACATTTCAGATCTTAGATTTTCTCCTCCAAAGCCAGTCATTCTGGCTTTACATAACAGAAGGAAACTTTGGGACAAAAGAATGCACTAACTTTAATTAATTAGGAAAACRTGTTAGGAGACTGGCAGTGACTACAGCCTCAGCCTCTGTTGTGGACAGCCTCCATCTAAATGTTAAGAAAGTGTATTTTTTTGAAGTACTTTTGAGGTCACTGCTGTTTCTGTGATTCCTCTTACTGMTTTGCAAAAAGATCTATTCAGTCCATTCTTTTAGAAGACAGACTTTAGATGTATTTGCTCATAATCACAGCTGCAGGCAGGACCACACTCTAGAAAGTGGAGGCCATACAGGAGGTGACAGTTCATCACTTGCCAGAGGTGATGTGTTTTGTYTTAATGGTGTTCTGGACCCCCTCTCCTTCCAGCTGGGTACATGCGAAAATGAGAATTTATAYTTTTAGAGTCCTCAGTGGCCTTGCCTGAATTATCCCTTACTTTGTCTTTCCATTTGCTCTCACAATCAGGGATGTTTGAGTTGTTGGGAGATGGGGCTCTTGTCTTAGAGGCAGGATATACTCAGTGAAAGTTTCTCTGTACTGGGATCTCCACAAGACATGTGAGAACCTTCTTCAGTTTTTCCAGGAAGAGGCTAGCAAACCTACCGTGTTCCTCTGCCCTAAGAGAGAACAATGTGGAGATGAGAAGAGATATCCTCTAAGTTTGCAAATATTTTGTATAAATCACGTCTGCCAAAATTGGGATAAATAAACTTGGAATAAGTCCTCATGGACTATATTCAGAAAGGCAACATAGATACACATCTCTCTCTCTCTCTCTTCACTTAGGTTTAATCTGTGTTTTGACTCAAAACAAGGGTGTACATAAAGTTGTATTTAACTGGGAAATCTGAAGAGACTTGATAGCAGGGAGGGGAGAGRTGCTTTTGCCTTAGGTAGTACAACCAGGAGAGACAGCTCTTTCACAATGAATCTTGCCACCCTGATAGTTATTAGGTGATTTAGACTGTGCTTCCCCTACACTGAGGCAGAACCTTGAGGTTATCCTCCAGCCAGCACTGCTAACCATCCTTAAGCCTGTAAACCTTCTTTCTCAGTGGTCCTCAGCCATCCCTGCACCATGAGCAGATTTACTGAGCAAATGGTATACAGTTGGTATTGTTATTCTCTGCTCTTCCTGCTGCTTAGAAAACTGTGTTCACTAACACAGGCTCAGAGCCTGGGCGCATAGACACATGCATAGTAAGTCCTGTCTGTTCTCTCATGTGTCAGCTGAGATGTCCATTTCGTTAATTTGTAGGCACTTTAAATGTGCAACTGCACCAGCATGAGTGCTGGTGGCAGGTTTCTCCTGTGGGGGTCGTGGTCAGCCCTATGCATAGGCAAAGCAAGCTTGGTGTGGAGAATGACAAATTGTCTATGGCCTTGCTGCCTACCTTAACTGGAAAAAAGGAGATGRCTAGTCTGTCACTGAGGATGAGGTATGGGATGGGATGGGGAGCAACTTCTGATGGGAAGGGAGGGAAGTCCTACCCCAGGATTTGCAGTTGCCGTCCTAGCTTCTTACATCCTTCAGCAGCAGTGGGAGTAGCTATCCCTGCTCACCAGGGCAGGCCCCCTGGATCTTTGAAGCTCTCTCTTTTTTCAAGTTCAAAATATAGTTTCAGTGATCCCTGCACAGCTCATGTGAATTTAATATGTGACAAAATTCTCCATATACTGATGTCTTCTCTGAAAGTTCTCCACTGTGGAAAAAAAAATCTTGTATCTAAAACTTAGGTTTGCTACATCTATAAATTTAAGATCGGTTAGTGATGGGTTCAGTTATACTTTTTATAATTTGTAAAATACAAATACACTTTGTATTTTAAAAAGGAACATAGAAAAGTGATTGGCATTCTCCAGAAATGAGATGAGCTAACAGAAAAAAAGCCAATGAAACACAGAATAATGTTTGCCTTTCAGGATTACAGCTTGTGCCATGACCATGAACAAGTATGTGGAAGAAAATGTTTCCCAAAAGTCTTACACAACGATAAAGTATTTTATGAAGATGCTAAGCAGTGTCAGTGAAACCTTAATCTTCATTTTCATGGGAGTATCTACAGTTGGGAAGAATCATGAGTGGAACTGGGCCTTTGTTAGCTTCACCCTCCTTTTTTGTTTAATCTGGAGGGCATTGGGTAAGCATGTCTAAGACTATGTGTCGATGTTCTTTACAAATGAATCTTCTAGTCCTACCTCAAGTAGAAAACTTCAAATTTAGGTAGAGTCCCATTAGCCCGTACAATGTTCTTATTTATCCAGTGTCTTTTCAGGGTCAGCTCTCACCTTTCCCCAGAATAGTACCCAAAAGATCAATTTGATCTGAGCCTGCCCATATGAAGTCAGACACAGTCTGCATGTTAATCAGAGTGAACACTTTGTATCTAAGTACACATTTATTTACAAATAAGCACAATTACTTAAATAATTAACAGTTCTGGAACAAGCAATCAGGCTTTCTTTTTTAGTATTTGCTAGGTTTGTGGGTTTCCTAGTCATTGGTATAAATAGCATTAAACCAGGAAATGCTGTAGTTGAAATGCTGTTCAGGAGTATGTGAAAAGAAACTTCTTGACCTCTCCTGTGTTTACAGTACTAGCTCTTTATCTTTCACATCAGGACTCGTGTGCAGGCCAGGCCTATAGGTCTTAAGCCTGCCTCTCACCCCAATTCCTTCAATGCTTCAGTCACTTCATGCATGCCAGTGGCTCATGCTCTGGTCTGCTTCTGCACCCAAACTTCCAGCTCCTAAGTGTCCCTCTAGTGCAGATAACTCAACTATTTCTCCTCCGCCCCACCTACAACCCCACAATTAATTCCGCATGCTCTAAACCAGCCAAGCAGCCTGACTGCCTCTCAGCTCCTGGCCACCAGGCTCACTTCTTTCACTTGCCTACATGCTTTCACTACTGAGCCAGTACCTGCACCCCATCTGTCTACACAGAGGTCTGCTGTGTCTCTCTGGGTCCTTCGTTGTCCAGCCACACTGCTCTTCTTTTCCTCACTGCAAGCCTGAGCTCCAGGTACAGCCTTGCAAGTGCTTCTGGTGCACAACGGTCCTGGTGCACATGCCCAGCTGTGATCATTTTACCATTGGGAAGAGGGAAGGGAGGGAAGAAGGAAGAAGGTGGTCTTTGCCCATCTAGTCACTGAAAGTGGCCCTTTCCCTATCCTGGCTCAAAGCAGTGGTTTCACTCTCCGGAGGCCAGAGGAGGAGGACTCATAATAGAAGGAAGAGGAAACAAAGGGCAAGGCTTGAGTGAAATTGCCCTTTTCTCMTGTCCTCTCCCCTCCTGCACTCTGCATCCACTTCCACCCTCTCTCAGTTGTCATCTCAAGAACTGCCACTGTAGCCTGCACTCCCCAAAAAGCTTAAATTTGTGTTTAACTTCATTAGCGTATCCCACTCACTACAATAAAATTACTGTGCATGTAAAATTAAGTGGGTGGGTAGGAATTTGCAGGATGCAAAGCACAAATTTTTGGAGTGGACAAGCAAAAATGTTCAAAAGCACCTCAAATGCCACTTTAAAAATAATTTAGGCACTTTGATCTATCCTGAGACAGAGATTTATGGATATTCTGAAGGTACGGACAAAGTCTAGTAGATAGCTGTTCAATGGAGATCGCTTAGCTGCTTTGTATCCTAAATCCAGGGTGTCCTAAATCCACCCTGAGCACAGGGTGTTAGCTAAGTAAATATTTTTATTCTTTGGGCATTTTAAATTTTTCTTATGTAGTGTTTAGAAGGTGYTAGGTTACATTTAATTTATTCAAAAATATATAAATAGGAAACAAAAAGTTTTTAAAATAAACTATTTTAGAATATCAGCATTGTAGAGAATTTTCATGTAATTTTAATTGTTTTTTTTTCTCTTCCTTGGATTTCCATTCTTTCTCTCAGGTGTTTTTGTTCTGACTCAGATCATTAATGTGTTCCGAACAATTCCTCTCACTTTTAAGGACCAATTTATTATCGCCTACGGAGGTCTCCGAGGAGCTATT
The DNA here is from genome assembly GCF_003343005.1 of Rhea americana. Classification (NCBI taxonomy): domain Eukaryota; kingdom Metazoa; phylum Chordata; class Aves; order Rheiformes; family Rheidae; genus Rhea; species Rhea americana. Next base: position 4,289,358 of record NW_028186823.1, on the reverse strand, counting down.
TGTTTTTCACTTGTATTTCTGCTTCCTCCTGCTGTGTTCCCCAGGAAGAAATTGTTCATCACTGCTGTTATTGTGGTGATATTCTTTACTGTTTTCATTCAGGTAATGCCTTTTCTCTTCTGGACGTTTATTTTTATCAGCTGGGTTCTAAATAAGCAGTGGGTAGAAAAATAGACATTTCCACTTACTTGCAGGAACATACCTGAAGGTACTCTTCTGCACTGCTGCATGGTCATACTTTAAAAAAAACTATGCAGAAGTAGAAAGGTGGTAAAGGTATGCCAGATATTAAATACTTATGCTAGCATGTAAGTAGTATTAAGCTTTTAAGAACCAGTGAAGTTGGGGTAGAGATAAAAGCTAATCTGGATACAGCGTCAGCACTAAGTTGTTGTAGGAGTATTTAAAATTATGTATTTACTTGACAGTTCAGTGGTGAATATGGTATACTGTGAGCAGGGGAGTGGGAGGATCCTTAAGACACTGAGAGATKAATTAGAATGTTTGAATCTAAGTGTTAGGCAAAAATGTTGAAAATCAGCTGGATACCCATCCAAAAGCACCAGGTATGGAGAAGAACGTGCAGAACTTGTCTCTGGCTGCATATTGACCATGGGGCCCTAGTCAAAATGACTAAGAAGAATAAGAAGAAGGAAGTGACCATAAGCAGCAATATCAGAGGAGATTAAGCCACTCAAGTCAAAATGTGGGGCTAGTCATTACCAGAATCGGGAGAAATCTCTGAGACTGGTACATAGAATTTCAAATCTGTGGACTTTTTTATTTTTTTTAACATGACCTTTGCATGAAGGAAGGTGTCATGGAAAGTTGAAAGTATCCAAGCTCATGCTTAAGAAAGGGAAAATGGAGGTTTGCGCAACTACAGGCCAGTTAGTTGACTTTCTTAACATGTAGGCTGTGAAAATTGATTTTGAAAGATAGAATAATTAAAAATGTGGAGGTAAATGGAATGTGTTATGAAATGCAACATGTGTTACCATAGGGAAACCTGATATCATTCTTTTATAAGATAATTTGTTTTCTAGACCAAAGCAWCACTAGTAACCTCATCTAAATGGACCATTGTGAAACCTTTGTGGTAAGGCTGCACAGAAAATTGTTAGTTTAACTGTTAGTTAAACTGAGGTTTAGATTGACTATAGAATGATTGTAAAGTGGATGAAGAAGGGGTTGGTAATTTCTCTGATAGAGGGAAATTTAAATTTGGGTTGGAAAGGACTTTTGGAGGTCTCTAGTCCAGTCCCTTGCCCAAGGCAAGGACAACTTCAAAGTTAGATCAGGTTGCCCAGTGCTATGTCCAAGTGAATTCTGAATATCTGCACAGATGAAGATTACTCAGCCTTTCTGGTCACCTGCTCCAGTGTGCAACCACCAGTAGAAAATATTCTGAAGAGATGTCATTAAGGGAATTCCTCAGGGATGGTTCATGGGGATGGTTTTGTTTAATATTCCCATTATATGCCATGGCACAAAAATAGGGGATCTTTTGATGCTGAGGTTTCTTGATGACAGACCTTGGACAGCTTTCTCAGGGTGACAGTGGTATGGAGTATTGTATAGGAAAAAGAGAATGACTGAGGAACAGTATGGTAGAAATAAAATGAAATATAACAGTAATAGGTGCAAGTTGTTGCTAGGACTTTATTAGTTACCAGGAATTTCTCCTATGAAATGGAGGCATTGGGAAAAAAATAGAACAGAGAAAGACACAGGTGTAATAGCTAAAAACCGTGTGCTATTTAAACYACCAATGCAATGAGGACAGAAAAAAAAGGCAAATGTGATTTTAAGACAAAATGAGGGAGTATTTCAAGCAGAGAATWTTGCCATGTTCTAGAGTGATCAGGGGACTGGTAAGCCTGTTGTGTAAAAGGAGACTAGAATGTCTTGGCCTTAGCAGAAAGAAGGAGAAAAGGGAATATAATTACTGTTTATATCAAGGACTAAACACCAGAGAAGGAGGAGAACTGTTTAAGTTAAAAAGACAATGTTGGCACAAGAACAAAGTGGTGCAAAGTGACCATGATGCAATTAAGAAGATTTCTAATTATCARAACAATAAGGTTTAGGATGAATGTTCCAGTAAGAGCAATGGGGCAAAAAAACCTAACTACTTTTACGATAAAGCTTGATTCATTTATGAAAAGAAATGCATGGCACGGTTGTCTGGGATAGTTAGGACTGATCTCAACACCATGCAAGATTCATTCCCTTCCTCTGTCTCAGCATGCCTGTACAAATAAAAAATTATGTCAGTTCTTCCACAAGTAATTGTGGAATTTGTTTTTTTGGCCATCCCAGTACATCCCAGAACAAAACTTTTTGTTCTTTCACATATTTACCAACCATCTTATTGTTACAGGTACCGAACAGTAATTTTAGTGCTATTTTTGAGACATCTTTATGTACCTGTGTTGAAAGCAATCACTAGAAAAGAGGGTTCCAAACATTTACTTTGAATGAGAGAWGATTTGTTTATTGATTCATAAAACAAATGAGAGTTTTTTAATACATAATAGGATCAGAAAAATTATTTCAAAATCTCAGGGATATGGTAAGTGACATATTCCTGGTTGGATTTGTCATGTTGTGCTTTTTGGGGGACAGGGACCTCTTAYCTCTAGAGGTTCCTTTCATTTCTTCTGTTATGTTAGCAGAATCTGTGGGCCAACAAGGAGTTCATATCTAAGTGCAACACCTGCTAATCACAAAAGTGAATTCACTATTGTAAATATAGTTTCAGGCTTGCTTGTTGAGTGCCATTTTGACTGCCCTGACAGAGACAGAAAAGACTAAAAGATTTTCTTCTTCTTTTCTATTCATTGGGTAAAGACAGAAATATTTGCTGTTTTATTCACAGGGAATAACAATTCGCCCACTGGTGGAGTTTCTTGATGTCAAAAGGTCAAATAAAAAGCAGCCTGCTGTCAGTGAAGAAATTTATAACAGGGTATGTTGGAGCTTCAGTGTCATAGATGAAACCCTGATAGAGGCAAAACTCCCAGAGGCTTTCAGTAAGACAAGGGAGACATACAGAGGGAAATGTACTCTTTTAAATTTCTTTTCTATAACTGCTATAAAGACAATAACTATAAACTTATATTTAACTTTTGATCATTATCAAAATTATTATTATTATTTATCATTATTTTAGAATTTTYACTTTATAAGCTGTTCACCTGCTGAGATAAATTTTCCTCTTGTTGTTTGTTCCGCATAGGAAATACTGTTTTAGAGCTTAATTACGTTAGGAAACCTATGGCAATATAATTACGTTACATTGCGTTCCAGCTTGTCTAATTAAACAAATGCAAACTCCTCCTAAAGACACACTTAATCTTACTTAACTCTCACATCGTCAGCCTCTCTATAGATTTGTCTTTGGTACTTGTACATCTCCCAGGATTGCAGTTCACTAGCCATGCACATTCTTCTGTGTATTTCTCCTTGCAGCACACTTGTGACAGGTGGTTTTAAGTTCCCCAAATGAGGAATAATAACGGCGAGATTCAAAAAACAGAAGTGAACTTGAGTATCTAAAAGACTGTCACATACAGAGCTTATCCTTTGGACATAGCTACTAGGATTTGCCCTGAATTTTAGAGACCCCTGCTGAGGCACTTGAATTAAGAACACAGTTGCTCTAGGAAATGTTTTAGAGGGAGAGAGAAATCCTTCTGGGGATCAGGTGAGGTCTTAGCTGGGCTGATTCACCTTTGCATCACTGGTAACAGACTCCGGAAGAGTGTGTTGCTAATATTAGGTGCTCTGAAYGCTCTGACGTCAGGCTGGACCGCAGCCCCCTGAAATAGGAGTTTGGGACCTTCTGCTGGGAATCTCAGCCATGTCCCCGGCACACAGAGTGCTGACGATGGGGAGCTGCTGCCCTCTCGGGCTCTCTCCTCTGCAAAGTCATACCTGGTTCACTGCCAGGCCTGGGGAAGACCCTGGGGAAGTCCCAGGCATAGCCCTAAACAGCTAGGGAACTTCCAAAAGTGAAAATATGGGGAGAACACGTTGCCTTAGCTAGGAGCTGAGCAGGACCGTTCTGGAGACAGACAACTGACTGTCCTTTTGGGGATTTGGCCTGAGGGAGCTGCAGGGCGAAACAGAGCAGAATCTGGCTCTCTGAGTCAGGCTAACGACTGAACGCATGCTACCCTCCCCAAGTGTTTGAACTGACGCCAGTTTAAGACTGAGTCATTTTAATAATTATAAGCCAAGTGTGCAGTAGGTTCCTTTGACTGTATTTAGTTAACCTGAAGCATCATTGTGAATTTTGACTAGACTTTTCTGTTTGAAGTAAGCTGGTATTAAAAAAATAGTAATATCTAAGTGCAAATCAAATGATGTCTCTAAGATTATGTAATGAACCAATATTTCCGCTTTAGTTCTTCGATCATGTGAAGACGGGAATTGAAGATGTGTGTGGACACTGGGGTCACAACTTTTGGAGAGATAAGTAAGAATGGCATTTCAAACTCTTTGTTACCCAGGGAAGACTAAACTGGCTCAGCCACAACAAATGAAGGCTGTTGGGCATCACATTTCATTTTCAGCATTTTATTCCTGAAAGCAGATGGTTGTTTTTAGAACGTGTGGGTTACAAAGAGAAAACAGGAAAACAGAATCTTTGTACTAAACCACAAGCAAGTAGAACAAAAACTCCAGCTGGGAAAAAACACAGCCCTCTGATCCCAGGGTAAAGAGTTTTACTGACTGAGATCTATGTAATCTCCCTCTTTCTGACTGTTTCAGAGCATTTCCTGTGTATCTACTGAGCCTTTCATCCACAGGCTGTTTTCCTGCTGCAAGTTGTATATCTCTCTGGTGTTCGGTGAGAAGTTATTTGATGAGAAGCACACAAAAAGCTTTGGGGCTTTCTATAGGCAGATCAAGGCATTAGATGACATGAGGTGTATGAGAGATCTTAATGGCAGGCAGCTCCACTATTCTTGATGGTATTATTTAAGACTTAGTTTGAGTTAAGAAGATTATCACTAGCAATGCATGAATAATACATATGTTCAATTTAGCTACTGAATTATCATCATCACTGCTTTAGATCTTTCTTACTTTTCTCAGAGGCACATTCTTCCCCCCCCCCCCAAAAAAAATAATCCTTTAGACCCAGAACACAGCCATTACTGACGCACCTTCTAGTCACTGCTTCAACAAGCGTGTAAGTGTTTCATACAAGTGGACCGGCATCAGCAGGAGGATCTAAGAGCTCTCACCTATTGGCCTGAGGGCATGACAGTGAGGACACTTACCTGACAGATGCGTAATATGGGTACAACTCTGCTTTATTCAGGCTAGTTCTTTTCCCATGTGTATGAGATCTTTAATTAACAGATTACAAAGAGAAAGAAAGATCCACCTCCACATGACCTTCAGAAACATTTTTGACCCAAATTCAAGAATAATTTCAGGATGACTTTAGGGCAAGATATTTTCTGACAAACAAAATCACCACAGCTCTGATCAATATTATTTCACTAAGCATCCAAAAGGGTTGCAGTTGCTTTGGAGGAAGGGAGAACTTCCAAGATTTTGCAAGAACAGGCTAAAATTTCAAAGAAAAAGCAGGGGGTGTAAACTTAGACATTTTGTTTGTTTTTACAGTAAATATTTAATGTTCTCCCTGTCTTGGTGAAAATGGAGATTTAAAAATAATTTTGGCTAGTAACCTAAAAGTTAAAAGTTCCTTCTAGAGAGACTGACCATTATCACATTAACCAAAACATAGATCAAGACCATTTGAAGCAAAGATGAACTTGACCGTTTATTAGGTTATTCACAAGTAAGTTATTAATTTGAGCAAAAATGTTCCCAGAGAATAAGGTCTGTCACAACTGCTTTCAAGACAGTATATTGGCTTTCCTTAACTATGGATAATAAAAATTAACTGGCTGGGTTGGTTTGCCTCAAACACAGGTTTAAAAAGTTTGACAATAAATACCTGCGAAGACTCCTAATCCGGGAGAACCAGCCCAAATCGAGCATTGTTTCTTTGTACAAGAAGCTGGAAATAAAACATGCCATTGAGATGGCAGAGAGTGGAATGATAAGCAAGGTCCCATCCTCAGTGTCTCTCAGGTAAGCCAGCGAGGCCAGCGTGGCTGAGCGTCACGGCTGGCTTAGTATGTATTTCCCAGCGCAGGCTGTGCACAGGATAATCACTTTGAGAAGGCCTATGTGCTAATGTCACATGAACAGTAAGCTGATAGGAAACAAGAGCGTTTCACTTGCAGTGCACGTACGAAGCACTCGGTGAACTTCACTCTTCCGGAGAGTCTAGGCTTACAAGGTCAGCTGTGCATGGCCTCCGGGGAGCTTTGATTTGCTGTGTAGGGCTGAGCTAGGTTTGAGCCATTGCCTGCACATCTGCTACAGTAGCTACATGGAAAGCTACTGTGGAATTCACAACTTACTTAATATACTCTATACAAAATTTTGGAGAGTCTTGAGAACTTGTGGGAAGTTTTGATGCTTACCAGTGACTGAAATGAGGTCACAGTTTCATTTCTATGCATTAAAGGATTGTCTTCCTTGGTTGRTTTAAAAATGTCGTTTCCAGCTCTAACAAAGGAAGTAGCCCTGATGTAATGCCCAATGATAAAAACATGTTTCCTGTCTCTCTCTTTTCTGTATTTTCCTTTTTTCTTCTGCCACAGTGAATATCATGAAGGAAAAATAAAGCCACTTTCTCCCACTGAAATGGAAAACATGCGGGAAATATTAACAAAGAATCTCTACCAAATACGACATCGAGTAAGGATGACGTTTTTACATAGTTAAATATGTGTACTGATTACCTTTAAAATGTGTCTTTGCACTAGCTCTGCATCTACTGTACAATAGCAAAAAATTGAAGGTRTTATTTGCTTAAACTGCCTATGGGTCCATTCTCCCTCCATTACGTGAATAGTTTACTTGATCTTACACTGTCGATAAAGATTAATGTTTTATGTATATTATATAATGCATAATATGTATTTTTATACATATGTATATTTATAAAGTGTACATRTTACCTGCCATGTACTTACATTACTCTGAAGCAGATCATAGGTGCAAATTCAACCACAACATAGTCCCATTTATATCAGCAGTTTGGTCAGTTTTTGATGTAGGATTAGATTTCCCATTTGCCCCCAGTTGTGAAGTTGCTTGTTTTAAGAACAGAGGTGATGAGCTGGAAAAGCAGTGAAATAAAAGCAAAAGGACATTTCACATTTACCCTCCTGTGCCTAAATATTTTGAATGTCTGCATCTTTGGAAAACATTCAGAAGTGGAGCTTGCTTCAGCTTGCTGGAAGTAAAAATGACTTCCCCCTGTGTGACTGATCTTGTTGCTTACAAATGTACACCCTCTGTTCATGTATTGAGTGAGCTAGTACAAGCCTGGGGTAAACACCGTATCAAGCCAGCCTTTTGCAATTTCTTGTCCATTATAAATATCAGCAGGTTTAAAAAAAAACATGCTGGTGAAGCAGGTGACTAAAAAAAATGCTGGCTTAATTAGTATCCTTGTTCGTAATCATCTTTAATATGATTTTGTTTGCAAGGATTTATGATGCTTATTAAACCATTAAAGCAAAAAGCCTGTTTTGCACAGTTTATATAGTTCAATGCATTTGACATTGTGCTTTTCAGAATGTAACCACAGCCTTTGTATTTCAGACAATGTCATATAACCGACATAGCCTGGCTGCAGATGCGAACGAAAAGCAGGCCAAAGAAATTCTGATCCGTCGCCGGCACAGCCTTAGGGAGAGCTTAAGGAAAACTAACAGCCTGTCAAGAGAAAAACCGGTACTTGCATTTCAGTTTGTTTATACAAAGTAGTTCTCTGTAGMTACATGTTATGTCAAAAAGATCTTCTGAAATGTAGAAACATAAATCCTGAGTTTGGAAGACAACCACACAAACATGTCACACTTGCATCCTGAGTTGCACTCATCCACCCCTGAATTTGTGTTGACCCCTTCAGTAAAGCTCCAGTCTTGTAGAGCATGATGTAGGAGCAGGATTTTCTGCCATGATTTTAGCTCGGAGGAGCTGAACGAGCTCCACTCACAGTGTACCTTTAAGACCTGCTCCGAATTCTGTATTGCTATTTTGCTGAGGCCTGTATGATTGAGGTAGAAAATGACATTGAGATTAACAAGATGCTCCAAAATATGTGAAAGAGGAGTATTTCTGGTCAAGATAGGATGAGCACTTCTTTAAAAAGTGTCATGGACTCTTTAGTATCCATTAAATGTAGCTAGATCTTCAGGTTAAGAGAAGCCTCTCTCTTTACAAGAACTTTCATGGCATGATGAGATTTGGTGGTCTGAAGCAAACCTATTATACTATCATTGTAAACTTTAGACCATAAAGAAAAAGAGCATGTCGATTAATTCAGCAGGGACATTGAGCCCCCAAATCATCTTCCCATTTCAGGGCACAGGGAAATTAAGCATCTTATAAATATGTATTTTCATGTTGCAAGATTCCTTAATGACTGCTGCCTTCACTGTCACAGTTGTCCTTTGATGGCTGAGGTTGGAATGACATCTCCGCTGTAAGCACCGTGTCTCGTTTGTGATCATTACCTGGGCTACTCTGGCATTTACTTCAACAATAGCTCTGCTCCTGAATGATTTTTTTCCCTCTCAGGCACAGATACATATGTTTTCTTTGTCATACTAATAAATGATTTACTAAGTGCAGTAACGAAGAGACTCAGCAAGATTGAGACATTTTCAGAGCAGGGACAGAAACAGGATGTCTGACAGACTGACAGATTTTTAGATTGCAAAGACTGTAATTTTAAAAATAATGATCCTTAAGTAAATCCATCATATGAGGAAGGTTAGTGATCCTGAGCAGCACTACCTTATCCAAAGAGGGAAAACAGCTTCTGGAAAATGGATTTCTCTTTCAGTTTCCCTTTGAGTGTGCAACAGTGAATGATACAAGCACAGGAGATCACGTAGATTGCAAGGGTTTTTGAAAAAATCTTTGTAATAAATATAAGAAAGACTACCCTTGAGAAATTTCTGAATTTTTAAAAAATATCCTATCAGGAAAGTACCTCTTACGTTCCAGGAAGAGTTAGATGTGTTGTGCATCCAGGACCCTTTGAGTTTAGTCTTTGGGATACTAGACTGTCGTACCCTGAACTTGCAGTCACACTAGTACTTAACTTTCCCAGCAACTTCGGTGTGGCTCGTCACCTGTCATARTATCACTTACATGTATAAAGCATTTTCAGGATAGAATATAGATTTGTTCTTGTGCCCAAGCTTCAGTCTCAACCTGATTTTAGCAGCTGATTAATAAGGCTGCAGACTGGAGTTGTASAAAAAGATGCAGTGTTTGCCTACCTCAAAGAACCTGTCCAAGCCAAGTTTTGGTTAGAGGGCATACATTTGTTAACTCTGATCTCTGAGGGTGTATCATTTTCTTTCACTGAGCTGACTGAGATTACTCTTTGTCTTTACCTTAGTTAGCATAGATCTCAACCTGCAAAAAAGCACTGAATGTATAGAAAAGATCCCACATTAGCTCATCCCCCTACTCTCTAGCTTTAGCTACATAAGCCCTTTCAAGCCTCAGTGGTGCATCTTAACATTCRTTTTGTAGTCTGCTGTAACTTAACTTTTCTTATATTTATTTGTACAGGCTGCTGCAAATACAAAAAGGTTTCTTTCACTTCCTAAAAACACTAAACTCCCAGAAAAACTACGAGTAAGAAATAAAACATCTTCTAGAGGTAATGGAAAATTTTCTGCTGTCTCTTACTGGGCTGCTACTCATCTTGCCTATGTAGATGGCGAGCTTTTCCAGAGATGACATGGAGAAATCAGCATATTAACTTTCAAATAAATATTAACCATTTTATGCACAAGCACACATTCTAGAGTAATGCATTCTTAGCATATTTCTAGGTGTTGGATATTTAACAGGGGTTATAGAGTGTTAAAGTGACTGGGCCTAAAACAGCTATTTTAATGTTGGGAAATGCCCCAGCAGGAACAGTCTTGTGTAGCTTTTGCAATTCAAAWGCCCCAGTGGCGTAGTCCACACAGCATATCCCCTCATGCGAGCAAGTACTGGCCTGAAACACTTTTGCACCAGAAATATTGTCATGGCCCATGCTCCTTTTCTTTCTTATGTAATGCCYAGATCTCCTTCTTGGTTTGTGACTCTATGATTCATTATGGTTTCCTTTCTCGTTGGGTTCAGAGTAGAGGGTGGTGCCCTGAGAACCAAACCAGAGAAGCAAATGAGGATGTAATCTCTGATCTGCAGATCTCAGGAAGAACTTTTAGAAATGCTCAGAATTACAACCAAAATGTTTAATTTTTTTTCTGCCTAAACTCACAAAGGTTTCATTCTAGAGTTCCTGAGTTTTGTAACAGAAACAATTATGTAGGAAAAAAACTATTTAGTATGAAAACTTTGACCATTCTAATGTATTATTTTTCCTTATTACCATTTMTATGACCATGCTTATACACGCTCAGAATCACTCCTTTTCATGCCATGTTATGGTCAAGATCTCCTGCTGGGAAGATTAAATCTCTGTACAATCACTAAAATTTTTTCTGCCCCGCTTCCCCTTAATCCCCTATTAGTTTTCCTCTCTTCCAAATTAATTTAGAAGAGATTGTGTCCTTGTCTGTTGATAGTTGCATCTTTGCTCTCCTGAGTGTAAGATGCCTTTTATTTTGTAGCTATGTCTACAGAGGTCATCTACTGTCACCTAGAATTAAACATGAAAAAGGAAATGTGCCTCTAGATTATTCAATTGTCAAAAAATATCCAATTTGATGTATGGGGGGGGGAGAAGCCTGCCAACACTGTCTGAAGAGGAGCTTTCTTGATATAAAATTATCTGGGTGAACAGACAATTATATGGTGATATATTTTGTTGACCCCTTCCTCATCTTTTTAAAAGAAATAATATGTAGGTTATTCATGGAAGTTGTTCTTATGACAGTTGCACAATCTACAATTCGTTACTTTGATACATTTAGAACACCGTGTCTGACTTAGATTTAAGAACAAATGTGAGTCATTCATAAATGATTATCAGATGTCTGAAGTGTGCAAGTTTTAGTGAATATGTTAGTCAATTTAAAATAAGTCTTCTAGGGAAAATATATTATGCATGTACACATTCAGAGTGTTTCTAGCTCGGTTTACCTGACTGTGATCYTTTAAGAGTTCATTCCCTGAGTGGTAGTGCCATCTTTCCCTTGGGCATATTCTGCCCTGCTGTGGAGGGTTGAAGGCATCTGCAGCACTTACAACCCGTGAGATCTGCCCCATAGGCAGATCCCTGTAGCATTCAGCACTCTGCAACTCCCTCTCAGATTAGGCCGTTTATGGAGTTTGGGGATGGAACATCTCATTTCTGCATCCTGCCTGGATGTAAGCAGGGACTAGACCCCAAATAGCTCAGACGGGGTCAGAGGATTTTTCATGTCCAGAGCCAAAACTGTAGAATTTGGGGAAATGTCAGCAAAAACAGAGTGTGGTTYGGTAACTTAGTGACAGCTGAGTGGGGGTTTTCTAAAAAACACATTATTTGGGGTGCAAGGATAAGTCAAATCTGTCATCTATCCCTGCAGAGTTAAGTATTTATTACTGAGTCTAATCAGAAAGGACTGAATCTAGAAAACACAGAGAAGCATTTTATTTTCATATGGCTACTTCTGTTCAGGSTGCTGTTATTTGAATACTCCACAAATAGCAATATTCTGCACCTAAAATTTGAATTTTGTTTTAAATTAACAGTGGGTGACAGCAGTGACTCTGAAATGGATGCCTCTACCACAGTGCTCAATTTAAGGCCCAGAGCAGGGAAAATTTTGAGAGACCAGAGACAGAAACAGCAGAGGCCACTGCCCGAGTTTACGATGGAGTGGAAGAATGAAGTCGACGGGAAACAGGATGGAGGAGGAGCGCCCCAGGAGCCGAGCGGCCAGCCTCAGCCATCCGTTGGGTTCAGGCAACCACTGCTGACGAGACCGAGATTTGGCACGTTGACTGGGGAAGATTTATCTACGGACCACAGGTCAACAAGACCTATGCCACCACCACGATTAGTTAGGCAGGCGTCACAGGGGGAAAGGCAGAGAAATAAGCCGGAGAACCAGCCCTATTGAACATAGCAAAAATAGAGGTATCAGTAAGAAATCATGGATGTAATGAATCAGGATTTTAAACTATCTCATCAAACACTGGGATCTATTAAAACAAAAGCAAACTCAGTGGAATGGAATACTGGAGCAACTGCAACTGAAGACGTAAAAAAAAAAAATCTCTTTTACAAATGACACAGCAATGCTTTAATTACATTATTTTCACTATTAAGATAGGATGGAAATGTGCCTTATCACATCATCTTTTCTGGAATGAAGTCATCCAAGTTCAATATCTATTGAAAACCATTGTTGAAAGGCCAGTGATGAAAGGAATCTTTAAAGCATTCTATATAATTTCAGATTTTATTTATGATCAAATTGTACTTGTTTTGACCAGAGCTTTAATAAGAGTAACGCTGAAAWTTGCACAATGCACCTATCATGTAGATTTTGTAAGAAGAATAAATGTTTTCAGAAGCTGAATTTATTTGAAGAGTGGGGACACAGAAAAACAGTATCTTCTTACTGGAAAAAAGGAGCAAGCTGTAAGAGCAGAACGGCAAATACAGTTTATAGAGAAAAGTTGCAATAGAGACAAGACCTGAATATCTTGAATTTTTACTTCGTGAATTTTTGGCAATGTGTAACCTTTGAAAGGTACTGAGGATCACCAAGGAAAATCTGGGTGACTTTGACTTTCATTAATGTCAACGAGAGCAAGTAGCACTACACCAGAAGCCCTAAAAAGGAAAGCTTCAAGCAGATAAATAATGTTCTTATTTAAAATTGCTTTTTGCACCTTAGTGTCTCAGTTGCACTGCAAACACAGCACTAGAAGCTGTAGCGCACTGCACATAGACAAAGCGAGCAGAGTTGCATCACTGACCTTTGATATTCAAGAAAGCTAGTTCACACATGCTTGTGACTGTGGTCTACTCATTTGCCTTTTTTTTTTTTTTTTTTAAACTCAGATAATCTTTTCTTTGCCTGGGCTATACTCTGCCTGGAATGAAAATGTTTCTTCTGATCTGTTTGTACAGAAAAGTAGCACGATAGGGGCCTGGAATCAGCACCTTAATAACACTCATAAGAAACAAATTTTCTTCATTCTAGTGTAAATGTCTGTCATTTGACTGCATACAGGAAGGGAGAGTGCTTTAAAATAAATGATACTTAACTGTAGGTCTCAGGAATTTGCACTTTCTGTCCCACTTAATCTTTCCTGGTTTTTGAGCTTGCTTCAACACAGATATGCATTTCAGCACAATGCAGAAATCATTTTCATTCATTCTACTTGTTACAAGATTCATAATTTTCATTTAAGAATTTATACTATAAAAGTCACAACTTACTTTCCTTTTTGATTAGCACATTTCTAAATCAGTGGGCAATAAGACTTGTTTTTTTATTTAAGGTTGTTTTGGAAGAACTATTAAAAAAACTATTAAAAATTGGATATTCCTTTTAAAATAAGGTAGAGTTCTTTCAAAGGTTTGGGGACAGAGTTGAGTTTTATTAATAGGAATTAAGACTTCCACTTATTAAACAGCTGTTCAGAAATATTCATTTTACGTATTTATTTGAAATGTCAAACTTTCCTAAACTCTTGTATCAGCACAGGTGTTTCAATCTTCTTCCTCTGTTCAAGCTATGGAAATTTCTGCTCTATGTCAAATACAAATCTTAAGCTTYAGAGAGATGGCTATATGAACCCTAGAAAATCTCAGTCAAATGTTCATGTTGAGGCAATACTTCTATTATAAACAAATTATTTTTGTGGAAGGACTGTGGCAATGCTTAGATATCTATGAATAATCACTCTTGTTTGGAAATAAAACTAGGTTCAAAGTCAGTAAATTTTAAAAACAAATCTGAATTTGCCTGTCAACAAGAACATGTGTTTCATTAGTAAAACTGTCATGAATACTCTGTCACTGCTTTACTGAGATCATGTTTGAATATGAAGCCCTAAGTTTGGATTTCAGTTTTGAAACCAAGTCCTCCTTTCCAGATCAGATTCTTTAGGTTAGGTATTGTATATCAGTGGCCAATAAATAAACACAAAATATTGCACATCAACATTTATTTTAGTTTCTGTGGAGCTTTATCTTTCCTGGACTGGTAATGACCAAGCAATTGGCTTATATCTAAGATGGTGCCTATTTTTTTCAAATGGTGATCAGCTTTAAATAATGACTGCAGGAACCTTACAATTTCACTTGCTGTCCACTAAAACAGTGCGTACTCGAATCACTGCTATTTAAACTGGGTACCCCATAGCACAGGCACATGAAATTGGAGGTCATTTTTATGAAATCTGGTCTTAAACTCTTGGTGCTTCAAAACATGCTAATACTTAAGTCACCTTTCCAAAGCACTTCAAGGTCCATGGAAGACAAGCATCAAGATAAGACTCCTGCAGCGTTAATGCTGTAAAGCAGAATCACAAGTGTTTTGGGACTGTCTCCAAGTGAGTGCTTTCTCGCTTGCTCATCCTTGCTCCTACCACCTTTTCCAGGCTCCTTTCTGCTCTCCCATCACCTCTGAGAACTACTTTCCTGGATGTTCTCCTTTTCAATAGCAAGGACAGCAGCAGGCAACATACACTGTGTTCCAGCTGGCCCTTCTCATCTCACTCTTACTCTGGTTTGGGTTTGAGGCTTGTCTTTTCATAACTTTTCTTTTTGTTTTGTTTTTCCTTCTGCAACACTGTTAGGTCTTTCTAAATGGCCCATTTAGCTTCAGCTTGCATAGAAGACTTTTTCTTAATCTTGTATTGAAGAAAGATTCTGCCTGTTGGCAAATATGTTGCCCGATAAATCTGTCCTCGAGCACCATCTGATGGGGAAAGCATGTATTGACTGGGGACATGATTTTCACTTTTTTTTAGCAGAACACTTCTTCAGCCTGACTGGGAAACTTGCCAAATGTACACAGAGATTTCTGCTGCCTGATGCCCCAAAACACTCTGTAGTATCGATATTTTACAGTCTTGGGGRAGAGGGACAATGCCCAGCTGCTCAATTTCAGGGATGAGACAGTAAAAAATATGTATGTTAGCACGTGGGTTATGGGTTTCTGGGATTTTTTCTCCCTCTCCAGTTGCTGAGAGACCTATAGATGGAAAGCAAATAGGATAAGTGTGTAGGTATAGCATGGGCTAGAGAGTAGATACACATCCAGTTATCTGTTTTAAGGAGGTATTGGAAAAAGAGAATAATTTGACATATAGGACCAAATCTTATCAGACAGCCAGCTAAATTGGGAGCTACCAGAAGAATAAAATAAAAATAAAATAAAAATAAAAGAATAAAAGAAAGCATGGCTGCTTAATTCTCCTCTGAATATTTGAAGGAGTCTTAGCATTCAGAATTTATCCTAGTTAGAGCTGAAAATTCTCCCTCCTGGATACTGTGCATCCCCACTTGAGGATTTTCTGTATCAGAAGTAATCCTTCTGCAGGYGGGAGACACTGCTTCTAACAGGACACCATGATGGGATACTGGGTTTGCAGCACTTCTCTCTCAGATAGTCACTGAAGCAGTTCCTGTACAGCACTGACATGCTTTGGAAGGCTCTTTAGCCTGGGAGTTTTCACAGAATACCAGGGATTAAGATCTCATGATCTGAAACCCKCTCAGGTTTACATTTACATCTCACAGATTACAAAAGCACTACAACTGACAGAGATCCTGCTTCAAGAAGCAATTTTTGGCCACAACCTGGAGAAAATGGAAAAAGCATTTTAAGTATCCCATTTTGTTTCTTCGTTTATTTTTCATGTTGTTTGACATCTGCTATTTATTACAAACTTGACAGATGAAAAAACTTTCTAGATAACCTTTTAGAAAAAGCTCTGCAAACTTTCATTTCTACAAGAAAGAAATCTGAGGTCTGCTCACAACCTATTGATTTTCAAAGCTAAGGCTACAATAAACTTCCTTAAAAGATTCATGATTAGATCTTTGTGAAGGAGCCTGCAAAATTATAGCAGTGACAGYACAGTTAAGCATGGGGTTTTACAAGTCCCAAAGCACCAAGCTATAAATACTCACCCAGCATACTTCACAGAACTGTAACTGAATAGGGATTGGCAGTGAGTGATCATATCCATAGAGATTCCAACAGAATAGCTAGAATGAGATTTTCTATACAGCTGTGACATTAGGCCTACTATGGGGGTTGGACAGTGGTATTAAGAAGTGTTCGAAGTACCCTGCAAGTCAATTATTATGTAACACACTTGTCCTGTTTTGTTTCTGCATTACCTGCTCACAGATCAACATAGTCTTAGAAAATAAGAATGGTACTGACCTCTATAGTGGTGCTGCAGTAAGTAAATTCAGAGAAAAGAAAACAAGAAAGGAAACCAAAATATGCAAAAATTGTACATCTAGAAAGTATATTTGCAACATACACCAACATGGAACACAAGTTTTGTATTTGTTTATTCATTTAAAATCAAGACTTAAAGTAGTTACCTACAGAATGAGTACATATCATGTGCCATGAGCTGTTCTACAGAAAGAAGCTACTGCATCGTATATGTAGCCCCTCAAACATCAGCTAACCATAAAGTCGGAAAAGTAGTAACTCTTAAAAAGAGGAAAATTTCAAAAGGTAGAAAGCCCTCCTACAAAACAAACCCAAAATAAAGTAAAAACAAGTAAGCGAAAGTCTTAATTTGTGGACACTTGCAGGTAGAAATTTTGTTTTTCTTTAGTCCACATTCAGATCTGTTTTGTTACAGCCTTTAGCCACCGTAATKGGATTCAACAGATTGCTGAGTAATTCAGTAAGGCCCACTACACTGTAACCAAAAATTGCTGCGACTACTTCTCCCCCTCCCCCCACGTAGTTACATCCCTCCTGCCCAAGGATGTTGTTTACCCACCACTCTCTGAAGGTACAAGGAAGAGCCAACACAAGAGGGTCCAAATATGGTCTCCGGACACTACAAGAATTGCCTTAAATGCATCATCTAAAAAGTGCTAAGCTCTCTATTCCATTTTTTCTTGTTCAATTGTCAATCGACTCCTTGGCTGACCCCTAGGCTCCTTTGCCTCTTAAATGAAAATAGTTGTATTCAAATGATCATTTCCTTGAATGGGGGGAAAAAATGCACTTACATAACATATTGACTTGGATGCCCATGTTTCGTACTACAGTTTCAGCAGAAGGGGAAAAAACATAGTGACAAAATGATAAAGGTGGAATGCCATTCCATTTTATTGCTATTTATTAAAAACAATTTTAGTGTAACTTTTTTGTAATTATAGCTTTACAAAGAAGAAATATTTCTACAGTACTTTAGAAATCATCTTGGTAAACAAGTAAAAACTTTTTTTCAGTAACATCAGTTACAACATGCCCCTGAGACCACAGCCTTCCACAGGTTTATCAGTTCAAATATTTAACTCCATTTTTATTTAAGACCATATGGAGAACTATTTTTCAAAACAACATAATAAAACAAAAATATTTGCTGATTGTGGATAGCACATTTTTCATTGTACATAACAAAAACAGTGAAGTTTTATATGCAGAAACAATATTCAGGTTGTTGTACAGTTTAGCCTAAACTGAATTTTATAGTGTTTATAGAATTTAGCGTTAATCAGTCCACTGACTCTAGAAGGTTAAATGTTATCTAATATAATAAGAATAGTAAAAATTTTTCAATCTTTCACATATACTGAATTAATCTTTGGGTTTTTTTCCTCTACCTTCTTCCCCCCTTGCCCCTTGCTGTAGCTGCAAAACAGAAATCCTTGTTTTAGAGAAATGTTGGTTTAGAGGAAAAAAAAGTGTTCTAATGACTGGAAAAGAACAGGATAGGAAATTTATAGAGTGCTTTGAGGCAACCATGGAGCAAAGTAAGGGCACAAAAAACACTTGAAAATTCCTCAAGTTCATAAGGACAAGTGAATGAGACAATTAGAATAGGAACTCTTTTCTCTGTGAGCTTTACCTATCACACAGAAAATGAGACTATCTACTGGAATGACAGCAGTAATAAGACACACTCATTATCTCAACATACAACATTAAAACAATTGGAAGTTTTATATCTATTCTCATGACGCTTCCATCTGAATCGCTTTCAGCAAGGGCCTTTAACTGTATCAGGTGCTCTTGAAAGGGAAAAGAAAAGGAAGAAAAAAAACTGCAGAACACCAGTGGTTCTCCTGAAGTAGCAACATTATTTGCACATTTGTCTTCAGGGAGGTAACTACATTGCTTTTACCAAAAAACAACATTATACATAGCTGACTTTCTACCTTCATCAAGTAATGCTAGGAAAAACACACGGGATCAATGTTACTAGTGCAAAATATGCTTGCTGTGTGTTTCAAATTAAATACCAAATGGTTATGACTGCTGAGTAATATAGGTTTGAACAACAAATGGTAACGAGCCAGTGCTACAACTCTCACTGTAGTTCTGTGAGTAATCTTTCATTAGTTAAACCATCTAGACAAATGATGACTACAATACCAAATAAATAGTTTTTCTCTTGTCACTAAAATGTCATTTATGCCTCCAAAGATGAAAGAGAACATAATCCAGAGCCCCCTTTAAACTACTCCTATTTGCTCCAGCATACCTTTAACAGTCATCCAAAAAAATAAGAAGGGAATGTATTTTTAAAATGAAAGTAGAAAAATTGCTCAGGAAATATTAAAAAATATTTATGTTAAATTCATCCAGAAGTCATAATTAATACAGAAATCACTAGTGCAACTTTCAACAAAGTTTACATTCTCAGTTTCAGTCYGAAGACTTTGCATTATTTTAAAACTATTTTAGGCCTGCTAATACATGAAGTTAGCACATAACCAATTCTGTTACCTGGGAAAGAATCAGCAGGAGTCAAATGACTGCTCTAAAATACCTTATCATGCTACACAGTAAGTATTACAGGCCAAGCATGCTTCATAACGTCACATATGGAAACATCCTGTTCATTATGCTACTATCACAGTAGACCAATGGCTTATTCATAACAGTATAAGAAATAAAGGCTAACAAGCTATACTGAAAATTCTCCTTCTGATTAAGTAATAAAAATACATTTCTGATTAAATAATAAAAATCAGCTTCTTCATGTCTGCGCCTAACAATGTAAACATTGCTTCAAATGTGTCCAAGCAGTATTTGTCTATTTTGTATCATTTTTTCCTCCAAAAGGTTAAAAATCCTTAAAAAAAAATTAAAAAGCTAACACTTTATATTAATATGTCTCTCTCACAAGTGTTCTGTTAGTACCAGCTCACAGAGAACTGTCCTGAGTAACAACACTGCAGAAGACATTTATATCTACTTGTCTCCATCTGAACACATGATGCTGTATGCGTCTGGCAGGTATAACCATTACCCCAGGTTCTTTAATTCACTTTGTCTTTCCTTTGAGATATTCCACTCAATCCAAATTTGCGACTACTGAGTTTTTAACTTAACATTTCTATTGTCACAGTATTTTGGTTTGTTCACAATCATTATCAGAATAGCTACTAAGGCTAGTCCACACCCTAGACTTGGAGGACCACAAGGACTAAACTCCTGAGCAATTCCTGCAAGGAGTGGGGCAACTACACGTCCCACTGATGTCACAGACTGTCCAACACCTAGGAGCATACCACTGGCCTGATTCCCACCAAGGCTCAATTCAAGATCAATGATACAAGTACGGCCTACAGTAGTCAAAAAAGCTAAGAATGTGCAAGAGAAAATGACTGTCCATATGTTAAGTGCTAATGAGTACAGAAGAATCAGTGTGCAAGAAAGAATGCTGGAATGCAACAAAATTGTGTAAGTATTGTGCTGGTAGAGTCTTGTTATTGGCTCAAGCACACAACCAGCAAGGACTCCAAGAGTACTACTATAGCTTATTAGGTATCCAGTGAACYTGGGTTTCACCCCAAATCTCTCCTCCAAGGCCAGACCAAAATTACTGTAGTATAGCAGTATAGTGACAGACATTAGAAACCGTATCAGAAATATATCCCACAAATCAGARCATGCAATGCCTTTCATCCTCTTCAGCACCAGTGCAGTCTGGATCCACGAAGACTGGAGAGGACTATTACTTCCCATAGTTACTGATTTTAACTGCAGGTCATGATTTGCTTTTGCTGAGAAATTGTCTGTAACTTTGTTGCTGTTGGTGCATTGTTCACCTTCACTACTGCTCCTGTTTTCTTCACTCCATGGTAACACCCAGACAAGACCTATATGGATAAGGGAATTATTTAATTCATTCAATTGCATTAACTTTACACATTCTAACATAAGTTTGTTTTAGTTTACTTAACATAGAAATCAAAAATAAAAACACTTTTGCATTCATTTCACTAAAAAAAACATTACAAAGTCTAGTGTTATTCACAGTATCAGTTCAATTTTAAATGTGGCAAAAGCAAGGAAGGAGAACACTGAGGTGACACACTCACAACATAAAAACTGATCTAAGAACCACAGCCAAAATTCTGATTTCTAGTTTTCATATTTGGACACCAAAAAAACCCTCAACAACAACAACAACAAAATTCAAAATTCCTTCCCTTCCACACAGGTTCAAATTCAAAGTGTGACATCACTTTATAAAACATGTATGACACAGATCTTAAAAGACACCAGCGAATTCAAGGTACTGCAAATRGCATAAATACCCGAAAGTGCAAACGAAAGGGTCCTGAGATGCAAAATATGGCATACAACTTACCAGCATTCAGAATGAAGATAGAGGCACAGATGAAAGATGCTTGATAAAAGCCACCTTCCAGCTCTGTAAAGTAGCCACCAACCACAGGCCCCACTATGAAGCCCACATTAGAGGCTGCATTGAAGCGTCCTATTACTAGAGGACGGTTTCTCTCAGAAACCAAGTCAGAAAGCAGGGCTTTTGAAATGGAGAGTGTGTGCTTGAAAATACCTGCAACGTAATATAAAAAAAAGCTTTGCTCAATCTAGAAAGATTGCAAATGACAGCAGCTATCTGGGATATCAATGTTCAAAGTCTGTATGATTAATATTTTAGAATATTCTATAAACCACAMATCATTCAATACTGGCAAGAATATGTGATGGAGGAGACAGGCTGAATAAACTGCATACTGGGCCATGACTGTTCCCTGCCTATTCAAAGATGTGGAMCCTGGAATCAAAACTGACTAGGCAGCTTTGTCAAAGGAGTGCTCCTGCAGCTCTGATAAAGGAAGAAATAACTATTCTGAGTGCTGGATCTCATTAGGAATAAAGTAGCCTCAGAAAAAAAGGGATCCTGTGAGTGGGTAGTGGTGAAATAGGAATGGCTTGTCTGATTACAAACATATCCCTGTGCCAGCTTTGCTGTGTATGGACATTTTCAGGATTGCAATACCACAGATTCATATGAGAGACAGGTCGGTGGCAGAAATGTAAGTGTACTGCAGGATACTAATTATGCAATCATTTATGTTCCTTCCTGACAAAGGCAATGCTGTCACAGAATTTAAGCCCCCAAATACCAAGTGGTTACTTACCTACAAAGACTCTAGAAATGGCAAACACGAATACAGTGGTGGATATTCCAAGAAGGAAGTAACCCAGTGCACTAAGAAGAATGCAAGCAAGCAGGGAGTACCGTCTTCCTATTACATCACTCCAACATCCCTTGAGAAAGCAGGAAATTAGAGCTTTTAAAAACATTTAACTATCCACTGTGAACAATCCGTACATCTAAATTAGACTGAGAAAAAAAATATCAAAGAACTGTCAATGATAACTTTAACAAGCTTATCAGGTACCTTTCATAAGGGCTCAAATTCTGGAAATGAAGAGTACRGTTCTGTCCTACAGCCTGCACCCCTGCTGAAACTATGATTCKATTTAATGTCATCTACAGATAAAACTTTATTTAATTTCTCCCCTTTAAAAATATAATCCCGTGACAAACACCATGAAATATTACTAGTAGTGGCCCAATGACAGTATTATCACAACCTTACAAAAATACCGTTTGTTTRCAACAATGGTCACTGTGCACAAGACATTTGTTGAGCATCCTAAAAGGAACAGTCTTAGCTAGAAGGAGCTTGTCATCTGAGAGCAAACAAGTAGCAAGTAGTTATAAGAAAAGCCAAYAGTAAATTTGCATGCAATATATTTACAAATCAGCTGGATTTACTAYAGGAAATAGAGCAGTAGTAGGTTTCTTAGGAAAGCAGGCAATGGTCTTGCAGTTCAAAGAAAATGTCACAAAGCTTACAAAAGCAAATTGTCTCAGGTTATCAGCATAACAAACCCTCAAATGCTTTTTGGGGAGATGCTCCAGATCTGTYTTCTTGAGAGCTAAGATGTACCAGGGTTAAATTAAAGGTGCTCCTGGCTAAAATATAGACATCTAAGATATTGATCAGTAAAGCATGATTCAGGAAGTTTGGCCTTTATGTTCAATCTTTGCACTCTTGCTTAGATTAGGAGGTAAGAAAGTTAATAGAAAACAAAACCAAACAAAGCTTGAAAACATGTTGCATGAATTAAGGCCATATGGTAACTCAGAAGAGAATGCTCATTAAGCAGCAAAAGCAAACYCCAGATAACAAGCTCATGAAGAACTGACTTGTGAGACTACTTTCTAAACAGGCTGCTGTGTTGAAAACTGCTCTAATAGCAACAACGTTAAAGAGCTCCACATGTGACAGAGATACATGCTCAGTAATGTATGACTGATTCCAAACCTGGATTCTACTTTTTACTAAATAAGAACAATCTTTAGACAATCATCTGAAGGATCTGACTGTTCCCCATAATTGGAACGAAGTTCCACATGGACTAAAAACTGGGTCCTCCAATCAAAAAGGCTTGTATAAACACTAAAAACACCTTCAAAATTTCAAGATAACAGTATTAATCTCATTGATTTTCCATAAAAATCCACTGAAATATACTTATAAATACAGTTGTAAAACTCACCACAAATGTGCTTGAAAAGAACTGCAATACACCATAGAGAGAGCCTAAAAAAACCCACATAAAATACCTACGGTAAGAATTAAGCATTGTTTACAAAAACTGATTAAAATTTTAAATGAGGAAACATAGAAAAGTTTGGGGAATAATTTAGTGAATGAACAGGAAGAAGAAGCAAGACAAAAGGGATGGAATTCTGTACAAAACTGTGAAAATAGTTTCAGACATGGGAAAGAAGAGAAACAACTGTAGATCAAACTTACAGAAGTATGTAATGTAAAAGGATGTTGCTTTGCAAGACGTATTAAATTAATAATTTCATTACTGGTAGGCACTAATTACTTTCGTATTACGAGGCATCTCAGAACCCCTGAAGAAACCACTGGTCCTACTCTTTCATTTCTGAGGCTAAGAGTTTAGCAGCAGTTAGYGACAGAAGAGAGTTAGAAAAGAGAAGCACAGAGAAACATCTGCCAGCCTCTTTCATTCGTGAGAATACACCTCAAAACCCAGGTTCTTTTAAAGTTTAAATCAAAGCAGAGCATTGAAATAAAAACAGATTTTTGATGAATTGCTTCTTAAAATAATACTCAGTCAACTCAGAGCAGAACCAGCACTATTCCATGAAAACTGCTAGATTTCATCCAAAATAAAAAAGCAGAGTAATAAACTGAACAACAGAGCCTAAGTCAACCATGCATAGCTATAAAAATACCACGCTCCTTTCAGKATGAACCATAAACTACACTGTGAGATATAAATGAGCACTTTAGAATCACAGAGCTTCATCTTACCACTTCATACCAAACCTTCAGAATTCACTTGTAAACACTCTTTAAAGATAACAAAGACTTTTCCAAAAGGCAGCCCCAAGGAATTTAATCAAACTAGGAGCAATCTAGAGCATTAGAAAGGGCTACAGAAAGTAGTGTTTGCAAACAACAAAACTAAAGGCAATACYTCTGGCTTCTAAAGTTGCTAAGCAGCAAGTTCTTGGGTACCAGGAAAGCATCTCTAAAAGGATCATTAAAAGTTTTTTTTTTTCTTTTTTTACTTTATTTTCACAGGCATCTGCTTTTGGCTACTGTCAGGAYGCAAGGTAAGACAGATTTTTGGGTCTAAAACAGCACGGTTGTTCCTGTGTTTTTACTTGAATTTTGTCATTACTTTTTACTATGCTACTACTAAGGCAGAATATTGTTACRATATCCAGTTTTCAGTAATGCAGATTCCAGTTCACATTATCTTATTCTTTAGTAATCAAAATAAGTATTGCAACTCACCTATTATTCCAGCAAGTGTAGGACTTGCCCCTAGAGATCTGATGTGAAGGTTCAGTAGAGGAACAACCATACTCACACCAAATAAATCCTGAAAAGAAAACAGAAAAAGCATCAATAACTGATCACAATTGACATAGATGATAGCACTCTGACTTAAGAACATTTAAAAAATTTTAAATGATTTCTGTATCAATATGGGATTAAAAAAAAAGTTTTGTGTGGTCATGAATGTGATGTTGTAACCTCTGCAATATATTCATATGTACAAAACTACAAAACATAAACTGAAAAAAAAGCCAAAAGAATCAATTATCTTGCACAGAAGTGAAAGCTATAAAAACATCATTCTTCTTAAGAAGACAGTCTTTCTTTCTTAAAGAAATGTACTTGACACTATTATTTTTAATTTGACAAAGTAACTAGTCTGTTATTTCAATCACCTAAAACTAATTTTTACTTGTGCAAAGAAAAAATGTTTGCAAAAKCTACAGTATGTATTTCTTTCACTTTCAAAGTGCAGCTTACGAGTTGAACTCTCATCCACAACGGGAAAAAAGCTTCAAGAWGTATCTAAATCTACCAGAAGACCAGTTTTGTCCATAACTTAAGAGATACAATGAAAAGACAGAAATGTACGGAAAAAAATACACAGCAAAGTGAAAAATTTCTGCAATACATAAATATAGGTTTTTTTGAGGTAYAGGAGGTGGCCAATGTACACTGCTTATTCCAAATAGTACAAYGCTCTCCTATTCAGTCCTTTAAACTTTTTAATCTTTTATTGAGCTAGCCACCCTGATCCAGTAGTTTATTTTTTACTATACAATGCTGCTGGCATATGAGACCTACATCACAGAAGAATTTTATAGAAGAGGACTATTGAAGYGAGATCACTCTTTATCAATGACTGCTGTAGCTGGACTAAACTAGCAGTTCATAGTATGCCCAAAGCTAGAGTAACTGCAATGATCTACATCACTAAGTAGCCTGTCATTAAGTTTCTTATGAYGGCCAAAACTGAGACTTGCAAGGTTAGAAGCATTACTAAATACATTAGCTTGAGTAAATAAGTCACAACCTATAAACATCTTTAGTAACACAATCTCTGGGTTCAATAAACTATTCTCTTCATTTGCATACAGAATCACGATTAAGAGAATAATTCAGGTTGGAAGGGACCTCAGGAGGTTTCTAGTCCAAATTCCTGCTCAATGCAGGGTCAGCTTTGAAGTCAAACTTGATTGCTCTATCCAGTTGGATCCTGAACATTCCCCATGGATGGAAACCTCTCTGGCAACATGTCTCACWGCTTGACCATTCCCATGGTGAAAAGTGCTTTCCTTACATCCAGTCAGAGYCTCTCACTTCAATTTAAGACCTTTGTCCCTCTTCCTCTTGCCGTGAACCGCTGTGATGAGCCCAGCTCCATCTTCCTGTTAAACTCCTTGCACATACTGGAAGGCTGCTGTTAGGTCACCACTCAGCCTTTCCTCACAGGGACAGTGCTCCACTCCCTTGACCACCTTGGTGGCCCTCCACTCAATTCACTCCAGTGTATCAATGTCCTTCTTGTACTGGGGGGGGCAGTATATATCAATATACTGGAACCAGTACATTAGGAACAGTCTCATGAGTGCCAAATAAAGGAAGACAAGCACTTCCCTGTTCAGGCCAATATGCCGCTGGCTGTCTTGGGTGTCAGGGCACACTGTTGACTTACKTTCAGCATGCTGCCCACCAGGATCCCCAGGGCCTTTCAGCAGAGCTGTTCTCTAGGCAGGCAGTCCCAGTCTGTACATCTGCAGAGGCTTCTTCCTTCTTGGGCAAAGGAATTTGTATTTGTCCTTGCTGAATAAGATAAGGCTCCCAACAGTCCATTCCTCCAGACTGTCTGGGTCCCCCTGCATGGTAGCCCTGCCCTTCAGCACATCAACTGCACCCTCTACTTTACCACTTGCAAACCTGAAGACAGTGTWGTCTGCCATTTCCTCCATGTCTTGATTAAATACATTAAAGAGGACAGGTCCCAGTATATACCCCAGTAGTACTCCACTTGCCATAGACATGCAACCTGCCAACTACTCTTCTCTCATTCTTTCTAATTTCACTTATAATTTCTATGTCAAATAATAACTACGCTGTGTTCACTTGGTTGCATGAAGCTTGCATGACAGGTAACAGCTCTTTATTATGATCTTTCACCATACTGTGCACTCTTTAAAACAGTACTCGCTCCTCAGTGGATTTCAGTGTGTAATCTATGCTCCATGTCAGGAAGATATTACACAACTTTAGATCTACAGTTGCAAAACACCTAAGAAGCAAACAGTCTTCTAATGCACTTTTTCCTGAGGTATTAGCTTAAGGACTGAAACCWACTAGATTGCTCCTAATACTCAACCTACAACCCAAGGTAAGGAGCAGAGTAAACCTACACCTCAGTGCAAACTTGCACTCATTTTCTAAATTATCTTAATTTTAAATGAACAAACCACCCTTTTTCTGAGGCTCATAAAGCCATGATAGACACAAACCTGTTTTTATTTAAAAACTATATACTATGTTCTTCGAGTTAAGGCTTTTTTAAGGAAGAGTGTAGATGCTACCTGAGTATATGCTAAGCACCTGAAATTTCAGCAAAAAAAAAAAAAAAAAAAAAAAAAAAACCTCCATGAAAAACATAAGGCAAAAGTTATTTAAGGGCACTACGCTCACCCTATCTTATTGACAGGATAAAAGCCACACCTTTGTAACAGGCTGCAGACTGGATGACTGCATTGGAAAAATATATATATATGCGTCCGTGCGTGTGTGTGTGTGTAACCAGTATAAAACACTGTTAGAACACATTCAAAGACCAAAAATATTTARAATGATAGATCTTAAAACACAGTAGTTCATTCGGAGTGCAATGGGGAAACCTACTGCATCCTCAGACCTGACATCWGGACTGTTCGTTTGGGACAGTTTAGCAGTCACGGAAGAGGGAGGGGCAGATCAGAGTGTTGTTTTTCCGCCTCATCTCTGGTTTTGAGGCACTTCCTGGCTCTTGACCCCGACGGAACTGGCGCAGCCGCCCGACGGGCGCGGGCTGCGGGGCCGTTGCGCCGTCGCCCCCTCAGGCACGGTCCCCTCCAACAGCCGCTCCAACGGCCGCCGCGCGCTGCGCCGCCGAGGCCCGGCCGGGGCTGCTGCTGCCGCGGCGGGCGGCCTGTTCCCATCCCCTCCCCTGCCCAGCAGCGGCAGGCCCGGCCCGGGGACACGGCCCGCAGCGGGGCAACTCAGCTGCGTGCGGGGCCGGGAAGCTGTGCGTGAGCGCGGGTGGAGGGCGGAAGGGGGTTCCCTCCACGGGCACAGCCACCCGTCCCCGCCGCGCCGCGCCGTGCCGTGCCGCGCCTCCCTGCCCGCCGCTCACCAGGAAACCCACGGCGTAAAGGCACCGCACGAAGCGGCCGGACGCCGCCGCCGGGGCGCTCCCCGCGGCTCCGCGGCCCTCATCCTCCATGCAGCGTCCACGAGGGGCAGCGGGGCAGGGCGGAGCGGCGGCCGGGCCGGGCAGGGCCGAGCATGCGCGGTGCCGGCGGCGCGGCTCGGGTAGGCCGTAGCGCGGGGAGAGACTGAGGGTCTTTCTGCAGCCGTGGGGGCAGCAGCCCCAGGGGAAAATCTAACAGATCTTGGCGTTTTATTCATATTTACTTATTTTATTTATATTGGGGTTTTTTTTTTGTATATGTGTGCGTGCTCCCTCTTTTTAAGGTGAGGAGGAAAAAATCTCTTCAGGTTTTAGTTGGGAGACCAAAAATGCTCAGGAGAGCGCTGTGATATATTCCCCCCCCCCAAAAAAAAAAAAAAAAAAGACTTTTAAAACTATAACACTCTGAGTCTGCCTTCTTCAGGGCGAGGCTGTCATGTCCTGCCGTCCTTGGTATCTGAAAGCGCCCCAGCTGGCCTTTGCGTGGCCAGTGTTTATGATGGTAGAGTGTGTTTCTGTCTGCTACCTGTAAACTAGTTGGTGTCTGTGACAGTGATCCAAGGAAGAAGTGCACTCGAGTTGCATCTAAGCCTTTGCATTTTTGTATTGCATTTTAATTAATGTCTGGGCTGCCTGGTATTATTTTCTAAGGTATCTGCATCTGAAGAAGTAAGACAATTATAAATTTCTGAGATGCATAGGTAAAAGTACTTACTATAGCCAAAATAGTGTTACACTGTAACCAGAGGAGGTCTTTCTATATAGTTGCTTGGCTGGGGATCAACTAAAAGACATTTTAAAATGTTTTAAAGACATAAAAAAAAAAAAGCGAGAACTGATCTACAGAACAAGAGATGCCTTTTAATTTGTTTTTAAGTACCACTAAGAAGAATGTCTTCAAAACRAAATTGATTTTTAAATTTTTAAAACTGGCCAGCACTCCACTCAAAATACTCAGGATATCTTAAAGGAGTTGAGCTTTGAGCTGCAGCTAAACTTAACAAATTTCTTTGACTCATTGATAGTTTCCAGAATTCACTGTCTAGAAACAAGCTACTGACACTTTGCTCACCTAAATCTTCTCTAGTGACATGGAGTACATATGCTCATAGCAGAAGGGCTTCTCTGGTCTTCTCTTCTTTGACTGGTAAATTTATACTCTTGACCCAAGTTAGGAGCAGTTGTTAAAAATAAGTTACTGATTGGTTAATAGAGTATCTTCAGTTCTGCATGTTTTCCAAAGAAATCATATCACAGGTTGAGAGTCTTCAGCAGAATTAGGTCACAAAACAGGAGAAGTGGTTTTCCTCTTGGTCAAGATGAATTAAGCTCCTAAGAAAAAAAGAAGGCACTGAAAACAAGACAAATCCCTAGATACGTATACCTTCTTTATAAGATACCAAGGCAAAGGATAACCTGCATATGCATAGGGAAAAGGATGTTATTGTAGTCTCCAGAGTARCAGTTATTTAAAATTTTCATGGATGTGATATTTTATAGTTGCCTTAACCAATATATCCCCTTAATTTAATCCTCTGAGGCCATCCATGTAATTTTAACAAGTCCTCTTGAAATAAAGCTGTTTTTAAAAGTTTGGGAATAATGTTAATGGGGACCACAATTACATACATTTGCTCCAAAATGGAACAAAATGGTTAGAAGGTATTAAAATATTAGAATATTATGTGAATTGACACTAYGTTGTCCATCTACCTAATACTGCACTAATTTTAACACTGGTCATTTTATTTCTGAGAGAAGGAACAGACTTACTGGGGAAAACTATGAAGTGGAAGATTAAAAGATGATGCAAGGATTTAGATTCTGTTCTTGGAGTTGAATGTAGATTGACTCTTGTGACCCAGTTGAAATTGTTGAGATTCTGTGCAAATGTTGAAGTCTCCACGGTAAGTTTCCAAAACCAGACTTTGCAATTCTGCATTCTCCTCAGATTTTAAAGATCAAAATTATCAAATACAATGGAGACAAAAATATTGTAGTCTGCCTTGAATTTTGTGACCATGAGAACTGCTTCATAGTTTTATTATTTCCAGCTATTCCCATGCAGAATGGCTTGTAAAGTAGACAGTAACAAAACTTTTCAGTATTTCAGTAACACTTTCAGTGCATGTTGTTCAGGGAAGAAAAAATATTTAGAAAACACAAGTTTCTGTTCATTTAACACATTCCTATGTGTTTTCGTTCTGGCAGATTTGATTRGCTTGTTAAAAATTTGCACATACTATATTTTTACTTTTGCATAATATTTAAGACAAAGGCATTAATATATAGTAAAATGGCAAATATCTGTTGTTTTGAACTGAAGACAAATGGTTCTTGCTTCCTTAGAGAAGCTCTCTAATTTCAGTTACAAAATTTAAGATTAAGGTTCCCAGATTAAGACAAAGATTCCTGAATAAAGTAATGGAATGACTGATAAGGTACTCAACAAAGAATTAAAGGAATGAAATATAATTAAGGCCATTTATCACAGCCTTAAGGAAGATAGAACTGGACTAATTTGGTATCTTTTTACATAGTTAATTACAGTGGTATTGTTAATATGATATACTTACATTACTGTAAGGTATTTGACTTGTTACTGGATGATTCTTTGCTTAAAATGGTAGAGCAATACAAACTCAGAAATGGCAAACATCAAGTAGATTCAGAACTGTTTAACTGGCATGCCTCCAGACTGTAACTGTGAATGGAGAATCTTCTTTGAAGAGAGGCATGCATGGGTGATCCAGCAGGGGTCATTTCTTACCCTTTTTCCGTGACCTGGAAGAAGAGAGAGAATCAAAATTACTAATATTGTGAATGACACATAGGCCAGGAAGATTATATAGACCACTGATACACAGCACTCTGTATCACTGGAGTACTCAGCTTGCATGATACTTTAGTATTCTAAGTATAAAGACACAGCTAGAAACAAAGCATGAAGACCATACTTAGGGGGATGCATACCTCTGTTACGGTGATCAGTGACTATGAAATGAACTTTGTAGTAACAGTAAAAAATCAGTTGAGCATAAGTTTCTGTTACTCTGTGGCCAAAAAAGCTAACTCTATCTTTCAGTAATAAATAGAGGAACTTCAAGTAGGAAAGTAAAAAACTTTATTATTTCTGTATCAGTTTTCAAACAATGCATTTAGTTCTAGGATCATAATTCAAGGATAATGTTGAATAAATGGCGAGGGTTTGAAAAAGTGCCTTTACAGACAGGAAGAACATTTCTCACAGTGTCAGATTGCCAGAGATGGGAGAGTACTCTGGCTCACCTAGTGTAGTATTCTTGTCTTGAATTATGAATGGGAGGAGTAGTAGTCAGGGAGGCTTTGTGCTTGAGGTTCRGATTGCTAATGAGGAGAAGGAGTGAAGGATCTGCAACCCTTTGCTAAAAACACCTCCTGGGGGAAATGCTTGGTGTCAGCTGCCAAGGAAGGGGCTGAAGAATCCTGCCATTGCTGTAGCTGTGTGCGCTCCAAGCCATGACAAAATGAAAGCCCTGATGGAAGGTATCTTCTGAAGTCTAACAAAGTTTTGAGAAAAGATCCTTTTATTTCTTCAACAAGGGAGAAAAATTTGAACCTTATAAATTCTTAAATAAAGTTCCTACAGTCATTTTTAAAGACAGATCTAAGACAACTACAGCAATTTATTGAGGTAAATGGAACATATTCTTAGATTTCTGCATTACAAATAGGCAAGGTCAAGACCCCCAAATGTACCATTTGTCATCAAATTTAGCAAATCTAACAATGACTTATTTCATTCTGGTTTACAGCTTCAGATCATTAGAGTAACATTTAACAGTCATTTCAACTTTTCATATACAAATTGAGCCCAGTAGAAGTTACAATCCACTGGTCCAGAACATTTTAAGGGGTACTGTAAATGAACTCAAGTTTGGAAACTGTGATAACATTAAGGACATTTGAAGTGTAATCTCTTTGAAAAGATTTGCAGATTTAAGGAGTGTAGAAAGTAGCCTTTTAATTGACTCCAGCCTCAAAGCTATAAATACTGATGGGTATGACAGAGTGACTTGGAAAGCATTTTTAAAGATCTAGATAAAGGAAGGAATTATTGCAGGCATTTGGCCACGTTCTCCCCTTCTACATATTTTTGTGGGAACACAACTAGGGCTGCATAGGTTTCTGTGTTTCTTCCAATTAATATTTAACAGCATAAATAAAATTTTCAGGAATGGTTTATATACTGCTGTGAAGCAGAAAGTGGCCTAGGTGACCCCTTTCTAGTCCATTTCCTGTCATACTACAATATCTTTATTTAATCCACCAGCCTGTGGGTTTTTTTTCTGTTTTGTTTTGTTGTGTGGACTGAAGCCTGGGTCCCCAGAAAGATGGCTTCCTGAGTAAAATCCAAAAATATGTGCCAAAAATGAATGCGCAATATGTGGGAGGAGTTAACTACTTCTGAGGTGAGGTTCATAATAGCTTTGTGCTGTGTAGGGAGCCATGTAAGATAGCAATAGGAGATGCTGAAGAAAGGTGCAAATCTTTATTTCTGACCTTTGCTGCCATGAAGGCACATAATTCTGTTTCCATGGCAGACTGCCCCAGAATGCCTCCTAAAATTAGGCAACTTACTTATTTCTATGAAAAATAAAGGCAGAGGAAAGTCATTCCTTTAAAACATCACCGGGTGCTGAGGAATGAATGACTTAGTGATACTGTATTCAGAATGGCATGATTTCATCCATGTATGGAGTGTTTGTATTTTCTTTAATGGATTTGTGACCTGATTTTCTGTAGTATTTCTTAAGCTTGAAGTGGTCCTATCTCTACAGAAATCAGACTAGTTATCCCAGACTCCCTTTTTGGTCAATGGAAGTAAAAAAAACCAAAAAGAATTGTACTTTTAAGGCGTGATTCACTGCGCGTTGAAGTAGTCATCCAAAAATAGGTTAGGTGGACTGTGTCCTGAAAGTGCCTATATGATTGTAAAGGAAACCTGAGGTGACCAGCTTCATTGGAGACAGCTACAGTGCAGCTGTCTAGAGTTAAGTAAGGTGATTTCTAGCCAAAGATTTAGTGAACAAAGTGTACTGTACTCTGTATGTCTGCCCAGTTCACTGCAAGCAATTGATCTTACAGATAATGGATAACATACCCCCAGCTAGAGAGTATGGACAGGATGAGGATCTGAATCAGTGGGTGAGATACTCCATAACAGATATATATATATATATATATATATATATATATATATATATATATATATATATATATTCTTTTCCAAAAATGAGCAGTGAGGTCTTAGAAGGACTCAGCTCTGAGGCAGCTGCTGAAATCACTTCTTGGAGTATGCACTTCTTGGGACATAGAGCCAGTTCTAAAAGGCTGTTTTTAGATCCTGGACATATCTGCCAGCACAGATAAGGAGCTGCCTGCCAGTTCCAGACATACACACTCGACATTTACTCAATCATACACAAACATAAACAAGCAAATGAACAACCTCCCCCTCCCATAAATTAATCAAGCTATTTCTTCTTCAGATGGAAAAGGAAGAAAGAAACAGCTTGCTATTGTTTTATATATTTTTTTCTGATTTTAATACAAGGAGGGGCTCAGATRCAATATTGATACTGGAGCCATTTAAATACATAAACAAACAGAAATAGGCATTTTTAGGAGTTAGTGTAGGCATATCTGGAAAACAAATGCAAATAAAATTTTAAAACTTTTGCCAGCTTTGTTGAATGAGATTGGAATCCATCCATTATATGAGGGTCTTCAGTTTTCACACTATGAATCAACAAAATCAATTAATGAATGCTGGGCATAATTGGCCAAATTGATTGTATGTTAAAACTCGTTTAATTTAGTGTTGTCATTTTGGTAGGGATAAATTTGGCTCAGTAACTTTGATTTTAAAATGCCAGTCTTTCTATAGAAACTTAAGAGTTTTGGATGGGAGCCCGTGACTGACCTTGTTTGAGATTCAGTATCATGATTGTTTTGGCTTGATAAACCTGGCTGTATTTTCATTGCCTTGAAAATTTCTCTCTGCTATTGAGAGTCTTTCAGAATTTAATTTAATTGAAGAAAAAGTACCCTGAGACTTTCCGTGAGTATTCAAGTAGTGGAGAATGTGAATTTTTATGATGACAGAACAAGTTTTAATATGGCTTCTGATTCATTCCTGACATAGTCAGGCATAATATTGGTGATGTTAGAGTATTTGGAAGATAGTGCTGCCAGGGAATGTGCCATAAATATAAAAGAGTAATTAAATTAGATCCTCTCAGGATGAATGTTATAAACGGAGACCAGAATGGTGCATGTACAGTGTATTAAAAATAAATACTTGCACTGCCTAGTCAGTGGTTCAGCTGTCATTTGGATTCAGTGAAACACTTCATACAAACGGATTTCAGTGGAAGTACTTGGGAGAAAAGGTTACTGTCAYGCAGAAATGGGCTCAAGGAGTCATAGATGTATGTCCTTTTTTTCTGTTTGTGAAGCCACCTGTAGCCAGGCAGGTGTTGTAGGAACAGAACTAACCATTACATTTCCTCTACTATTTGTGGT
Source organism: Rhea americana (assembly GCF_003343005.1). Classification (NCBI taxonomy): domain Eukaryota; kingdom Metazoa; phylum Chordata; class Aves; order Rheiformes; family Rheidae; genus Rhea; species Rhea americana. The sequence continues at coordinate 4,254,916 of NW_028186823.1, read as the reverse complement.
TCAGTGGCGGRGTCAGGAGGCTTGAGTTCTTTTTTCACTTCTGGTGTAGTGTTGAAAAAGTCATGCACCTTTGTGCACCACCATTTCTTTAGTTACAGGTATAAATAACAAACCATAACAATCTTTGGAAATAGCTTTGAGATTTGTAGATGAAAGCATGAGAAGAGTCAGAATGTCAGAATTCACCACCGATTCCAGTTCTGTCTGCTTTTGCAGTACTCACACAAAGCATCGTCAAACTGGTATTTCAGAGGTTATAAATACATATACTATAAGACTGAGAAATAACATTATGTAAGGCCAGCCAAATGGCATTATGTCGAACAGCACATGAAAAATAATTCCATTTTATTTCTATTTTTGAAATTACTAATGTGTAGAACTCTGTGACATACAGATTTTGTTTATGTCATGACTCACCATCTCTTTTGATTTCGCTGAATAAGATTTCTTGAACTTTGGGCCCAATGCTTTATAAGGTCACCCAAACAACATGAAAATTCTTGGGAACTCAGACCCATTGAGTAGGATTTGGTTCATTGTTAAGATGTTTAAATTCAGATTTCTCTGGGTGAAATAGGAATCTGACACTATAGTCAATGGAGATCRAGTTAATGCAGTCAGTATTGCCTCCAGAATATAATTGACTAGCTAATATAGACTGATTTCAGCTGTCTAAAAAGAGGTGTTTAGTGGCACTGTGAATATCCCACCTGGCCTCTAGCTGTCACTTAAGAAAGGTGTGGGTCTCTTATAAATCCCTTCTTATACCTGCCTGCCAAAACATCCTGGAGCATCTACAGTGGTAGGAGATAACTGTAAGGCAACTGAATCCCTCTGTCCAGGCTTGATTCAGTCAATCTCACACAGGCTCCTAGTGCCATTTCAGGTGGTAAAGGGTGCCTGAGATCCATGTATTGGACTGGCAATATGGTTATACCTGTGAGAGAAACATGGCCTTCTGGAGTGGCAGCTGAAAACCAGTGGGATACCCTGGGAACTAAATGGAGCTATGGGTCTGGGTGGGAGTAATTGAATTGGGCCCTCTGTGTCTTAATTTAGGTTGCGCTGAACCTCTCTTCAGACTCCATTGACTGTGTTGCTGCAAATATGGCATTGGCCAGATAATACAGTATTATAAAAACACTGAGGACACAGCTCTGGGTCCTGGTGGTAGAAACAGTCCTTTCTGTCACATTCCCTGAGCACACCATTGTCCAAGCCAAGATATTGGCAGTAGAAATTCCTGTGTCTGGAGACCAAAGTCAGTGGTGATAACAATTTGTGACAAATGTCTTCTGGAGTAAACTGACTTCATCTTTATCTTGGCTTCAGCACTTCSCAGCATGGGAAATCAGTGGAGTTACTATTTACTCCAGTGATAATACCAGTGGAATCTTACTAGGTGAGGGCTGCAGGATCTGGTGCATAATATCAGCTCAATAAATCTCCAGAGGCGCATGCCCTGTAATCCAGTAGATATGTTAGGGAAGGCCTGCCTGGCATGAGAAGAAGTTGTTGGAACAGCCTTTTTCTTGGGAAGAGGAACTGCAGCGGTAGCTTGGAATTTAAGCGTATTGCCACCATGTTCCAAAATGGCCAGAGCACACATATGGGAAGATTTCTTCTTGAAAAGAATGATGTTTATATATMATGTGCTAGGAGGTGTGGTGCAGGAGTTGGTTTCAGTTTTTCAGTTTTAAGGCATTCTTCTTTCTTTTGATTTCATACCTTTGTGATATATGAAAATAAGTTGAATCTGAACAACTAAAGCATTTAAAYGCTCAGTTTGTTGTTGTCAAAGCTACTACTCTAAGCTAATAYTCTTGATATTTTTAAAGCTAACTGTATTTTCAATAAAGTTGAGRATTCTTCAAAGAGATCTGGGAAATTTGACTATCGTGCTTTCAAACTTCCATAAAAAATCCCAGCCGTCATTTAGTACTGTGGCTAATAGTAACTTCTGAAGTGTTGTGTGTGTTTCCTTCCCTGCTAGCAGCCAGGGAAGAATTCACCACTGGGCTTGAACTTTGGAAGTCCTTGCTACTAGTGTGTGCCCTGTAATGCAGTTACATGGAAAGCCAGAGCCATTGCAACTTCGTCTCCATCTCCCCTGGTGTTGATGCAGCAGCTGCAATAATATTTCAAGTCAATCCCTGATTAGTTAGGGGAAGGTCAGCTATTTCTGACTGGCCGCGCCCAGACAGAGAACCAGAATGAAGCTCTGCCATCCATGTCCTAAAATAGAAGGCCCTTTTCATCTCTCAGGCTTGAGTCAGCCACGTGGGACAGAAATCAACTCACGGGGTGTAGGGAAATACCGACGGAAAAGCAAGCAAAGAGAAACTTCTTCAGATATGAGCTGTACTCTCCAAACTACTTTTTAGGCACTTGCCCAAGAATTTTATTTCTTTTTCTGTTTTTTTTTTCTTAAGACATTAAGAAAAGTGCTTATATTTGTTTGAAGATAAATTTGATAATGAAATTGAGTGTGGGGATATTTTTTGGAGGCTTCTTTGCAGCTTTGGGGGTTTTGCTTTTCTTGGTGGCATTTGGAACTGACTATTGGCTTCTTGCTACGGAAATAGGAAGATGTTCAAAAGGACCTGAGGATGCTGGGGTTAGTATGGGTATTTTGATTCATAACAAGAATTATATGTGTAGGTTTCTTGGATATATTTATTTTGTAAGAACCTTCTTTTTTATGAACTTTAGAACATGTTCATCCTGACCTCCTGGGGGCTTACAAGGATGATCCAAAGCCTGTTATAACCAGTTGTAATCAACTCTAAAATTAATTTGTCTTGTGTGTTATTGCTTTTTCAATATGACATACTTTCAAAGAAACTGTAGCTGCAAATATATGTTATTCCTAACCTATATTCAGACAAGATACATTTCTTTGTGGTAGTGATTTTTTTTTCTTGAACATCTAATTTCAGTTGGACTTGATTTTTTCAGCCAATTAATGCCAATGATATGATAATGGATTTTGTTTCATAGGAAGAGAAGGCTACTTTCCATCATGAAGGTTTCTTCTGGAGATGTTGGTTTAGTGGAGATGCGGAAGAGAATAATGCTAGCATGTGGAAGTTCTGGTACAGTAAGTAACTTTTTTCTTTTGCATAATCTACAGTGGTTTGATCTTAAAGCTGATTTTATTTTTCTTGTGGATCACCTGAGTTCATATGGCATCTTTGGTGATAATGTTCTTTAGCTCTCCTAAAATAAATTCTTGACAAACACTTTCTTAATCTACATTAAAAGGAACACCAAAACAAAATCATACATTCTTAACTACCAAGTCCTGCCTTAAGTATTGTGTCTGTAATGTTAACCATGAGTYCATTCTTACAAGGATGGTCTCTTGCAATTTATTGTTAACAGATTGCTTATTTCCTTAATAAGCAGGGAAGTTTTCGTAGGGAAATAGGAAATTCTATGAGTTTTTGCTTGCAGAGTTCCTTCAACTGATTCTAGCAGTGGATTAAGGAGGGTATGGGAAATTCTACTGTAAGAATGGTGTAGGACATTTCATCTCCAGAAGAATCCTTCAACTTGAATTCATGGATGACTGGACATATATGTGAACTTTGGAAGATCTCAGAACAGAGGAGGATGTTGTACCTCTGCAAAGTACTGTTTTCTTTCACTACATGCCAGGATTCTAGAAGATAAAATAGTGAGTACTTTGCCATCAAAATCTCCCATGAGGAAGAGGTCAAACAAAACTTTTTTTCTTATCTTTGACCCTGACCTTTGAGGCACAGAACTCCCTTTCCTTACTGCAGGATTCCTACAGTGCATGTGGAAAGCAAGTGCCAACATACAAATTTGACTTCAGTGGCCACTATTTTGCTAAATTGGTTGCTCAGTCTTAGGTGACAAATGTAATATTCGCTGTTGTTAATTTCCGCTTGTTCTTTATCTGGAGAATTCTGCAGTCATAAATTGGAAATTAARTGCAGTTTAAACTATAGCCAGCCTTTATCGTTCACAGGGGAGAAGGTGACGCTTTTTATATAAAAGGTGAAATTATCCTCCTTTGGGGCTATTGATTCCATAGACTGAACTCATATTTGTTGAGGCTATAAAATTTCTGAAGATGCTTGATACTTTTCATTATTCTTTCACAAAAGAAAAATTAATTTCCTGGAGACTTTTTTTGTGGGACATGCAATAATGAGAGGGACATAATTATCTCTCACAAGAGAAAAGCACATATGCATACAAAAGCACACATATGCATTGCATATTAATTGCAGTGTAGCAGATACTTGCCTCCAGCAAGCCTGCTTTACTGTTCCCGTAACACAAACCATGCCCGAGTTGTCCTTTAAGGAATATCCTTGGCTGGATATCAAGGCTAGTATCTCTTACTAAAGCAAAATACACTGTGAAGTGACTGCCTGGGAAAGAACCTGGAATCTTGACCTGCGAAACAGTTTATCTATTTGAAGAAGATTTAAAAAATATTTTATAATTAACTCAATAAAACATTAATCTTTAACTTTCTTTTTCTTTTTTCAGCCAACCAGTCACCTTCTAAGAATTGCACACATGCTTACCTCTCACCATTTCCTCTTATCCGAGATGAACACAACTCAACCTCCTATGACTCTGCAATCAGTAGGTATTTTTTTTTTTTTTTGCTGCAAGTGGGTACAATGCCTATAATTTCATGAAAACAATTTGGATGCTTCAGTATAAAACAGCGTTATCACTCCACACAGTTTAATTAATAGAGTTCTGGTGTTTCMTACTTCTCACACTTACAACATACATATTTAAGTCACTGTTTAGCAAAGCACTTGAATGAATGCTACACATTAAGCATGGGGGCAGAATGGAAATCATTTCCAAAAAAAAAAAAAAAGAGAGAGAAATTTCCTTTTTAGTACTTTTTATCTAACATAAAAAGTATCTTGTCGTGGCTGAATGCACTGTACACATATTTCTTTCTATATATTCCAACTAAACTGTTTATTGTTGAATTAATAAGCCAATATWGAATTCTATCGCTTTTGTGCTTTATGAGGAAGGAGAGAGTGGAGCCTTGAAACTGTCTAAATTTAGTCAACTAATTCAAATATACTGCACAGACTGCTGGAAGTGGCAGTCTCTCTCCGCTGATGCTATAGGGAGCTGAGACAGTGAAACGTATATTATGTTAAACTGAGATATTAACACTAAAGAACTCTAGTGAAGTAACAGATATAGATATATACATTATACATATAAATAAATAAATGCATCACAGTAGTTGAAAACTTTTCTGTTTTTTTTTCTTACCTAGAAAGCTGTTTTTACAGCTTCACTTTAAAAATTGGTCACATGTCATCACATCAAGGGCTTTTGCAACTGTATTTAGAAGAAATCACTTCTCATAGCTATTTCATATAACTTCTAAAATAACCTGTGATGTGTGGATGCTGTGTATCTTTTATCCCACTGGCTCAATGACTTAAGTGATCACTTTCAATCTGATAGTCTTCTCTGATGGAATGACTGGCTGGTAGATGAGGGGAGAGCAGTGGGTGTTGTATACCTTGACTTCAGYAAGGCTTTTGACACTGACTCCTATAACATTCTCACAGGTAAGCTCAGGAAGTGCAGGCTAGAAGAGCACAGTGAGGTGGTTTGAGAGCTGGCTGAAGGACAGAGCTCAGAGGGGTGCAGAGTGGTGCAGAGTCTACTTGGAGGCCTGTAGCTAGTGGTGCCCCCAGGACTCAGTCCTGGGGCCAGTCTTGTTCAATTTATTCGTCAGTGACCTGGATGAAGGGACAGAGTACCTTCTCTGCAAGTTTGCTGATGCTACCAAATGGGCAGGAATAGCTGATACATCAGAAGGCTGTGCTGCCTGCCTTTCAGGGAGATCTGGACAGGCTGGAGAGCTGGGCAGAGAGGAACCTCATGAGGTTCAACAGGGGCAAGTGCAGGATTTTGCACCTAGGGAGAAATAACCTTAGGCACCAGTAGAAGCTAGGGGCTGACCTGCTGGAAAGCAGTTCTGCGGAGAGGGACCTGGGAGTTTTGATGCACAAGTTGGTCATGAGCCAGCAATGTGCACTTGTGGCCAAGAAGGCCAATGGTGTCCTGGGGTGCATTAGGAAGACTGTTGCCAGCAGGTCAGGGGAGGTGATCCTGCCCCTCTGCTCAGCCCTGAGGAGGCCACATCTGGGGTACTGTGTCCAATTCTGCACTCCTCAGTACAAGAGAGACAGGGAACTACTGGAGAGAGTGCAGTGTAGGGCTACGAGGATGATCAGAGGGCTGGAGCATCTCCCCTACAAGGAAAGTCTGCAAGAGCTGGGCCTGTTTACCTTGAAAAGAGAAGACTGAGAGGAGATCTTATCAATGTCTATAAATACCTGAAGAGAGGGTGTCAAGAGGATGAGGCCAAACAATAGAACAAGAGGCAGTGGGTACAAACACTTCCACAAACACAGGAAGTTCCACCTGGATATAAGGAAGAACTTCCTTCCTGTGAGAGTGATGGACCACTGAAACAGGTTGCCCAGAGAGGCTGTGGAGTCTCCTTCTCTGGAGCTATTCAAGGCCTGCCTGGATGCAACCTTGTCTAACATGCTSTAGGTGACCCTGCTGAGCAGGGAGGTTGGACTAGATGATCTCCAGAGGTCCCTTCCAACCTTACTGATTCTGTGATTCTGTGAAAACCTGCCTGAACACAATCCTGTGCAATGTGCTTGAGGTGACCTTGCTTGAGCAGGGGGGTTGGACTAGATGATCTCCAGAGGTCCATTCCAACCTCAATAATTCTGTGATTCTGTGATTTCCTGTCCTGAAGCTGTAATTACACCTTTACTAATTTTGAAGTGTCTTCAGAATGCAATCTTTATGCTGCAGACATGGAAAAAAAAAAAAAAGACTGATAACAGTTCTGTTGATCTTTAGAAATTGTAAACTATTTGTCCAGGAAGAATTAAAACCTCACTATTCAGAGTCAGAATCTAATCTGTAACTTCACAGCACATCTAGAAAAGTTTATCTTTTCAGTTAAAAGTGACAGAATCATAAGCACCTAATTTATCTAGGCAGAGTTTGTTTCCCACTCATACATTCACAAAGGATCCTCTAACTATATTGCATGATTACACAGAAGTGGACAAACAAAGAATAAGGAAGGGAGAAGAAATACCATCAAAAGATTAATTAATTTTAGTTAATGTTTGCCAAAAGAACCACTGTTCAAATAACATTTACCTATCTATATTTCATTTTAGGAGATTAAAATAGACTGAACTGTACTATAGATGATGGCCTAGGTAGAGTATATTCAGATCCATTCCTGCTATATAAATAGATACAATTGGATTGCTTTGGAGCTCATTAAAACTACCGATTTTTTTTTAATGCATCCAGTTCATTTTCAGCATTCAAGTGGAGTTATTTACTATAGCAGGTATGCTTGTTCAAGAATCTCTCACAACTTTTTGTGAAGAAGGTTATGTTATCCTCTCTTCTGTTAGTTCAAAGCTCATTTCTGCTTTCGTCTAATTTGACATATTTCTGCCCAGGATATTTAGCAAATAACTTTTAAACCTTGCTGCAACTGCAGTCACTAAATTAAGAAATACAAGAAGTGAATCCTCTTCTTTTTGATTCACAGTGAAGGAAATGCTGTGTCTGTGAAAGCCAGCGGTGAAAACGCTGCATTTGATTTCATGTAGAAGAGAGAATTATCAACAATTTCTAATCCACTGGCTGCATCTAATACCTGCGTCAACTATACATAGAACAATGTGCTACCAAAAGATTGAGGTTATTGTTCCTTTTGCCATTTTTTTCTACTTTTTAGTGATAAAATCTTTTCCATTTCATGTCTCACAGCTTTCTCAACGCTCACTTTGGGAGTTAAAAAGAAATCTCCCACATTTGGTCTCTTCACAAAGATATATTATGGTGTTTTTGGTGAGTCCCTCAAATCCTACTTTTGTTAGGACTTGAGGACTGACAAAACAGCTGACATAAAAACTTTAAACTTAATTAAAAAAATCAAATATGCATGTACAACATGCAATGTTATAAAAATCTCTTTCTTTTAACAGAACTGTTACTTTCTAATTAACCAAAGGCACATGGCTTGTTCTTTTACAAGCTGTTTGTCATAAGAGGCTTTGGGATCATATCAGAATATTTTTGGTTTAACTGCAGTCCCTAGTGGAAACACAAGTGAGGTTTTTTGGTGGAGTCCTGTGTTACTTCAGTTCATCCTTTTAGAACAGCTCAGGCAAAACTAAGTCTCCTGAGGAACGTATAATCTCTGATAATTTTTGAGTGATGTGGCTGGACCAAGTTCTCTGTTGACATAACCCCTTTGGTTTTAGTATCAGTAAGAATTTGGCTCAAAGCTTTTCTGGGCCATAATTAAAAGAGACTGAATCCATGCCCTCTTAGTTTATTTAGATTTTTTCATAAGTTAGTTTTAAGCTGTAATCCGTATGTGCTTTTGTGATAGTTCTGAAAACACTCAGACACTGAAGACTTTGAAGTTTAGAGTTTTAGTACACTTTATAAAACCTTAGACCAAAGGTTTGGTTCATCCTGCTGTGTAAACCTAGCCTATGCACTTCATGTGTCAAGAATTATAACCTTAGGTGGAAATGTAAAGCCTACAGTGATGCTTATAGTGGGGCTTTGAATGCATGTTTTAATGTCGAAGATTTCCTTCAATCACTGCTATCAGCATATCAGTTTGGAAGGGTTAGAAAGAACTGCTTTGAAATTGTAGCTTGCTGTATTTTTTAATCACAATTATTATGGGTTAGTTTATTCACTCGTTTTGTTAAGTATCTTGGGAGCAGGAGAAAGGACTTCATCTTAACTGCAGTGTAGAAGCCTGTGGCTGTGCTATCTATCTTTTATAGTTAATGCTAATGCACTTAAAGGAATTTTCAGGCTGTGTCATTTATCTTAACCTGAAATAGGCATCTAAGTGAAGTCAGAGGGAGCCTGACTGTAGTGAATTTTCATGATGGTACAATGGTTTATAGGGACAGCTACTGTGTTGTGTAACTATTAAGCAGACTCATACAGCACATCATTGTGTTGCCAGCAGATTCATTTGTATGATGATTCACAAACATATGCACCACAGATTACAAGCTAGGAATAAAAAAAAATGAAATTAGGCCCCACAAAAAAAGCACTAGAGTAGTGACATTTGCATTCTAAAATAAACATGCTTCTATATATGTTTGTATAATCATGATCAGATTGGTTGGAGTCATCCTGTTGTGCTATTTGGAAATAATAATTCATTACTAGCTAGATTAATTAATTATATTATGTCATTAGGTTACTTAATGCTGACATTCAAGGAGTGTCACATTTTTTATAACACTGCTTTTCCTTTTAGTATAGGACAATACTAGGCCTGTTTTTGAAAAATATAGAAGTCCTCATTCAYAAGTAATCTCATTGACTTTAGTGAAACTATTTCTAAGAAAAAGAAGTGCAAGATCCAGCACTTAGTCAAGTCGTTAGTTTTATTTTTGAGTTAACTTCTTTTAGCTTTTTTTTTTGAAATAAACAGTAGTTCCTTAACTGTTGTAAATTGCACTAGTGCTTTCCGAAGCCAAATTGGAAGCTATTTAATGGGACTGCATTGACCCATTAGTTTAATACTGTGATTTGTAGCTGCTAGTACTATTTTTCCTGACCATTAGTATCTTATTTTGTCCAGTACTGGGCATATTGCCAACATTTAAAGTAGTGCTTAATATAATGTAGAATACAGAATGTTTATTGGACTGAAGAGAAATTCTTGTTCAGCAACTATTACATCTAAAATGGTGTGATCAAATTTATGGGGAGGTTTGTTACTGGGCTGAAATTAACCTAAAGTAATCTAGGAAATATCARCAATGACATCTGAAAATAATAAATGTATAGTGAAATGTTAGAAGTAACCTATTTCTAGGGCAAAAAATGCTGTTAGGTAATACAGTCACATAATTGCCCATAAGAGATTGTAATACAGTACATTTACTATTGGGAAACTCCCCAGCCACCAAGCAGTGATAAAGCAAGAAGTATTTAACAAAGCAATGTATTCATACTGTGAATATTGTATTTGTTTTACTGTTAAGATCATTTTAAATAAGAGATTATTACTACTAAGGGATAGTAAAGGGTATTGAGAAACAATGAGAAAAGTTTTGCAAGGTTTACTCTGTTTCCAGTTGCACCTCATGTGCTACTGCTGACCTCTGTGATCTCATTTATGGCTGTTGATCTGCAGAGAATATACTTCTGATTTAGAGCAGTTCAGGCACTTTGCTTACAATGTGTTTTATACTAGAGGTGGCATTTTGATACCTCCCATCAAAAGCATTTTGAGGTCTCTTGCATTTTGATGTCTCTTGCATTACAGAAAGAGATAAAAAGGTGAATTCTAAACAGAAACAATTCACTTCAGGACTTGACYCTGTGGGTGAAAATTGAAGGCAGCTTTTCCAAGGTATTTGCTTATCTGTAGTGATGATTACAGAGCACTGTACTCACATATGCTTCAGAAAAGTTTTCAGCTTCACAGTGCTTAATAATTCATCTTTGGTATTAAATGGTTGTTTTTTGTAGGTCATAGGAAGTACATGGGCCAAATCTTTTAAGCAGTCAGGATTTTAAAACATTTGCAGCCAGAGCGATAAAGTATCTGGTATGTTTTCATGAGCTTGGTGTTAACATCTCCAGTTGAAGATGAGTGTTGGATTGTGGTGTTAACTGACCTGTTCCTGAATAATCCATTATGGAGCTTCTAAGGTGTGCACCAAAACTGTATAAAATTACACACTGAGGTGGCACAACTGTGTAACTTTAGCAAATATACTACTGCTGCCCCTTCATATTGTGCACTCTTAACATCTTCAAATATGAAACTGTGGCTTCAGTTTATAGTCAGGGCTGGGATCTACTATACTAGCAAAAGGGGCTTTTGCTATTGTTCAGCCTTTTCTCCAAAATTCAGTCCTTTACTCAAAACCAGATATTTCTGCTAGTTTTCAAATGATGCAGAAGTCTCTAGAGGAATCTAAGTTAGGATCTTTTGAAAGAAAAGCAAGCAGCAAGGCAAAATTACAAGTCATGCAATTTGAAAGAATACACTGCAGCTGTAATGTTGCCATGCTATACTAAATGGTGCAGAGCTCAAAGACAAGAGTACCGTATGCATTTCTGTTTTCCCTTAAGCACGATTTTATTTTTAGGCCTGCCTGACACTGCAGATGTGCTCCTATGAAAGGCTGGCATACTGAGACGTGTTACAGAACCTTCTGTTAGCATTCTTGCAACGTACAGCARTGATATCTAAGAAACAGTCGGATAGGGTTACCTCAGACTCTGCAGTAGTGCCTTGTACTTTTACTACTTTTACTGTAGGAAACACTCGAGATAGCTAACTCAAACATATCTGTGAAACTAAGTTAGTTAGTTGCCTTCCACCTTTGAGGAGGCAAGGATACTCCTTGTCATTTAGACTATGACATGGACTATGTTATAAACTGCCTTAGCAAGACTTAAAACAGTGCAAACTTTTCTTACACTTTTTACAGGTATACTGAACCCTTATTTCTTGAAACAGGCCCTGTGGCTGACAGTTTTCCCTTTCTGCAAGATATAARGAAGTGTAATTCAAAGTAGCATATTCTGTTACAATCAGTTTTCAAAAGTGTTTGAGAAAATCAAACTTTTCTGGTAACATTGCTTGAGGAACAGACTTCAGAGCTTCCTCTGTGAAAAGTAGGTAATGAAACTGTGTACTAATTTTGTATTTTGGAGAAGCTTGTGTCCTCACCCATTCAGAAAATAGAAACATTGCCATATGACTTAGATAACTGACCATAACGTTACTGAAGAAGGATTTTTCAAGGTCCATTTTGGCCAATGTGTCCTCTTATGTAGCATGACTTTGAAGTACCTTACGCCATCCATGTAAAAGAGTTGGGTGGTTATAGACTGATTTAGCAGCATTAGGTTTTAAATGAGGAAGTAATGTCCCATGGACTTGGGGATTGCGATCAGGCTTAGCAAAGTAGCCTCATGGGTAAAATAATATGAAATTACTTCAAAGGCCCAAGACTGAAGGACTTGAGAGATTTACCTTTCTAGATCTCCATTCACTGTCCATTTCCATTAAGTGAATCATTAACTATATGTTTAACTTTAAACAGGTGCCTAAATCCCATAAGACTTACACACTTAAAGCAGAATGCACACTTAACTRCTTTGCTGAACCAGAGCCCTGTTTCTTACCTACTATTTCCATTAATATTTATTTATATGGAAAGAAGTCTTGTATTGGATATGAACCAAGACAGGTTTAACCCTTCTGCCAGCCTTTTTCAGCCAGATGATAGCACATTCATCTTTCCTATCCCAAGTCTGCTGGTCAGTGTGGCAGAAAATTGTGTCTCTGAATCTTTGCCCAGATTAGAAAGGATGTTGTTTAAGAAGTGCAGCTAATGTGATGTGGTGAATGTGATCCAGCTAATACATTTACAAGACTGATACAAGCAAGACAGTGTGTACTTTACCGTGAGTTAGGCTGGTCAGGCTAAAAACTATAGATTTATGGAACACATTAGTGGGAAACACTAACCAATAATATCTAGTGCACCTTCTGGTTCTGAGTTATGCCAGAATAGCTGACTCTAACAAGCTTTGGATTTGAAACTTTCAGGATATGAACCCAATATAATAGTTAATTTGTTGTGTTTTGCCCTAACAGTAAGTAGGTGCTGTCAAATGATAAGTGGCAGTTTCTTTTGTGACTCACTTTTTCTGACTTGCCAGCTGGCTTATATGCTTTCCCTCAGTTGGGTGGAAATGTTTTTTACTGACTGAATTGTCAATGCTTCAAGATTTTCAGATCTGACGATGGAGAGCTTTGCAACTCATAATTTTACTAATGGGTTGTGTTAATGTACCAATTTTTAAATTCATGGGAGAAATTTATGTCACTCTTGTAGCATTTGTAAAATGATGACTTTGTTAAATGGATGTGCAATTAACTAGCTAAAAAATAATTGTTAGAAAGACTCTTTTGGCCAGAGTATGTCACAAAACTCTCGGCTCATTTATCACCAGCTGCATCCATTAATTCAACACTGCTTGGCAGTGTCTAACAGGGACTTCTGAAACATCACATTTTAAATTTAATAAAATACAAAGAGCTTTACAGCAGGATTCGGCTGCTTTAAAATACTTAACTTCAGGAACCTAGTTTACATTTTTGTTATTTTCTCTTCTCTCCCGCTTTAGATTTTCTTCTGTTGAATATTACTATATGGAAGGAGAATTACCACTTTTAAATTACAGAGAACTTRCAGATTTTTATTGATGATATGGTCTGAGCACTAAGAATTTCAAGATGTTACAGCTCCTGCTTCTTCTGGTTAATTTTGGTGAAACAATTGTATCCATTCAGTCCAATCAGTCAYCCTAGAGGATTATTGCTGCGGCTTTGGTATACCATTTTCCAAAGAGCATAAATTTGGTCAAGCTAATGACTATATTAAGCATGCATATACTGTCTAACTATTAAGCAGCTGGATTTCATTCTTGATAACTTTTATTTTCCATGATCATCAGATAAGAACTTTAGTTCAAACCTAATTTGGTCTGCATAGTGTATGACATATGTACATAATAGAATGAATATTTGGTTCATTAATAAGGGAAGTAAAAAAAGAATGAGAAAATAAAAATCTGTTAGCCAAATATGTGACTTAAAGTCATATATTTAAGTTCTTTCACATTTTAAGTTCTAAAAAATACTGTATTCTTTTTTTTTCTCATTTCCTTCTTCCCTTTCTCCAGTTTATCGAGGTTTCTGGACAGTTCTTATGCTCCTGGGAGTGGTCACTATTGTGATGGCTAGTTTCTTCATCATCTGTGCAGCTCCTTTTGCCAGCCATGTCCTGTACAAAGCAGGAGGAGGYCTTTTCATCATTGCTGGTGGGTATGCTGTTTGCTTAGTCAATTAAAGTTATTAGAATACAAAGGCTGTCTCCCTATTTTCCTTGATCAAAAATTATATTAAGCATAGTAAAAAAAAAAATTTTGCTTCTATCATTTGGCTTGTGCAGCACCTGCCTTTGAGATGATTCTTTCCACAGTTATTTAGTCATGAAGTTATTCTAAAAGCTAATTTTGAATTAAGATTAAAAGTCCAAGCTGATTCGTGGAATTGCACTGCAATTTCAATCTACGTTTTTAGTTTAAAAAAAAAAGATATTTAGTAATGCTGCCTTATAGGATTCCCAAGGGCTTTAGTTAAAGAGGGGTTTTTATCAGTGAAACAAAAGCAATGAAGATGATTACAGTGGATTCTACAGAAGTTGAAAGACACAGCCCATTCACATGACCAACGTAGGAAGAATATTTTGAATAGGAATGGAGTGCACGAGATAGTGCTCAAATATGAGTAAGTGGGAGCTCTAAACCTCTATGAATGACAACAAATAAGTGACTTTCTACCTTCCTCTTTACCTGCACCAGCCCAGCATTCAGTTGATATGGCCAATACGGCTCTGTGGCACTGTTCTATTAATCTGGAAAAGTGTGAGAAGATGTTATGCTGCTGTGTAAAATACAGTTGTGTAGGCTGCGTACGATAGTACATGCTCAATCACTTTTCTACTGTGTAGGAGTCAGTTCTGCGAGAGCGGTATTGTGTTAGGTAGAGTGCTCATGTCAGGCTCAAAGGCCTGGGCTCTGTTTCTACCTGTGTTACTGACCTGCTGACCTTGCTTACCCACTTCACCTCACAGCTCTGCCTGCATGGGCTGATGATGATTATTCCCTTTTAAAGGGCCTTGAGTGGGCAATATTTTATAATGTTATTGTTGGAAAGAACTCCTGAATACTTGCATTTACTCCCCTGAGGATTATTCCTCCACACTTTTAAAAGAAATACAAAAATATCCATAGTCTATTGGAAATCCTAAGGTGTGTAAATTTTCACTGATTTGCAGATTAAAAGTCCTTGTGAATCCTGCTCTTTTCCTGTATTTGTAGTCTGCAGTAAACCTCACCTATCACTAGGCAACTGCAGACACTATTAAAGAGGAAACAAGAGCGTATGTACCTGGAGACACTTGGAAGGTGCTATKAGCCAGTGACTAGAGGTCTGAAGTGAGAATATATATTCTTCAGTCAATTCATCTGTCTTAATTTAGGTATGTGAAAGTTAAACTCCTAATTATGAGCTAGTCATCCTTGGCTTCCCTAGGAGGCCTGCAGGAGGCAGTAACATTTGTAACAGCCAAAATAGTATGTAAGAAGTTCCTCCATCTGGAAATACATGTCATTCTAAAATAGGTGCCTAAGACAGATCACATGAATACCCTATGAAGGAGCCCCRTATCTCTCTTTCCTTTACTGAAGAAGTCTAGAGAGACTATTTGTTAGGTGTCTGGAGTTAGGTGAGCTGTTATCATCTTTGTGTGTGATGTTGGGCCTGTATCTTTGCCCCTCTCATCCTTCATCCCTACAGAACAGATGGTTTTCAAAAGAAATCTTGACTTTTGCTGTATGTTTGCCTAGTATCTTAGTGAGCACTATTCTCATTCAGAGCTTCAGAACAGGGCTGTGTTATTATTATTACCATTGTTGTGGTTGGAATGCAAGGATATTTAGCAAAATCATGCTTTGATTTGTCAAAAGGAAGTATTGGCAGTAGGACTGTGGAGCCATTCAGCTAGTACAAGATACTTTGTCTTGGGCAGGGGTACAGAGTTCCCAAATGAGCCCTTCCTTCTGCATCCACCCCTAATCGTACTGGAGTGGTTGGGGAAGGTACTTCATGTAAATATCCTTGTTCAGTCCAACAGTTCAGATTACTCACAAAAACATTAAGAAAAAGAAGAGATTTTCCCCCTCAAATCTGCTCACATAGCCAAGTTGAGGCTTTAATCGTTTTAGGACAAATTTTCTTGTTTTATAGCATTGACTGCAGAGGATAGATTAAAATCATGTTGGAGGGAGCAAACATGCAGACATAGGAAGAGCTTATAAATACTTTGCATTGTCAGTTGTTAAAGCTGTGTCTGGTGGGATGCCCTGGACAACAACTCAGTTTCCTGTGGTATTATTAATCAATGGCACATTATGCTAAATGGAGAGCAAGAAGGATTCTCAGACCCAAAGATATGACAGCATGAAATTGCTCTCTCTGTTTCTCTTCCAATAAGAATTACTCACAATGGGTAGTATCTTAACTCTGGGATAACTTGGGGGCAGAGTAAGACAAGGCAGAGCCTGATGCAGAAGGGGAATGTTTTAGCATGCCTCTAAAGATGAGGGCAGTGTGCTCTGCAGTGTTGCCTCCTGACCTGACCCTTTCCTTTATTTAGCTCCTTCAGGAGCCTGTAATGCCTTCCTAAGGAAGACAGGACATTGAGGGGGAGAGTGAAGAAGGATAGTGCATATTTGACATTCAACATGTAATCAGGATGCAGCCTGATTTAAGCTGTCTATTTAAGCACAGATTTAGTGGGAAAATGAAAAAATGTAATGTGACTTAGATCATTGGTGAAGTCTGTGTTCTTGTAAGACAAAAAGCCAGCAACTGATTTGAAGAAAAAAATCATAGAAACTGTTTTGAAAGGGTCTAGATGCTGTCTTGTGGCAAGGTTCATCTAGGAGTTATACTGGAGGGACAAGTAGGCTTCTGAGAAATAAGTTAATCACCATGGTTGTTCTATGGAAGGTTGAAGGTAGAAGATAGGAAGAACAGTCAATTTCTTCTTTGAATTTATCTGTAAATGAAAATGCTAGATGAAGCAATTTTAAATCCTGTTACTGAACTGAAGAAGTATGTATATCTGTATCTTCTTGCTGCCTTAACTGATGAATTAAGTAGCAGCTAAAAGCCCTGCCTCAACTGAAGAGAATAAATTGTAGCATGATGTGCCGTCCTATTTTGGGGTTTAGATGGCAGCTGAAGAAATTATTAGGAATGGGATTTGGGTCACCTATTTAGCCATCCAAAAGCTAAATATTTCGTCTGAACTAATTGGTTAGATTTCTGTTACCAATGTTAAGAAACACACTCCCAGAGGACAGTTCACCCCATCTGTGTTAGGGCAGATAGACCTGCATTCTGGAGGAACAGTAAGCCTAAACTGATCCTGAATGTCATAGAATAAATTTAGTTAGGAAGGGACTTCTTGTGGCAATCAAGTTCCACTTCCCATGGCTTCAAAGTTAGAGCAGGCTGCTCAGGGCTTATCCAGTCAAATTTCGAAAATCTCCAATAATTGCTATTTCACAACACCTTTGGACAGCTGCCCAGTGTTTGACCACCCTTACTGTGAAAAATATTTTTTCCTTACATCCACCTTAAATTTTCATTGCTACAGCTTGTGACCACTCTTTCTCATGCTTTCACTGCAGCTCTCCAAAGAGTCTGTCCCCATTTTCTCTATTCCATTTGAAAAGATGGAGTTTCTATTTTCCTCACCAAGCTAAATAACTCCAGTTCCCTCAGCCTCTCGTTATGCTGCATCCCCCTAACCTTTTTTGGTGTCATTGCCTCAGTTTGTCAGTATCTGTCTGGGCCATCTCAAATTGAACACAGTATTCCAGATATGGTCTCACAGATACAGAGGAGAAATGATAATTTTTGACCTGTTGGCTATGCTCTTGCTAATGCAGCTCTGTATGCAGTTAACCTTCATTTCTGCTACACCTGCTTTATTTCTTGCACACTGAGAAGGACCACTCTTGTGTTTTAAGAAAGTTGCCCTTGAGGAACAATCAACTTTTCTGGGACCCTTTCCATTGCAAGGCAGCCTCCCTTAGAATCCTGCCTACCAGTTCTCTGAACAGGCTGAAGACTATTCTCCTGAAGTTCTGGATCTTTAATATCCTATTCACTTCCTTACTTCTAGAATGCTAAACTCTACCTTTTCATAGCCATTATAGCCATGGCTAGCATCATATCTCTGACCTGGGTTTCCTTATTTGTGAGTAGCAGGTTCAGTAAAGCACTTCCCCTAGTTGGCTTGTCCAACACCTATCTTGAAAAATTGTTCTTTATGCAGTCCTGCTGTCTCTCAGATTGCTTGTACTCTGCTATACTCCCCTTCTAGCAGATATTGGAGTGTCTGAAGTTCCTAACGATGACCTGGACCTGCAGTCATAACTTTGCTTCCAATCCAGTTCCTTTTCTTGGTTGGGAAGCCTGTAGCAGATACTCACCATGACATCCCCCTTGTTGGCCACCTTTCTGATCTTAACCTATAAGCCCCTGTTCCTTAGAAAAAACTGTGCATTCAAGATATTTCTTTGGGTGGACTGCAACCTTCCCACTCCATCTTACCTACCTGACCTTCTTAAAGAGTCTATATCCATTCATTGCAAGACTCCAGTAATGCAAGCCATCCCACTGTATGTACATCTGCAATGCCATCATCATCCAAGGCCACGTTCATTTGTATACAAGCATTTGAGATGAGCTTTCAGTTGTGCTGCTTCTCAAGGGAAGTGTAAGTGCCTCTCTCATTGCTGTGTCCCATGCATATGCCCTCTTCTTCCTGGCCTCCAGTTATCTGGGGGCTTTGATCTCCATCTCCCAATGGTCCCTTTTTATAGCTCTCCTCACAAGGCTACTGAGCCTGTTGCTCTTGCCCCACTTTGTCTCTTTTCATACCTCAAAGAGGGCCCTATGATCACAGAAGCCAAAGCCTGCTTATGACACTGGCTGCAAGGCCAGGAGTTGAGGAGTTGATACACAGAGTGTGCTGACTTTTGCCCAAACCTTATCCACAGAGCAGCAGATTTGAGACCGTCATCACCTGTGCCCCCTGCCCTTATGCTTCACTCTTAGAGCACTGTAATCATCCATGCAAGGTCTTCTTTGCAGCATCACTACTGCCCATGTGGATGAACAGCAAAAGGTTATACCCTGAGGACCAAAGGAGGCTCAGGAGTCTTTCCATGGTGTCCCAATTCTAGGCCACAGGGAAGCAGCAGATGTACCAAGATAGCAGGTCTCATGTCTGATCTGTGGCAGAGTCACATAGACCTGTCTTTTGTTTATCTCAGTCTTTAAGAAAAGGTGCAAGCTTCTCTCATTGAGCAGGTACATCTGCACTACTCACAAATGGGAAGGCACACAAAATTATCAGTTTTTGTGGCAACTTATTGACTAGCAGCTCTCAATGTTAAGCTTTTGAAACCACGTTACCTGCAGAGCCTACCGATGAAACTACAGATGCTAGACCTGTGGGGAAAAAGTTCATATTAATTCAGAGATATCACAGTCACTGTCATGTGGCCTCACCTCTGTGCCTGCACCATGAGAGGATGGAGGAAGAGCAGGTATGGTAATACAAACTGTAAGCTTTACAGTTGCTTCAACTGTCATAGGGAAAAAGCAAAAAGTTGCCATAACCTAATCACCTAGAGCAGCCTTCAGTAAGTCCATAACTGACCCTGGGCCTCTTCATGCAAAGTATCTGAGTGGTGATTAAAGCTATCCATCTGCACCGATGTCAAACAAGCAAGCTCCCTGAACGTGGACAGAACATTGCAGAATCATTCCCCTTGTGAATAAACAAAACTGGAAATATATATATGACTTGTTTGCTGCCAAAAAAGTGTGTGTATATATATATATACATAAATATATATGTGTGTGTGTGTGTGTGTATAAAACCATGCATACAAGTTTCCTCAAATTAGAGAAAGAGTTCTAAACTTCTAGGCACAATTAAAAAGTTCACATCATTCTTTCTAGCACCTGTTGTCTTCGTGTCTGCAGAGTAAGAGATTCATGCTATAAACAGCCATTCACCATTGACAAGTGAAAGGCATTTCTACATGGGAAGAGTAAATACTAAAGGCCAGCAAACTGCCTCTTTAATTCATAGACATTTCTAAAGGTTCTATATTCTTTTTCTTCTGCAATATGCAAACGTATTTGAAAGAAATTCAAAAGAATAAATGCAAAAGGCAGAAAAGAGTGACCTCAGAGAAGTCCGTGTCTTATCACACTGCACAGAGCTGTGTATCAAACATGTGTGTTCTTAAAAAAAATGCAAAATGGGAAAAAAAGAACAAGAAAAAGAGGAGGAGGAAAGTATTTATTGTCTTAATCTCTCTCAGACATATTTCATGTTCTAGGAATAATTTCCCCCATCATTCCTGATTCATGCAACTGCTGTTTTATTTTATATTCACTAAAAGGCAAGGGCAAATGGACGCCCGCACACTATGAAAAAGATCTAAATACTGAAAATGTAGAAATAGATCGTAGTACAAACTATTCCTAAAAATATCTGCTTCTTGAAGTTGTGGAGATTTTTTCAATCTTGGTAATTCTGTCTGCGAGCTTGGCTGGAGAAGTCCATGACATTCACAATAGACAGTCAGTTTAAGAGCAGGAATGATTTCCCAAAATAAATATATTTTCATTTTGGTATATTCTCCTTCATAACGAACAAGTATTCCTATTACACTTGTAACGGATGCTTTCTTCGTTCTTATTGGCTTGACTAATATTTTGTAAGAAAGAGACAGGCTGGTGAGGAAAATTTGTGGGTACAGAAATAAGACAGCATAGCAGTAATGTGGCTATAGAAATAGAAGACTTCTCCATGCCATCTTCCACAAGCAGCATAAACTTTATCTAACAAAATATTCTCCAGCAGTAAAAGATCTGATTCTGATCTCACTTCAGTTTTACATTGGCTTTGCCATTGATTCTGAATTACTAGTATAACTGTCTTCGGAATCAAGTTCAAAGCTTGTGACTGAGGAAATATAAAGAAACAAACTAATTCTGAACATTCTGCAATATATGATTTTCCTTCAAAAATAATGTATTCCTTACACATAAATTGAAGCAGTCAGATTTTGCAGTGATGGGAGATGGGGAGATTAAATGATCTCCAGAGGTCCCTTCCAACCTCAACCATTCTGTGATTCTGTGAGATAGTCTGAAGCACCTAAGCAGCCAAAGATAGACAATTACTTATTAAGACTTTGCATTGTCTTCACACTTYGTTTTATTTATGTGCACTCCAGTGTATTTCACCAGGTGGTACAAATAACAAAAGATGAATGTAGCAGAAACAGTGTAGCTGTATGCACAAGGTAAATGGATGGAGAGACAGAAGACCTCTCTTTATTAGCAGCTCTGCTACTAATGTGTTATGTGACTTAAGCAAATCTGCCTTGACTCTGAGGAGCAAAACTCCTTTGAAAACCAGAATTAAAAGCAAGATGCTCAGAACCTCTAAATATCAGATTAGTTTTTTCGATGCCTTGTTTTTCTTTCTACAAAATGGAGATAAGTCCAGCTTTAGATCTGTATTTTTCTAAAAACCATGTGAAGTGCTAGCTGTTACTTGGCGTGATTATTATAATTCATAATGTGTAATCCCAATTGATACTATATTGTCTACAAAAATACCTCACATACTATATGTAGCTAAATGTTGTATGCTATGGAGTCCCCTGGACAAATTGTTTGTATTCTATTCTTGTTACTGGTTTTCTCTTAAGCCTCACTTGAACTCTGAGCATCCCTCCATTTTGTTAAAATGAGACGTTGCAAACATACGTGAAATGATCTCATCTGGAAACAAAACATTCTTCTTTTAGAATCTAACAACCAGATAAATGTTCAAGCTCTAGTAACCATTCATTAAGCTCACAACTTGCTTTGAATCAAATATTCGATGCAATCAGTGTGGATGCCAGAAGGAAAAAGTCAGAGAGATGTACACATGTGCTTAAATTTAAGCACAACCTGAAGTGCTTAATGAAGAGGAAGGAACCAAAGCTTCAAGCTCTAAACATCAAACATTTCAAGCAGATGTATTAGTGATAACGCAAGTATGTGATCTGCTTCTCTGCTCCCACCACTGCTTCTAGTATATTCTAACATCTTGGGAAACCATACTGAATGGGCAAAGTAGAGAGCCTACCTGTTAAGAAGTGCTGCTTCTTTCTTTTTCCTATATGTTACCATTTGTAACATGCAGGAGCCTCAATAAGTTTCTGTGTAGGCTCTTAACTTCCATGAAATCATAACTCTTTGGAAGTCAGGCACTTAATTATGAGTTACAAAACACTAACCATTGAAATCGTGTTGAAGGCAATGGGACTTGGCTAGTTTTTACTTAGGCTGATTCTACTGTTCAAGACATTTCTTGAACACACTAAACAATATAGTAACTAATTAGTCTCCATTACTGGACTGAAGCTGTGAGAACCCTTAAATACTCTTCTAGTGTCTTAATTAACTAAGATGGTTTGCATATTCTCCCTTTCTTTTTCTTCTCTCTTAAAGAAGTACATTTATCTCTGCTTGACATACATTTCTTCAGCAAATTTCCATACCAAACAATTTACCACACACAGGTGTTAGCAGCTAGCTGTGAAATCACCTGATGGACTCTAGCTTAGCTGAAGTTGTTTTACCACTCATAGCACCAGCTTGCTATTTTGCACCTACGTGGAGTTTGCTGTAAACTACCTAGAAAGTGTTGCTCCAAAGTACTTGAAGAGCTAGGGGCACTAATTTTGAGTTTAAAGACCCTCTGAAAGAGTGTTATTTTAATGGCAAAAGCTTCCGACTAGCTGGATTACTTARCTTATGTCTGTCCAGGGTGTAGAGGTCAAAACCATTCAAGATGTGCAAGGTCTGGTTATGCTTATCTGTTACAATAGTAAAGAAATGTACATCACTACTTTTTAAATTTATTATTTTTTTAGATTAAGTTTGGCTCCCTTTGTAGACAATAAATATAAGACCATAAACACCTGAAAATACACAGACACAGCCAACTGAAGAGAGATAAATTCCAAAGTTCGTATGGATTTTGCCATATTGTCAATGCATCTTTCCCAATTTTGGTGTAATGTCAGCTAAAACTTTTTTGGTTGAAGTTGTGAAGAACTATCTTAATGTCTCCAGTAACTCCATTTATGAATTTGGCCCTGAATATTTTCACTTTTTTCCATGAGAAGTTACTAGCTCAGTTTGGTTCTATTTTTCCTACGTTGTCTACACTGTCTGTTATCGTTAGATGTTCTATTGTAGGATTTTTCTGCTTGATTTGACTTATATTTAGAGAATCTTCAACTTAATTTCTGATTTTTTATGTCTGACTCTGAGGTGATCCTTCCCGCTCGTTGTTTCACCAGTTCTATGTTTCCAATAACCTCAGAAATAAGTTCTATCAAAATTGAATTTTACTTAAGTGAAACATTTTCAAAATTGAATTTATAACGCTTAGAGTTGAGGGTTGAGGTATTTTAACTTCATCATGAATTTGAGCAAAACGTTATGAATTTTGCAAAAAGTGTAATTCTGGAAGTGTATTTCATAAACAGGCAGTGTGCTTGCCTCAGTCTTTATCTAGTTATTCTCCTTCCTTTCAACCTCATAAAAATTGCAGATCCCTTGGGGTTTTCAGTCATATTTTGATTATGCCTCAGATTAACTACTCATTAACTGCTCATTTTTTTTTGGTGAGCTTCAAAGGTTAGTATTCACAAACATTAGGAATTGGGAGCTCTTGCCTGTTTGATGTTCATGATATCCACAATGTAAAGCTATTATATATTGACAATAAAGGACCAAAAAGAATGTCAGCAGATCACCAATTTAAAGTGCTGCAGCTCACCTGCTTGATTTTGCGTTAAGTGGATGAGGGAGCGAAGACAAAGAGTTGTTCCCTGGAAGGTTGGTAGGAATGGCAGTGGGGATGAGGTGAGGGAGCACCTCAGGATGGGAGTGGGGAAGGGTAATCACATTGGCCAGCAAAAATAGATCTGGAGGAAAATAGCTATCCACAGGTGCTTACGAAGTGCAATTGTGGGTTTTGCCAAAATGTTACAGTTGTGTAAGGTCACATAGTATGATTTTATCAGGACTGGGGAGAGAATGCAAACACCTCTGACTTGTACTCTACAGCCAATTAACTCAGCTTTGAGAGCAAGTGTTCTCAGCAGTATGCACTGGCTTGTTGTTTTAACAACATAAGCATCTTAGGATGAAAGCATGATGGGATGGTATCTCCCTAATATTTTAATATCTGAATAGCTAGCCCTGCTGTCCTAACTTTACTATGACAGCTGGCGCTCAGGGAACAAGTGGGTTCAGGCTGAAGCATGCAGAAAATTCAGACTTGTGTCCCCAGTTTTCCAGCAACTCTTCTGCTAGAGCATCTGTGCTGCAGGCCCGCATTTCTTAAGTGTCCACATTCCTCTGAAGT
Source organism: Rhea americana (assembly GCF_003343005.1). Lineage (NCBI taxonomy): Eukaryota > Metazoa > Chordata > Aves > Rheiformes > Rheidae > Rhea > Rhea americana. Next base: position 4,230,662 of record NW_028186823.1, on the reverse strand, counting down.
AAAATGAAATATTAGGCATGCAACTGATACTTTGGAAGGCACTTTCTCCTTATATTTGCTTCTAGTGTATGGTGACAGAGATTAACAGAGTTGGTAAGGGCATGTGCTCCTGTTACTATCATATGTAAACAATCCAAAGGCCTTTCAGAGGAGTAGTTAGGAAAACATCGTGAATTATGCAGTGGATTAATTCCGGGAAACAGTTGTACCCTGTCAGAGGTTAATACTAAAAGCCTACTTCATAGCTATTATTTCAGGATTGCTGGGTTTTGTTGCTATGCCAGTCTTTCATAAAGAATGTGGAAGATTTTGAATAAAATACATCTGAATTTGTCTCTAAAATGTTTGAGTAGAGTCTGAATGTAGTAGGTTCTAAACAAAGCCTTTTTAATTAAAATAAGCATAAAGTAGGGAGGTGAGGATGATAGAAAGATTCTCCAAAGATTTCCCACTCTTTTCCCCATTTCATATATCATCCAAAAGATCGTGATAGAAACAATTCCAGAGTTTAGGAAGAAAAGGTAGGTTTTTTTCCTGGGTGATCCCTCCTGCTCCTCACTGCTCCAACAGATTTAGAACAGTGCATACCTACCTGAATTTGGGCCTTAAACAGCTGTGTTTTGGTCTGCCTATTAAAACCAGATATGTCCTTTGTTGTGGGCTGCTTAGAGGACATGGGCTTATGTCTTTCAATGCAAATTAGAAATGATATAGAGAGTGAGCTTATTACAGGGAAGCCAAAGGCAAAAAATATCCAGTGACAGTTGACTGTGCCTTGCAGTCAGGGCTTCAAACCTTGGTGGGTTTCTAGGTGTTACTGTAACCAGTAAGTGCACCCTGTATTTGTCTCATGCTCTGTTGTTAAAACTTTGTGTTTCTTTTTCCAGGTACCTTGTTTTCACTCGTAGTTGTGATGTATGTCATCTGGGTCCAGGCGATGGCTGATTTGGAAAACTACATAAATATGAAAAAAATGGAGTGCCCAGACTTTGCTGTTTATGTACGCTATGGCTGGTCTTTCATGCTGGCTCCTATAGGAGTATTTTTTGCTTTATTAGCAGGAATGCTTTTCTTGTTAATAGGACGTACCATTTATTTGCACTCAGACTAGTCATACCTAGCTAAAGGGAATACTGGAATCGTAGTGAGATGTCATGACAATTTAAAACTGGAATTTTATACATTATTACCGTTACAGCAATCCTAAGTATGCAGGCACACTTCTGGAATTTCTTCTGTTACTTGTTTAAGGGTAAAGGACACAAAAGCTCAATACAGGGAGAAACAACCTTCAGCCCTAGCTAGCTTCTTTTAATTCTTTAGAAAATGCACACATAGTTTTCCATGCAGTACTATTAGTAGCATTAGATAATTTTGCAAACAGAAGAAGGCAAAAATATTCTGCAACCAAAAGCCCAACATAAAACGGGCCAAATAAAGATTTTATACATTTGTTTTTTAGTATTTGTCTTGTACTTCTGCTTGTGGAGACTGGTGCAAGATGGAGAGAAAAAAAATATTCACACACAGTAATTCAATCCATCTCCTCTCCTGTTTTCCACTACTTGCCTTAGCTTTAATACAAGCAAACATGTCTGCACTTAAAAATAGAGTGCAGTTGTTCATGTGGCATCCATGTGAAGAAGGCAAGAAGGAAGACAGTTTCAGTGAACAGCAATTTGGTGCTAGTCTGTACATGTAAAAGCATAACTGCTTCTATTACATGCTTTTCTGTATGCATATGAAAGATGTATACTTTTATAACCTGAAATCCGTGTTTGTTTGTTGCATGATTCTGTAAGCCAAAATGCCATAGTTAAAGCACTAGCTAAAGTTATGCCAAAATTGTTCTTTGAATTATAGTGTTCATATTTTAATCAAGTTTTAACACTTCTATTTTTGGATGGAATAATTGACTTCTCGGATACACATTTTCTTGGTTGTGTAGATTTAAGTAGAAGGGGAGAAAATGTAAAATGATGTTTTTATTAAAAAGGATTTATTGTGAAAACAATATCCAGACCATGAAAATATATATGTTTTATGTAGCTTTCGTTTTCCTAAATATTAAAAATCTGCATTATAGACCAAATCTTGCTTGCCTACTGGCCATCCCAATAAAACTAATTAAAACAGCTAAGACAGCAGAAGSAGAAAGATTGGATTCTGTATTGTAGTAGTGGCTGGTGTATGTACATGCATATGTATGGAAGATGGGGTGAAGATGCGACTATATGCATGGTATGGAAAAGTAGGGGTGATGTATTAAAAATTTGGTTATTTGGCATTGTGCCCAAGTTGAAATAAAATCCATCTGAGAGTGTAGTTTTTCACTTTGTAACTCAATGAAGAGTAGTTTGGGATAGATGGAGAAAAATAAAGACTGCATGTTGGTTTCTTCTTGTGCATAATGCTTAATTCCACAGCCGTTATGAATACTAAAAGCATCTCTAAAAGGCAGGAAAGGAGTGCCCACCTAGAAGATGTGGTGGGCTAGATTGGCTGTTGCTTCCATTTCAGGAGCTTTTGTGATTGGAAGATTTCCAGAGTTCCCTGCTACTTGTTTATTTTTCCATCATCAAGATTAGCTCTATGCATTATAGAACAGGAAGACAACAAGGGGAGGGAGTATGAGGTTTGGAATAATTACCAAATCAGAAAAATATTTTTATTGGCAGCTAACATAGTGTTTTTAATTACAGTGTCAGAGAGTATGATGGGTGAATTTTAACCAAATATTCACAAACATATATATGAACTCCATATAAATGATAGCCATCCGGAGAACATTAAGATTACACTATAATATGCTTGGTTAGTCAGGAAATGCTGAAATTAACCCTGCCCCTTGTGCATATGGTATTATATTCCTACCCTTAATTACACAATCACATACTGTTTCTCAAATAATACAATCTGTTGGTATTTACCCCCTTTACAGTCTAGGTTACTCACTGGCAAATGCAGAGGTAAATTCAATAATCAAGAGTTATTTGACTAGGTATCCCTCCCAAACCCTGTCTCGTTCTCTGCAGGGGAGAGTCCTTCTCCATCAGAACTTAGGTCACTTTCTTGCAACTTTTAGAAGTTGTAGGAATTGAGAGGTGCCTCAGAGCTGGACTTCTTCCAGCAAACCTAACCATGTGTGCAGTGGCAACTAATAAACTCTGCAAGGAATGAGGCAAAGGCTCCCATGGAGCCCTTAATTCAGCCCATGTGCATCTTCAGAGCTCTTTCCATTATGCATCTAAATTAGCTACACTCTATGTGCAATGCAACCTCTCTCTTAGAGAACCGTTTGGGTCAGGCTGCAGACATCATGGTCACGGAAGATCGAAGGTGTTTCTGAGAGTTTCCTTAGAAACTTCAGGAAGCTTTTCTGGTGTCAGTAGAAATTGCTAAGTACTCATAAAGTTTTCACCCAAATTCAGACTTCTGACAATATTCTGTAGCTCTATCAATTTACTTTAACTGGATATCATCACCTTCTCCTAACGGTAGAGCTGAAAGACAGGTTCCTTCTGAAAAGAGGGTGGACAGGTTGCTTGCACACTTCAGTACACATATATAGTCAGGCAAATCATGTAGCTCTTGTAGATCAGGATTTTGGGTTGATGGTGCTGAGTAAGTATTTCCATATAAACATTATCTAAAAGCATAGTCTAAAACTTGGTCCTCTGATTTTGGAATGGCTTTGTAAGGTCTCCAGAAAGACAGACCAGCTAAAGAAACTCACTCTGTGGCATTCTGCCACATACACTTTTGTCTAGAAAATCCTTGGTGGTGATGCAGGTGTTTTCATGATTAGAGCTGAGTAAAAGATTGTAAAGGGGATTAAATATTATAATCAAAATATTCTGTGAAACTGGTCATAGAACTGTGTTCCTCACAGACATATAGAGCTTTTGGTTTTCTTTTTTTAATTGCCCAGTTGGCTCAAAAGCCCATTGTAAAATCAAAAAAAAAAGAGAGATTTTTTGAGGAATGCGTTTGGAAAAAAAAAAAAAAAAAAAAAAAAAAAAAAAAAAAAAAAAGACCAGTTCAGCCACCCGCACAATGACGAACTCGTCCAGTGCAGATACTGTGAGGACTGTGACTGCCTATGAAGGAAGCAGTGAGAAAAAATAGGTGGTGGGGAAAGAAAGGAGGGAAAGAAAGGAGGGCAAGCATTCCCCCGTGTGCAGCTGTTGTGTATTCCAGGGGGATACAATGACACAATGTGGCAAGGGCAGCTGCAGACAAAAATGGGCAGAAAAGGATTTGCCCTTAGTTAATCCTTGTTACACACTGGGGTGGCTGCTGGAAATCTCACTGGATCTGATCTTCATGAAATATGTGGTTGCTGATTAATGTTTACCTTAGTGAGGTAAAGCAAAGTTCTTCTCTGAGGAAATGCAAAACAAAGCCTGCTGTATTTCTCTGCAGGGTGCCTCTCTGCTGCAACTGAAACTGTAATGCGCTAGTAAACTGCTAATAGGAGAATAGTAAGTAAWATCTGTGCTGCTTTCCACATTCTTGGAAAATCCTAACTGGCTGCAAAGTACCTTGCACTTACTATCTTTTAAGAAGTCATATCAAACCTCTTAAAGGAGCGATTTACGTTCTAATAGAGCACCTGGGTTTTCCTCTGTCTCTCCTGTTCCTGTTCGTACTGTAGGCAGTGTGATTTCCAAGACTAGATAAAAATATGTTCACATGAGATTCTGCTGTGTTAGCCTAGAGTAAATCGGGATTTGTTGTAGATGGTAGAGATACTGAAACTGAAAACAGAAATCAGTCATTTGTAATCAGAAGTGTCACAAGGGATGAAGAATCACAAGTATTTACAGTACCACTTTTCCTTCATGTTCCCAGTTTAAACTGGTCTGTCTAACCAATCCAAAATATTGCTGTTCCTCCCAGGGGACATATGGATAATAGTGAACAGGAGACTAGCGGATTTGAAATGAAGGAAAGGAGAAATGAAGGGTTGGTAGGATCTCCTGTGTGCAGGATCACCTGCATCTGATTTTTCTCTGCATCTGTAAGAGCGCAAATGTGTCTCACACTGTGCAGCCAGGCTTCACATTTCTCTCCAATGGGGAGTGCCTGGAGCAGAGCAATGACCCTACAGGAAAGTCACACCAGGTTATTTGCTGTAATTGAAACTCCTGAGCCTATCTGTAGCTTATCTGATCCTAAAAACTGTCAAGGATGCCTTTTGTACAAACCCAGGGGAGCATGTACATGCAGAAGGTGCCTTTCACATTGAGAGGCAGCCACTTTGACCTAGGCTGCGGGAAGGAGATGGTTTCAGCAATGGTACTCCACATTTGGCACATCTCTCCTCCCTACCCTGTGCCCTGGATCCCCACGGAGACATTCTCCAAAATGACCTGCATATGATTCGAGTATTAAACTGGTTAAGGAGAAGGCCTTAAATTAATGCCTCTTTAGGATGAAAACACATTTAAAACAGAAGGAAACCTAGCAAGATAATGAAAAACGTTCCCCCCCTCCACTTCTATCCCACATCAGATTGACTTATCCTCTGTTATGTGGCTTTACTTTGAAACAGATCACTCTCATTGCAACACGTTTAATGCTGCCAGCCACCACATGGTTATTTGGCAGCTATTTAAAGCTCAGATCATATTACTCTGTCRCAGTGCTAGGCACCCATGTTCCAACTGGTATACAACTGATCTAAAGAGAAATCAGCTTCAGGTTTTGTTCCCTGAAATTAAACGTGACGGCATGATCTCTATGATCCTTTTCCCCTCCTTTTCTTCTTCCTTCCTTTTTTTTTTTTCCTGTGCATTATTACTTTTTGGTACAGCGTTTTGCTAGCACCACAGGGGAAATTCAGTTAGGTTGTCAGCCTGATATAGTGTATTATCAGACGCGTTAGCTTTTCCTCCCTCTTACATTTGCTTAAGAGCTTATAAACCACAGAGAATAAAAAGTGCTAAATAGAATGAAATGACCTGTCAAGGGTAGATATAGTATTTGTGAATGACTTAAAAAAATTCCACCAGCTTCAAGCACTGCAGTCTCACTGACTCTCTGTGCTATCTTGAAATTTGGCATCTTTCTTTCTTCCCCCCAAGTAAAGTGCTTTGATGGTCATTGATCTTTGATGATTGCTTCTTGAAAAGGACTAATTTTGTCTTCCAAATTAAGCCCAGGCCTAGATTTTGTAGCAGGAGAGGTAGCGATTATGAGATAGGAAATAAATTTGAATCCTGCTCTTAATATAATGAACCTAATTTTGAATTTTACAAAACACTGAACAAAGTCAAGACAAGCAACTCCTAAGAAGAATTAACCAATAAATGCTTTACCCTGCAGGGAATTTAATTATTTTATTGATGGAGAATGGGAGAATTTTGCATGTGAAGTAGAGCAACTGATCTCAAACCCAGGTCATTGTTGACTCCAATAGATGTACTGAACTGAAGAGCTGGGGTGATCAGATTGCATTTAACCTCTCTCAGGAAACGTAGGACAGTGCTGTACCCAGAAGCACCAGTGAAACAGTGGGTATTGATAAGGAAACTAAAATTTTGAATGTAATCCCTCTTCCATTCTTTTTTCTTTTTTCTCTTTTTCTTTTCCCAACAGCTAAGTCAAAAGCCTTCTTCAGGCTTTAAAGCTTTACTCTGAACTTTGAATAGCACCTTCAGTTTTCCAGTATGTTCCTGGGACTAGTGCTGAGGTTATACCATAACTTGTTTCTTTGGCACGTATATCACACACTCCAATGCAAAGAGCACCGCTTTCAGCCTTTCTCGAGGAGCAGGCTTTATGAAAGGAAGTGTTAAGGCTCCCTCTGAGAGCGTCTGTGCTTCAGCGCACGGGTGTGCATATGCCACACACACAACAGCCCCTGGTTAGTTGTTTTTAGACCAGCGTGCAGAACTACGTGAGCTGCTTCAGGACCCGCTGAGGGGTCCGGCCTCAAGAGTGTATGGACAAAGCTTAACACTGTAAGCTGTAGCTTCTGCACTGACTCTTCAGAGATGTCTGCATCGTGATGTAGCATAGACGAATCTTTAGCTCTAAAACGTTAGCGCAAGAGTTGGACTCTATCAGCTGATAGAGACCATACTGTGGTGGGCAACAGAGCTGGCCAGAGAGAGAAGAACGGAGTATGCTCTCTGCCTTACCTGCAGAGACAAGGCCAGCTGTGTCAGTATTACAGTCCCATTGCTGTGGCTCCACCTTTGCCTATAGGAAATGCTTGCTTTATTTTTAAAGTTGCACCATACACAATTAATTTGTAGGTTCCCCAAATGTTAGCTGTTTTTGAGGATAAGAGTCTGGTGGGAACAGAGGTTGATACTCATTGATTGCAACTCTTCAGTAAGATTTATATAATAATGTGTAGAAGCCCTGCAGAGTCTCATGTATCACCGGAAGATTTCTAATAGAAGTGCCCATTTGGTTATCATCTAAACGTCTTTTCTAAAGAATATCTAAAAAAGCTCAATGATGGTAAAAGATRKAGCTGTGATGGAGCAATTTAACCAAAAGGRTTTGGCCCATGCYAGGTTTGTAACACATCCAGATTCTSCTGAAGAAGAGTGCCAAAGATGTAGTTTTAAGTGGAAAAAAGACACGTTTACTATGCAGACTTCTGAACTACTTCTTCCAGCATAAAATTTTACAAAAGACAAACTAAACTAACCTTGTGGGACAAGGATGTCTGCCTACTGCTTCCTCTGTGAAAGAGGAACTGCAACATATATCACATTTATAGAGATTTCTCTTTAYGCTTTAGCATAAAAGGAGATACAGGTAATATGCACGTCACCTCATGTAAGCCATAGCCTATATATTTTAAATGGAATGGAAATCCTGTCAGCTGATGCCTGTATTTGTCAGCTCGGCACTATTCATTCTTACTCAAAGCAGACCAGAGGAGGGAGGAAGAAGAAAGCCRGTGATTTTTTGGAGAGGGGAATGTTTACAGCTGGATATTCCCGCGGTGAGGCTTGCCACAGACACATGGACGTCAGAAGCTCTGTGTTCGTGGTAGGCATGTGGGGAGCGAAGGCCGGAGGGAGCAGCAAGGAGAACGTGGGTGCAGCCGCGCAGGGTGGGAAAGGGGCACGGAGCGCTCCTGCAGCCACGGCGAGCCGCTGGCCGCTGGAGGGCTTCGTCGCACCTTCCGAAGGAGAGCTGCAAGCACACGTGGGGCTGTGGCAAAGCTCAGCTGGAGCTGCTTACAAAGAAAAGACCACTGCAGATTTTATTATTGTTAATAATAGTATAGCTTTTCTCTTGCCTTCATGGAGCATTTGCTTTTAGCTCAAATATTATCCATTTAAATCTCTTCAGAGCTTAGATTGTGTTGGCCTAAACACAACTAAGGCTAATACGTTTAAACATAATTTACCCTTAACACAAGTCTTAAATTACCTTAATAACAGTGATTGCCATTTCTGGGACAAGACAGCCCCAAATGTTGTGCTAGAACCTACGGCCTACCAGACTCCTGCTTCTGGGGTTCTGCTCTGCTTTTTACTATAAACGAGTGCTTCAATGATTTCTTCCTTAAATAATTAGCCATGAGACTAATATAAATATTAATACATAATATACATATTAATAACAACAATACATGTTTTGTACAGTTTTATTCATCCACAGAGCTCAAAGTGCTTTTTAAATGAGGTCAGCACAATTAACCCTCTCGAACCACTGCTGTGAAGAATTTCCAGATGTGTTCATATCTGCTGTCACTCTGCATCAGCTGGTCAAATGGTCCCATTGCTAACACCTTTAAGCTAGGGCCAAAACCAAAAACAAAACAGCAGGAAGCCTCCATATTAGATAAGGTTTCTGGTCACAGAAGCTGCTGCTGTCTTGAAGGGAGGAAGAAAATAGCCTGGAAGCATTTGGAAACTGCCCTGCTGTGGTTAAAATGTTTTGGGATCACTGAAGAGCTCAAATGAAGAGGCACAGCAGTTGGCAAAAACTGGAAGAGGTAACAGTGAGAGGGAGAGGAGAGTTTTTTAAGTAATGTGCAGCATAAAGATCTGTCAAAATTTCTGAGATAGGCTCCTGCCCTTCCTTGAAGAAGAGCATTCCCAGTGATCTGGAAAAGGAGTGTGTGTGTGTGTGTGTGTGTGTGTGTGGGGGGGGGGGTTAAAGCTCTAAAAGGAGGCCTCCAATTTGAGAAATGTCTCTTCTTTCCGTAATCCCTCAATTTTTATAACATTTTCTAGGTATGACATTATACAAACTGCATAACTGACAAATCCTCCGTTTGCATTAGGTTTAAGTGGCTTCCCTCCCATCRCTCCTCACTGTTAAAAATACATTACAGAAATTACTATCCTGCCTCGGAAAATGTGTGATGACTCTGATGTCTGTCGTTTATTTCTAAAACATTTTGGCACTTTTCCTGCCAAGTTGTCTTTTCCCTTCAGCTCGGAGCGGGGGAAGGCAAAGTGCAGGGTGAGGGCAGGATTTTTCAGTCTCCCMGGTTATTGCACGCATGTGTTGCAGGATCACAGCCCACATGCCAGGCGCGATGGGATCTAACTGGCGAAGGGGAGCAGTGGAGAACGCAGAAAAAGCCACAGTTCAGGGCCGCCACATGACAAAGATTCACCCCCGCTTCCACCTCCTTGCCGCATGGGCTGAATTTGGCCCTCCGCACCCAGCGCTGCTTCGGAGGGGCTGCAGAGCTTCTCCAAGCGCTAGTCGTGCCGCAGAAATGCGTCTTCCCTCCGATAAGGGGGGGGAAGGGGAAGGCAAAGGGGGAGAGCCTGACTGCCGGAGACCCTCGGTTTCGCACGCCGCAGCCCCTGGCTGAGCGGAGCCGCGGCGGGGCCGGGGCGGGRGGAGTCTCCGCTTGACGGGCTCGGTTGCTCCCAGCAGGTGTCACTATGGAACGGGGAAACGCGATCTGCGGGCTGGGAAAGCGGCTGCCGGAGCCCCGCGCCGCAGCCAGAGCGCAGGCGGGGCAGCGGCTGCCGCGGCTGGGAGGGCAGCGCGGGGCCGCTGCCTCCAGGAAACTTTCATAGCGAGATCTGAAGCAGATGCGATTCTGCCCTCTGCTCCCCACCCCCAGCCCCCCTTTTCTTCCCCCCCTTCCACCGCAGCAACACTCATAGAGGATGTGAGGGGTGTTACGATTTTTTTTTGAAATATTCCCTAGAAATGAATTAGAGACACCCTGCTTCATGGATCSCTACCTTGCGTAGTAACACAGCACAGTGATGTGTAAAGTTTCCAGAACTGTTGGTAATTACTGATAAGCCCAGTTCATCTTGCAGTTACATACAAAGCTGGGTAAACAATGGGAGGAAAAAATTAATTAGAGCCCATGTTTGCTAAAGCTGGCTAGCGATTCCATCTGGTCACGTTTCTGCTCCTTTTATTCCCTGTGCACAAACATTTGGGTGGTCAGGTTTTGTTGGTGCTTAGGTGTGCAGGAGGCGCTTTGCTCTGTGCAAATAGTGCAAATAGTCCCAGGGCGTGGGCCCTTCTTTTCGGGCACTCACCTCTGCTCTGCCCTTGTGTTTGCAGCTGCGAAGGCGTTTGGAGGCTTAGGGAGGAGGTATTGCCTCTCCCAAGCRATACTGAGACGTCTCCACATCAGCAAGAGCAATGGGGAAAGGGGAAAGAGAAGAAAGCTGAGAATAGGAAAGAATAGGAAAGACACTCATCTAGAGACTTTTCATGTGAGTTTTGGCCTCAGAGTGCTCTTGTACAGTATATTGTCCGTGACAGTAAGCACAGCCTATGTGGAAGAGGCAGAAAGGAATTCAGCACCGTGTAGCAAACTTTCATTATGCTCTGGACGCATCGGCAGCACAAACACTGGGTCTGGCTTGGATTGTTTTGCTTGCTGGGAAAATTAGAGAAAATCCATTTCTAAGAGATTTACTCCAGCCTAAAATTTCCTGAGCGCTACTTCGCAACTTGCATCCTACCTGTGCTGCTTGTCCCTCTCCAAATCCTCATCAGGGACTCAGGCAACTTCTAGCTATTGCAGGAGACTGAGGGTGTCAGAAGGTGTTGCTGAGTCTCTGAAAATCATGTTCTCCTTCATGACTGATTGAACCTGTTCGCTGTGGTAGGTTTGATTCACTAAAGTCAAAGCTAGCTCAGCTTTGAGCAGGTGGTTGGACCAGATGACCTCCAAATGTCCCTTCCAGCCAAAATTATTCTATAATGTTATAGCTGTGCCCTATGGCAATGGAGTCCCTTTTACCTGTGCATGTCCTTGAGCAGTGAGTGCACTTCTGTTTTCTGCATATCATTGACCAGTTTTATGCAGTGACAATCAATGCCTGCTCTTCTACTCTGCCTTCTCAAAGCTCAGGGCTTCCATGTAGGAAGGCTGAATGTGACATCTCCTTAACTGATTATGGATCTGGTGTCCTGTGAATCCTCTATCTCAGCCTGAGAGAAACCCGGATAAATCTACAAATTAGGACCCTACTTGGTCAAAGTGAACAGGGAAAGTGTCTTAGTACCCTTGACCTCATCTCCTGCCATGTTCCTTTCTCTGAAGAGCTCCCTCAGAGTCAGTGCCTCAGTGATTTCTTCAGACTCTGCGAAGAGTAGAAACCAGTCCGGGCAATTACAGGGAAGCTACAAGGCCAAGTTCACCATGTCACACCTAGTCATATAGACGAAGCATAAATACAATTGAATGCATCGATTAGGAGAAACTCMAATGTCCTCATCCATTGTTTGCAAGGTAGAAGAAAAATGTATCAAGGGCAATGCGCGTCTTTGGCAAACAGCTTGCAGAGAGCACCAAACTGGCTTGATGTTTTGCTGGCAATAAATGATTTGGTGAGTCCTGGCATCTGCTTAGACTCATGATGTGTTTCTCCTCTTGTAAAGAAATGCTTGGCAGATGGATCCATAAAATCCTGCCCTTAAGTGCACCCTTTTATTGGTGTCGTTCGTGCGCTGGTGCACAAAGCTGTGTTTTATGGGCTGCTGGGAAAAGCTCAGATCAACGCTAATATGCTCTATTTTATCCATGATATTTTCAGTAAGAGAAAGAGTTCAAATGATAGGAAAACATGTATGAAGAAAATCAGACTTCTCATATAATTTCCTGCACTTTTGCAGAGATAGAACAACAAAAAGAAGGTCCTGGGCAGAGGCCTAATATCAGTCACTCACCCACTGGACAACATGCACGCTGTCTGACTTAGCCTGTTGGGTCTCCTCTTGGCCTCCAACCAAAGCAACCTGGCAGAGTGTTTCTAAAACAAATGGTGAATGTATGAGTGTAATTAAATTCTCCCCTCTCCCTATCTGAGCTACTGTTTGGGGGAAAAAAAAGTCATCCCTATGCTCTAATTTTTGTTTATTCTGAACACAGTTGCTGGATGTAAGCCATTCTAATTAAACTGCAAAGTTCTTTTGTAGAGAGCTCAGATGTTGCTGAAATCGATGTCAAGCGTTACACAAGTCTGTATCATTTCCACTGATCTTTCTAAATTCCACTGGCATAGAAAAGGAATTGCAAAAAAAGGAAAGAAAGGCCCAAGATCTGCTTACTGTTGCACTTCAGCTGTCCCTGGGGTCTTCATGGAATTTACAAAACCAGGAGAACAGTCTGACGCGGGGTGTCAGCTGGTGAATGTGGGTGGTACTTGGGCTTCAAATAAAGATTCTTTTAGAAATTCAGCTGAGGAGAAGAAAGCCTCCTTCCATTCCCAGAACAGCCCTTTCAAATTGGGGCCTGAATTTGGTACTATGGAGTGAGCAAATGGTCTGCAAGTTGTTTCCTATATGTAGGTTRGAGAAGTGATTCAGCTTTAATTTATATAATTGCACCCCACGTCCAGCAGAAAAACCCGAGATGCTTATGCTACGGATGCAGGAGGGTCTGGGACATCAGCCAGTCGAGCTGCGTGCACTTGCTCTTAGTCAATTAACAAGTTCAGGCTGCATATGTAATCGTCACTGCCTACAGTGCCAAGCAGCCAGTTGCCCTCAGCAGCTAATAATATAGAACTGCAAAGTACAGTTAATTAAACAGCTACAATTTATTCTATAATATGTTCCCTACATACAAAATGGCATGTAGTTTTCTGCCAGTGATGCGGGACACTGCTCTGAGGGTTGTTCCTCGTGGTCCTTGGCTCAAGTGCCAAGAGCTTCCTTCCCAAGTGCTGTGTGCAGGACTTTGGTCTGCGTCAGGGGCTAGTGGATGCCATAAATGGCACCAAAAACGTTATATTTTGGACTAGCGTCTTGCTAGTTTCTGGGTCAGAGCTTGATATGGTCTTTTGTGGTGTATTTTTGCCAACACTTACCTTCTTAATAAGAATCCTGAAGAAGATATGCAATGGCAGGAGACAAGGTAAGAATTTCAGTGTTCTAGGCTAGCGTGTGGACTTCCGTGGAAGTTCGTGCCAATTGTTCGTACTCTACCGAGCCAGTTACTCGTTCAGTGCCTTRAAATATTAGGCAGTAGTCTAATGCAGAGATTCTGCCTCAGCTTTGGTCATGCACAGAGGCAGGGAGCTATGTACAGAGGATTCATGGGAAAAGCTTTGCAAATACAAAGGGGTTTGTTTTAGAAGCTGCCGATGAGTCCCCTTTTACTGGAGATGTTTTTTAGACTATGCATCGTGCTGTTTGAAGGCTGATTTGTGATAATTGTGTTGTTAGTTATTGGATGAAGAGGGGTGCAGTAAAACTTTATAAGGACATTAAAACCCAGAACAAGACAGGAATTATTTTTGACTGATTGAGAGTAATCTGGGGGCTGCTGTATGAATGCAATGTTACTTTCTCCTCTCTCTTTGATTGCTGCAGTGAGATTTTAGCAGGATCTGCTGTTTGTCTGGGTCAAGATGAAATATCTATTTGGTTCTGAGGAGGAATAAAACATTTTTACAGTAAAGTTTTGATTATATAAAGTATAATTCTTGGGATGCAAAGATATCTCTGTTGCTGCACTGCAAATGAGGTGTAAGTACATTGAAATAAACTTGCACCAGTCTGAGCAGAGACCAGAAAATGGTACCACATGTTTCTTTTAAAAGGAAAAAAAAAACAAACAAACAAACTAAACAACAAAAAAGCTGGAAGAGACAGTTGAAGATAAAGATGTATTTGAATGATCTGGTAATTATATGTACACCAACAGCCATTCATTCGTCTATCTATTCTTCCCTTGCCAACATTGGCGAGCAGGCAGAAACTAGACTCTTCCAACCTTCTCTGTCATTTGCTGCTTCTTTCATCTGCTTTCCARTTTTGAAATCAAACATTTAGCTTTCCCTCTTCTATGGAGATTTTGCAGGTTTCTGTTGTATTTCCTTACTTGAGTTGACTTCCAATTCACACAGCAGTAGATGGACCCAATACAAAAGGTTAAATGATTAATCTAGAACATTGAATTATTACTTTCAGGAGAAAATAGAGGGCCATGAATCCTGAAGGCTGGGAATGTCCCTTGTAGTGACAAGGAAGGTGTCTAGGTTTCAGGGAGGACTAACGGACATGTAGTGGGCACAGCCCTGTACTTGGTATAGGTATAGGGATAATTGTTGTACACACACATTTTGGACATAGGAGGCAAAGTTTATGCCCGTAACAGTTTACAGTTTCACTTAGAACAAAACATMACAACAGTTAGGAATGGAAAGAGCAAGAATTAGGAAAGTAGTAATAAGATCACACAGTAAGCGACTGACTACTTGCWCAATTAGATAGTTCCAAGTCATTTTAAAGTAGAGCTGTGTGATTAATTGATTTTTCATTTCACTGGACAAGCTGAAGGAAAAAAAAGTCATTATGGATTGATCTGAAGCAAAATTTTACTAGTTTTTTGGCAAAATGAAAAAAAGAGACAAAATTACTTGGACTTGAAGATAACGAATGTTTACTTTGACTGGGGTAGTTCAAATTCTCATTAAGTGCATCTTATTTTTGGGAAGTTTAAGATCACTAACTTTTGAAGAGAAAGGTTGAAATATTTTGAAATTTTGAAAATAATTTATTTCAATATTCTGAAATAATCCTTTTTTTCAGTCAAAACTATTAAAGCAACTAAAGTCATGAACAATTTTGACCTGTTTCATTTCTCTAGTAAATAAGAACACTAATTCCATCTATCCTTCAGCTTTGCTTTCATGAGATAGTTCATTCTTGGAAGAAAGATTGAAAAGAACTTCTGAGGAAAATGATTGCATAATTTTTAAATGAGGATTTTTGACTCAATTCTGTTTGAGATGAAGGACATAATTCTAAGACCATTCCTCTCCAAGTATATGGAGAGAATATTCAGCTGAAGTTATTCTATAAGTTTTTATACAGTAATACGTAAATAAGTAATAACCCATAAGTAAGACTTGACAAATAAAGTAATTATTCTTAAGCAGTCCCTCAAAACACTACTGGTAAATTACAAACAGAATTTAAAACAGAACAAAACAGTGTGTGGTATCAGATTCAGGTAAATGTCATAGATTTGCACTGGAATTATAAAGACATCATTTGTGTAGCAAACTGGTAATGAGCATTTCTGCAATGGATGACTCCTGGTTACTTTGTGGAGCTGAACAAGCCAAAATCAAGTGTATAATTTCCCCAACTGCTCAGGTGTTAACATGGAGCAGGAAGCTACAGAGGCTAAATCACTGGATTTCACTCATTAGGGAAGAGTTGCAGCATATTTCGTAGGCTGTGGTTTCAAGCTCTTCCTTCCTCTGTAATAGTGGAAAGATTGAAGAAGGAACACAGATTATTTTCTCAGGATCCCAAAAGACACCCACTTCATGTGGGTGGTGACTGTTAGGGCTCTTTAACAAACAGATTTAGTTCAGGATTTAGTGCTTGTTTCATTCTGTATCAGGTTCGTTCCTCTTAACCCCTGTATTTTCCTTATAGTAAAAATATTTCCTTTCCTCTAAATGCAGTCCACTCTTTATCAGTCCCTCTCTCCCTCAAGAAGCATGTTTTATTTTTGCATGTCAGACTTTGCACGTACTGAAATGTTACTGAATGAGTAGCTGTATTATCAGTACTGTATTATCTGAGTAATTTARAGCAAGAATAAAGAATGAAACTGTCTAGCATGATTGCTGTTCCCACACCCATCTTTCACATTAAACTAAGAAGAAGTGATGCTGCTCAGGCCTGAGCCCTACGTAGGAGAAGAGAGTATATTTGGCGTGSAGGGCCTCCGCGTGGGTTGGGGCGCACAGATCTACGCTTGCAAGTGGCTGTATCAAGCTCTCCTCACGTGGACCCAGCACAGGACCAGAGGCAGTTATTTATGTCTCTCTTTCCTGAGGTCTAAGCAGCTATTCCAAATGAAGGCACCTTGAGCCAGTTAGGTTACAGAAAATAATGGGCACTATACATGTACTTTGATACCTTTGCTTTTCTTTTGATTTGGCTGAAAGTCTCTCTTTCTCTTTCCTCTTTCTACTGTTATTTCCCCTTTTCTTCCCTTTCCATATGAATTTCAAGTCTGACTTTCAGAATTTACGAAGGAAGGCCAGGCCCCAGCACAGCCGTTGATCTTAAGGGGAGTAGGATTTTGCCCATATCGGTGCATCGTTCGGGTGCTGCTGAAGCAATTAGACAATAGATCTATTTTATATTRAAGTTTTATTAGGGACAACTAGTCTTGTTTTTCTTTATGTTTTTCTCCATTTGCTTCTCCAGAAAATGGAAAGAAAGAGTCACACCAAGAGGAACTCATTGAGCACGTAATAATGAAAAAAACACCATCATCATTATCATTAACGGCCACACTATGATACTCTTCTCAGACGAGAGATCACCTTGTCATGCCTTCAGTGGGTCTCTGTGCAAAACAGTGCTTCTCATGGTGTACAAAGAAATTGAGACCTGTTTTATTTACGACTGGCTAGGAATGAGCTGCCTCATTAATGTGGTATAAAATGGGTATAATTCAGCATTCCATACAATCCTTTGTGACGTGTTGACAGGTGCTGTCATGCACTATCACTTTTAGGTTATTGCGCCCTATTAGGCTACAATTATAGCTCATTTAATATGATATGACAGTGGAAATGCCCGTGTGAGGTTACAAGCAGTTACACTTACAGAACAAGCTGGTAGTTATAGGTACGGTTGCAGGTAAATACTGCAGGGGGCAAACCCCCTTCCCAAAGCCACAGTGCCCAAATCTCTGCAGCGAGGGGACTTGTACATACAATTCTTCCAAAAAAAAAACGTTTGTGTGTAGCCACGTCCTCACACTTTCCCTTCCCCCCCCCCCTTCTCCAAATGCCAATATTACTGCTTTCAGTTGTGTCTCCTAATGCAGCTCCAACAGTTGAAAACGCAGTAGGGGGTGGAGTAGTCTTGAAGAAAAGCTGAAGCTCTAAGTAGCACAAGATTTATAACAGTTGGCAGCCCAACATCTCATCTTATACAAACTACTGAGTTTCATTTTTGCTTCCTACTGTGCCACTAACAAGGCAGGCTACAAAATTCACCCGTTGGGTGACTGGGGGAGGCAGTGAGAAACACAAGTTGATATCGTTTTCCTGTAGTAGGGAGACTGGCAGAAGTATTTGGCCCCACACTTTGGTTTTATTTTTTAAAGGAAAAAAACTGTAAAATTTGTACTGGATATATTTTTTTTAATAATTAAAAAACTCAATAGYATTTGCAACTCAAGCATTGCAGGGTTTTGTTAGAGTCACGCTGCAGCTGCCTAGGTGGTTTATTATAAGCCCAAAAGATAYCAGTTAGTCTGTTTTTTCGGTCTGAGCGCTACACTAAGGTGAGTGGCTTTGCTACTTTCTGCTTAAAAATATTTCAGRTGTACTTTTAATTGCTTGGTTCATTGCCGTGTTCGCACACTGAGCAACCGTAGTGTATTTTCCTGCTGGGAGTTGCCACACACTTAAATTCAAGGTTTTTAATATAAAAGCCTAGAAGCTGATTCTGTGTGCTGTTTTCAGAAAACCAGCTTTCTGGCCTGTGCAGCCGAGGTGCCTTGACAGCTGTGTTACACCATATGGGTCAGGATGCCCCCTTTCCATTTCACGCATCCGCAGACCCTCAGTAATGCTCCTCAACTTGTTATTAACAAAAAACCTCTTTTGCATTACAAAGAACGTGCTTGCGCGCTGAAACTCTTCTCTCCATCGGCAGCGATCATATGCTTGGTACGCCGCCTGGAAGAATAACCGCACGGCCGCCTCTGCTCCTCCTCGGAAACGCAGAAGGCTCAGCCYGACGGGCTGCTGCCTTTCTCCCTGCCTCCCGAGCAGCCTCCTCTGCCTGTTACARCTCAGCTCCCCCTGCTCCCTCCTCGCATCTTTCCAAACCTCCAGCTCCTGGTGCATCCTCTACCTGCCTGCACCTGCGGGAAGAAAAGTAATTTTCAAGTCAGGTCTTTCCCCCTTTGCAGTTGGCCTGCTTCTCCTCCGCTAGCGGGATGTGCTTTTTCCTGTGTGCCTGATACACCAGGAGTATTCTGCCAAAGCTAATTTTCAGGTGTCTGAAAATACCTATGCGTACTTGAGTTTGAAAAATTCGATTAGCTGCAATGTCCAGTGGCCTTGCCCAAAAAGATGCATACTAGAGGCATCTCTGCATACACACCCCAGTAAACTGACTGTGCCCTCTGATTCCTGAGGAGACCACATTGCTATAGAAACATCACAACACTGCAAATAATCTCCTCTACCAGAAAGAACAGAGTGTTATTTTGCATCTCTTCACGGTATTTTATGCCTCCGTTACAAGGGAAGAAATGAATTAATGCAGGATGCAGCAGTACTGGATAGGAAATATGAAAAGTGCTGATATAATCATGCTCCAGTTGCCTTTAAATCATTGCTGGTTTGGGGCAGGATTTTGCAAAGCGCCTGCTGCTCTTTGGGGCAGCAGTGGCTCTGCACAGCAGTGAGACTTTTGCTCCTGACCCCTTGGTTCCTTCTGGCAATCTCCCATTTAACGTCACTGTTGTTTTTAAATTTTCCAACAATAAAGACAGAATTGTGGATATTAAACTAAACAGTAATGCCTTTTATAGTCACTCTTTGGCATCTGGAAATGAATTAAACTAAATAGTGTCTAAATATTTGGAGTACGTTCATTAGTAATGGATGCTTTTAAAAAAGTTGATTTAATGTCACAGCTGTCTGCCCTTTTCTTCATTGTTTTAACCAACCTGCACAGTTGCTAGCCTCCCTCTTTTTTATTTATAAATGTACTAAAATTTAAAAGCCTTCTTTATTACACCAGTAATATCACACACTTAAAGACCACTAAGAAAGTGCAAGTGTTAATATTGTCACAGTGAAATAAACTCTACTATCCTGCAGGCTGAATGCTACAGGCAGTCTTATATGCACCCAGTAATGCATGTGTTGCAACTACACAAGAAACAAAAGGAAATAAAACTGTGACTGGAGTACCAAAAAGCAGAAGCCTTAACTTCTGGTTTTCTAATTTTTGTTGTTTGGCATAAAAAGCTATCTCTGTAAATTCAAGGACAACTGTATCTGAAGCTTCTGCCCCTGAATAGTGTTTGGTTGGCAGAAACTGTATTCTCCTTGGATTTGGATGTTATTTTTTTTTTATTTATTTATTTATTTTTTTTTGGTCCATACCTGAATAAAGACTTTGTCACTGACTGGAGAGGTTAGGAAGCGGAATGAGAGTTAATGCTGCTTGAAATAAAAATATAAGTGCATTTCTATGAGGATATTCTCYGGGGTCCCAAGGGAGGTGTGCCACAGCCGACATGTGGGTCCTCCCACCTTGACCGGCACCCAGGAGGCACCTCAAGATATGGCTGTGGGGATTTGCTAAAGGTGCGGTGCCAGCGTTGGACTCAAATGTTTTCCTTTCCTGCAAGCAAGCCAGCTGTGAAACAGCACCAGCATAAAACCTTTCTTCTTGCAGCCTTTGGTGATTTTATCACATGTCTTGTAATACTTCTTGCTTTTAACAAGCTGCCTCTATACCCTGAGCTTGGTCTGTGGCTCGTAGAGCCTAAAAAAAAAAAAAAAAAAGAAAGAAAAGAGAGAGAGAGAGAGAGCTGCAAAGACCTAACCATTCTTACTTAAAGCTAAAACCAAAACACAAAAAGCGAAAAAGCGGGTTAGGTCACTCCTCACTCCTGATTTGTGAATGTCTGGCTTTGGCCACGCTCTGTGTTACACATAGACATTAAAACATTGTCCAGTGTGAGCAGCTTCATGAAGACAGCTGCTAAGAAGAGGACTTTGAAATCTCTACCTGACATTTTCTTTCAGAATGAAGATTTTGAAATATTTTAGAGATCACTGTACAGTAGCATGGTGAATCACATTGTTTAATTATTGAAAATGAGACTAGACCATGCTGAAGTGGCAGGTGTTATCTTTTCCRTCTTTATCCCCATGAATTGTGACCTATGGCTTTTTAGGAATCAAATTTGTAAGACTGATATGTGTAGAAAAAAGAGAGAAAGTCTGATACATGCAGCATTCTTCTGTTTTGTCCTTATTTTGGTAGTAAATCAGTAATAGATAGAGGTATCAGGATATGTTTTTTAAAAGACTTAAAAATTATTGAACACTTTTGAAATCAGATTCCCTGTAAAATCAACATTCATATCTTTCTTCCTTTGCAAACTCACACTGAGAAACTGAAGTTCTCATTAAAATTTGCCCAGTAGGACACATTTCTCCTCTCTCCTACAGTTCTATACTTGCTCGCTTTCTATCTTTTTCTTTCTTTCTCTTTTTCTTTTTCTTTTTCTTCTTCTTATTCTTTCTTTTTCTTTTTCTTTTTCTTTTTCTTTTCCTTCTTTTTCTTTTTCTTTTTCTTTTTCTTTTCCTTCTTTTTCTTTTTCTTTTTCTTTTTCTTTTTCTTTTTCTTTTTCTTTTTCTTTTTCTTTTTCTTTTTCTTTTTCTTTTTCTTTTNGTTTTTTTTTCAGCTTTTAGGAAGAAGAGATGACCAAAGGGAGATCTGTTTGGTATCTTCAGCTACCTAAAGGAGGACATTTAAAGGAGATGGAGTCAAGCTGCTCTTGGAGATCCATAGCAGAGAAATTCTGATAGGATAAAAATTGTTTGAAAACAAACAAACAAAAACCAAAACCCCCCCCCAAACATAGACAGAGACCCCACAGACAGTGTGAGTGGTTGAGCTAAAGTCCAAGTTGACTAAGTCCAATTTACCTTTTCTTCATTCTTTGAAAATCTTAAAACCTAACAGATCAAGGAACTGAGCAACTTAATCCAGCTTTGGAAGGTAGCTCGGCTTGGTGCAGGAGCTGGACCAGATGACCTCCAAAGGCCTCTTTCAGCCTCGAGCATTTGTCGATTCTATGAGTTCCATATGAAAAATAAGGTAATTGCTTTTGAGTTTCAGTTTCCTTGCATATTCTGAATAACTAAGAAAAATTATAAGAACTTATTTTCCCCTCAAAATCTACTTACCAAAGATATTTGCAGTGAGGATACTAGATTTAATTGGTTTTGTTTATTCGAGTCCCTCTAGATTTATTTGTGGAACTAGCAGAAGTAACACTGCCATTTTACTGGTAGACTGAAAATATGTTCTTCAGTCTCTGCAACTCCCAGTGGGCTCATCAGTTTTGAATTAAATAATAATTGAATGGAGCTAGTTGCATGAACTAAGATAAAATAAATAATTTTTATGTATTTATGTATTTTTCTTGCTGTATTCACAGAACATACTATAGCTATCAAACTAGTTTAGCCCTTTAACAACCTACAGGTGCTTAGACAGGCAAACATTATTATTTTTTTAAGAGCTCACTGTAAAACTTGCACTCTTGCATCACAGTGCAGAGGATGTTGTTTCTGAGACTGTTGGTATGTTTTTGTATGCATAAAAATTCTGTTTTGGTCACCTTTTTTTGCTGGGCAGCCCAGGTGCATTTAGTATATGTAAGGAGATACAAAAATGAGAGGACTAATTTTAGAGGAAAAAAATGCTAAAAAAGGAATTTTATCCTGAGAATTCCTAGCATCAAACGTAGTTAGACCTTTAACTTGGGCTGTATTGCTAAATTTCTTTTTTTTTTTTCTTCCTGTTTGAGTAGCTCTTTGCTTGTAGATTGAAGCTTTGCTGAGATGATGTTTGCTGAGATGATAGGGAGAGTTTTACACAGTTACCAGGAGTGAATTGACTGAGTGGAGTTGTTCTTCAGCAACATAACCAACCACAACTTTTTTTTTCTTTTTCTTTTTCTTCTTCTTCTTCTTCTTCTTCTTCTTCTTCTTCTTCTCCTCCTCCTTTTTCTCTTTCTTTTTCTTTTTCTTCTTCTCCTTTTTCTCTTTGTCTTTCTTTGTCTTTCTTTCTTTCTTTTTCTTTTTCTTCTTCTTCTTCTTCTTCTTCTTCTTCTTCTTTTTCATTTCTTTTCTTCTTCTTCTTCTTCTTCTTCTTTCTTCTTTTTCTTATTCCTTTTCTTTTTCTTCTTCTTCTTTTTTCTTTTTCTTCTTCTTCTTCTTCTTTTTCTTCTTCTTTTCTTCTTCTTCTTTTTTCTTCTTTTTCTTATTCCTTTTCTTTTTCTTCTTCTTCTTCTTTCTTCTTTCTTCTTTTCCTTTTTCCTTTTCCTTTTCTTTTTTTATCTTCTTTTTCTTTTTCTTCTTCTTTTTTTCTTCTTTTTTTTATTCTTCTTCTTTTTCTTTCTTTCTTCTTTCTTCTTCCTTCTTTCCTTCCTCTCCTTTTTTCCTGCTCTCTCTCTTTCTCAGTCTTTTTTGCCTCCTTTCTCTCTCTTTTTTCTTCTTCTTTCTTTCTCTCTCTCTCTCTCTCTCCCTCCCCCCCTTTTCAAGAGAAAATATGTCCTTGCAAATTCATAACTGACAGATCTGACAACTGGGATATTTACTGGAAAAACAACAACGYACAGCAAGACTCCATGGTCTCTCTCTCATATGTATCTCTTTATAAGGTGCTCTSTGCAGTATTTGGTGCATGTGTCAGATGAGATGAAAAGATACTTTACAGAGAAACTGAAATCTATTTGAAATGACATTCCTATAGCGCAAAATAGAATACGATGAAGGACAATCACCCAGGTTTCCATAAATGCAGCTCCTCTATAGCCAAAATTCTGAAGTGATTTTCATTTTTACTATCCCCTTGTAGGCTCTSTAATACCCTCATTTTCCTAAAAATRATTAGTTTTTGGATTTGGTTTCTCAGAGACCAAATAGTTGTTGTTTCATCAATGAACACCACTAATTTGTCAAAAAACAGGTAGGAATCAGTGATTTTCCTGTTTCATTTTTATACTATGCAGGCTTATTTAATTGCTAAAATATTGTCAGAGGGAGGGAAAAGAGGAAACATCTTTTATGAGTCTCTCCCAATGAAAACAATACTCCGGTCTTTGGTTGCTTAATGCAGTAGGCCATTTGAACCTTGCAACAGATTAAGACCTGAAATCTCCCAGCCAGAAAGGAGCAGTTTTCTAAATGAAAGGACAGTAGTTATATAAATGTAAAGTGTGTGTGTGTGGAAACTAGATTCAGGGAGTTTTCTTTAGCAGCAAGTTATGTAGAGTTTTAAAATGGAATCAGTGAAGAAAATCAACCTTCCAAGTCCATTTCAGGCTTTCATTTTTATTATTTTTTCTCTTTGGACATAAAATACTTCAAATAAAAGTTCTATTAATAAAGCTCTAACCTCAGATTAAATATTTCTGCTGACATTATTTGACTGATAATATCAATTTCAAAGTTCAAATTTTAATAAGGTATTACAAAGCATTGGAAGAAACAAGCTAATCAAGCCAAGTTTCATATTTCCCCTCTTTGTATAAAATGATAAGTGAATTTAAAGCTATGCTTTGTCTCTTTAATATCTGCTAAATATGGATGAATTACTGAATATATATTTATTCTTAGCCTCATTTGAAGGCAAATATTTACAAACCTTTTCTCTTGTAATCTGATTTTAATATCTCAACTGAAAATGGTTCATAGCATGGTTTCAAATACCCTGTAGTTAAAGAGGCCAAAAATTAATTAGCTGATTCTAGCAAGGATCTAGCAAGGGAACTGACCTTGAAAGGAAAAAAAAATAGTATGGTTTATCAGATCATTGTACATTGTTGTTGCTTGTGCTAAGAATTTCAGCAGTAAGTAACAGAGACTGGCAATAACTTGCATCTGATCCTCAGAGCTGATGTATATGTTCACCCTTTTTCTGTGGCTCCTCAATCAGTGCTTCAGGTGCCAACAATGTTCTGTCCTTTTGGCACTGCAGTTGTTCAGACACTTATTAGTATATGGGCCTGGTTAGCACCTCCTTTTAATCATATGTCCAGATTAAAAGACAGTGAGTGCAGAAGTACTCACAGGTC